>NC_091284.1:319019917-319324560 GCF_032444005.1 Ranitomeya imitator
AATAAAAAACTATCCCTAACCTGTTTGTTGTTCTGTCCCACGCCGTTATCCATGTCTAGGGGATAATCAGTTTTCAGCTTGACTGTGCCAAGATGCGACTGTCCAGGCTGAGAACTGGTGAATGAGCTGCTGCAAGCTAAGCATCAGTGAATAGCGGTGACATCATCGAGGTTATCACAGGTCACTGAGGCTGCGTTCCCAGCTGGGCTGAACTGCAGTGATCTTGGCGAGATCCCCGCTAGCGCTGAGAGAAATTCGAACCGTGCAGAGGCGAGTTCACGGGGAATATTTTACTGCGGTGAACTCGCCTCTGCACCGTGAGACTGTCACGGTGCTAGCGGGTATTTGACAGAGGTCACTGCAGTTCAGCCTGGCTGGGAACGTAGCCTCAGTGACCGGCAGTAACCTTGATGAAGTCACCGCTTCTCAGTGATGCTGCACTCGCAGCAGCTCATTCATCAGTGCTTCTCTGCTTGGACGGTCCCACCTTGACACCGTCAAAGTTGAAACTATTTATTCCCTAGACATGGGTTACGGCGTAGGACAGAATGACGGAGAGGTGAGGGATATGGTTGCTTTTATTTTTGTTTTATTACAGAAGACGACGACTTTATTTTGGCTGTGTCTTTATTTTCAATACAACTGTAGGATCAGTAATGGATATTTGTCTTACAGACTCCTCTCCATAACTAATCCGTGGACTTGATGTCTCCTGACAATACAAAGGTCAACTCCACAAATATGAGCCCCACTTGCCACCGTGTTTTGCCAAGTACTTAAAGGGCTCGGATACGGCTTTAAAGAAGGCGATTAATTTTATTACAATAAAATGATTACAGAAAACAGGAAATAGTGTGATATTGCGTACACTTTTTGCATAATATAAATCTCAAAGGTAAAGTACTTACATTGCACACTACATAACCTAAAAGCAAAACTTCACCAGGAATAGCAACATCATCTGTTCGGAAACCTCAACCGTGAGAAAAGAACGGCGAAGACCGAGAAATTCCTGGGATATCCACACTATGGACTCACACGAGCATCCCCTTCAGTCCACAGGTTAACAGGCTCCTGTCATAGCTGAAATCTTACACAGCTTATGTATTGTTTAGAAAAAACAATGCTTCCGTAACCAAGTGTTGCACAAACTCTAACAAATTCTATTTGTCCAATATAATATCTCTCTTCTGAGTGGCCAGCTCTTCCGATGTCAAATTACAGTGGATAAATATGTCACCGGATAAACCATGCCCAAAAGATTTCCTGGCACCGAATGTAATTTCTCACTAAACATTAATGATGAAACTATGCAGTAATTGGATGCATACACTTTCCCACTGAAGAGCTATGCGGTAATATAAACATACACTGTTCTCACCAAACAGTGATAAAAGAACTATGTGATAATTGGGTGAATATTATAAAAATGCACATTCTCATTAAATATTGATGGAGTTATACAGTCTCCAGGTGTTTAGGAAAATTACATAAGATACAAAGCTAATATGAGCTGAACTGTTATTTTCTAAAAGGTTCCTTAAAGACAGGCTACCAATATGGATTCCTGATGGTCATTAACATCTTAGCACTACACACCACTCTAAGGCAAGTTGGAAGAGCCGGCAAAGCTACAGAATTGGCGCATCTAATAGATGTGCCTTTTCTGGGTGGCTGCGGGCTGCTGTTTTGAGGCTGGGGGGTTCCATATCCATGGCCCTTTCCCAGCCTGAGAATACCAGCCCCCAGCTGTGTGCTTTAGCAAGGCTGGTTGTCAAAAATGGGGGGGACCCTATGCCTTTTTTAAATTATTTAAATAATTAAAAAAATATGGCTTGGTGACCCCTCAATTCTTGATAACCAGCCTTGCTGAAGCTGACAGCTGAGGATTGCATCCCCCAGCTGTGAGTTTTGCCTGGATGGTTATCAAAAATACAGGGGAACCCACGCAGATATATATATTTTTTTAAATAATTTATTTACAGAGCAGGATCTGACTGATGAATACTCCCATCTGCTGCTCCTGCTCTCACTGTTATTAGCGGCAGCAGGTGTCGGCTGATGGGAGCAGTAGTCCCATCAGCTGACACCAGTGACTGGAGGTAAACTGTATACCTGCAATCACAGCACATGGCTCACATTGACCGACCGGCGGGGATGATTTTATCGCTGATCAGAAGCGTTGTTTGCTGCGCTATCATGCACATGACAGCATGGCAAACACTATATGTTTGGGCCCCCATTCAAGTGAATGAGGTTCGGGTCTGGTGCTCAGTGTCTCTACTGGATGAAAGGCTGTATGGTGCATCATGCAACCATGCAGCCTGCCATCTAGATGTAGCAGAGCTGACTGTGAGGTCACATCCTGCTATCCTTGACTATTCTGCAGCAAATATGCTGCAAAAAATGTCAACCTGCGTTTTTGCAGCATTTCTTCACCATCCATTCAAGTCAATGAGTAAAAATTGCTGAAAGTGACATGCTCTATGTCAAAAAATGCAGCAAAGCACAAAATCCTGATGACAAAAATACCAGTGTGTGTCTGCAATTTCTGAAATCTTATACATATATATATATATATATATATATCTTGTACTGTAAAAAGCAGCTAAAAATTAGCATAAAAAACACAGCAAAACTCCCTGTGTAAATATAGCTTGAATGGGTTTTTCTATTGTGTAAAATCCCTGGCTGCAATCTGTGTCACTACCTGGACATCTCCTTTTTTTAATTAAGTAGTCCCCCTTGTACAATAAAAAAAAACGTACTCCCCTCCTGCATTGACAATGTTCTATTGATGGCCGGACCCAGGTTTGCCGTTGTCTGCATGGCATTGGTTACAGTGCTCACTTGGCATAACAACCAGCAGTCGCTAATGACCTGCTGCACTCTCACTACTTCCATTTGTCTGATTGAAGTAAGAGTGCTTCCAGCCCAACAGTGGCCGATGATTGGCTGCAATGCTCACGTGGTAAAACAATGCCATGAAAACCCTGGCAGTCCTGGCACTGACATTGCTGGAGCTGTCCTGGTGTAAGAGATGGGCATGTGTTTTTTTTTGTTTGTTTGTTTGTTTTTTCTTTTTAAAATGTTACAAGGTGGCTATTTTATTTAAAAATGTGTTGTCCATGTCTTAAGTAACATAGTTAGTAACATAGTTAGTAAGGCCGAAAAAATACATTTGTCCATCCAGTTCAGCCTATATTCCATCATAATAAATCCCCAGATCTACGTCCTTCTACAGAACCTAATAATTGTATGATACAATATTGTTCTGCTCCAGGAAGACATCCAGGCCTCTCTTGAACCCCTCGACTGAGTTCGCCATCACCACCTCCTCAGGCAAGCAATTCCAGATTCTCACTGCCCTAACAGTAAAGAATCCTCTTCTATGTTGGTGGAAAAACCTTCTCTCCTCCAGACGCAAAGAATGCCCCCTTGTGCCCGTCACCTTCCTTGGTATAAACAGATCCTCAGCGAGATATTTGTATTGTCCCCTTATATACTTATACATGGTTATTACATCGCCCCTCAGTCGTCTTTTTTCTAGACTAAATAATCCTAATTTCGCTAATCTATCTGGGTATTGTAGTTCTCCCATCCCCTTTATTAATTTTGTTGCCCTCCTTTGTACTCTCTCTGGTTCCATTATATCCTTCCTGAGCACCGGTGCCCAAAAATGGACACAGTACTCCATGTGCGGTCTAACTAGGGATTTGTACAGAGGCAGTATAATGCTCTCATCATGTGTATCCAGACCCCATGATCCTGTTTGCCTTGGCAGCTGCTGCCTGGCACTGGCTGCTCCAGGTAAGTTTATCATTAACTAGGATCCCCAAGTCCTTCTCCCTGTCAGATTTACCCAGTGGTTTCCTGTTCAGTGTGTAATGGTGATATTGATTCCTTCTTCTCATGTGTATAACCTTACATTTATCATTGTTAAACCTCATCTGCCACCTTTCAGCCCAAGTTTCCAACTTATCCAGATCCATCTGTAGCAGAATACTATCTTCTCTTGTATTAACTGCTTTACATAGTTTCGTATCATCTGCAAATATCGATATTTTACTGTGTAAACCTTCTACCAGATCATTAATGAATATGTTGAAGAGAACAGGTCCCAATACCGACCCCTGCGGTACCCCACTGGTCACAGCGACCCAGCTAGAGACTATACCATTTATAACTACCCTCTGCTTTCTATCACTAAGCCAGTTACTAACCCATTTACACACATTTTCCCACAGACCAAGCATTCTCATTTTGTGTACCAACCTCTTGTGCGGCACGGTATCAAACGCTTTGGAAAAATCGAGATATACCACGTCCAATGGCTCACTGTGGTCCAGCCTATAGCTTACCTCTTCATAAAAACTGATTAGATTGGTTTGACAGGAGCGATTTCTCATAAACCCATGCTGATATCCAGTTAAACAGTTATTCTCATTGAGATAATCCAGAATAACATCCCTCAGAAACCCTTCAAATATTTTACCAACAATAGAGGTTAGACTTACTGGCCTATAATTTCCAGGTTCACTTTTAGAGCCCTTTTTGAATATTGGCACCACATTTGCTATGCGCCAGTCCTGCGGAACAGACCCCGTCACTATAGAGTCCCTAAAAATAAGAAATAATGGTTTATCTATTACATTACTTAGTTCTCTTAGTACTCGTGGGTGTATGCCATCCGGACCCGGAGATTTATCTATTTTAATCTTATTTAGCCGGTTTCGCACATCTTCTTGGGTTAGATTGGTGACCCTTAATATAGGGTTTTCATTGTTTCTTGGGATTTCACCTAGCATTTCATTTTCCACCGTGAATACCATGGAGAAGAAGGTGTTTAATATGTTAGCTTTTTCCTCGTCATCTACAACCATTCTTTCCTCACTATTTTTTAAGGGGCCTACATTTTCAGTTTTTATTCTTTTACTATTGATATAGTTGAAGAACAGTTTGGGATTAGTTTTACTCTCCTTAGCAATGTGCTTCTCTGTTTCCTTTTTGGCAGCTTTAATTAGTTTTTTAGATAAAGTATTTTTCTCCCTATAGTTTTTTAGAGCTTCAATGGTGCCATCCTGCTTTATTAGTGCAAATGCTTTCTTTTTACTGTTAATTCCCTGTCTTACTTCTTTGTTTAGCCACATTGGGTTTTTCCTATTTCTAGTCCTTTTATTCCCACAAGGTATAAACCGCTTACAGTGCCTATTTAGGATGTTCTTAAACATTTTCCATTTATTATCTGTATTCTTATTTCTGAGGATATTGTCCCAGTCTACCAGATTAAGTAACCCCTTTAAAGCAGTTGATTTCTTGGCTAATCTGCCAAGATTGTTGTTCTGGACGACCATCCCATTTGGCATGAATAAATTGCAATGACCGCACCATGGTAAGGCATGTTACAGAAATTTGTAATCAACGCTGGGTCAAAGTTGAAGGTGTAAAGCCTGGGACTACTTTGATTCTGAAATGGCAATGGCGTCCGCATCGATGCTATAATTTCATTATTCCTTCAGAGAATTGATTTGGTTTAAACTTCTGTCTCCTAAATATTGTAACCCATATGATCACCTTAACGCTCTCATGCACACACACAGGAGTAACAACAAGAGCTGTGAAGTCTGTAAGCCAAACCTCTGACTCCTCAATTTCCCTGACTCTCCACTCCAACTCCGATTTCATGACTCTGACCCCACAATAGTGCCTCACTACTGAGCATGTACACTAAAAGCCGAGATCCGTAGATTAGTAATAGAACAGACATTTAAAGGACATTTCATAACTTTCCCAAATTTTTAGGAAAAAAATTACAGCACATCCTGCACTGAACTCCTGAATCCAATGTATTATATATTTTAGGAGTCCGAGTCCGTCCACTTTATACTGACTTTGACTTCAGCAAATGAACACAGACTCCGACTGCACAGCCCTGGCAACAACCTGGAAGAAGTATACTGAAATAAGATCAGTCGTGCCCTGTATCCAACATTGTGGTGTGGTAGAAAAGTACTCACTAGCTATGACTTTGTGTATTTTTATGGCTGTGCAGTAACTATCTTCCTTTAATCCCTTTTCTCCCTCCCTTTCACATGTCTCATCACTTTAACATGTGGAGAAATTGCTCTGGATTTACTGTAGAGATTTTGCACCACAAGTCTTTGGCATTATACAATATGTGTTGGGAGTTTTTCAAAACTCTATCCAACATATATAGCTTTTCAACCATTTTATGCAAATATTGATACATCATTCAGATAATAAAATTTGAACCCCTTAGTGACCGGGCCAAATTTTTTAAAACTCTTACCAGTGTCACTTTATTTGGTAATAACACTGGAATTCTTCAACAGATCCCAATGATTTTAAGATTGTTTTTTTTCATGTCACATTATAATTTATGATAATGGTAAATTTAGGTCAATAGGTTTTGTTTATTTACAAAAAATATCAGATCAAGAAAATGTCAAATTTGCAATTTTCAAATTTTTTGATTATTTCTTTTACCCAGACAGTCATACCATCGAAAAACATTAATAAATAACATTTCCCTTGTGTCTGCTTTACATCAGCACCATTTGTAAAATGTTCATTTATTTTCTTAGCATTTTAGGAGGTTTCAAAATGTAGCAGTAATTTTTCATTTTTTCAAGGAAATGTACAAAAATTATTTTTTTAAGGACCTATCCAGCTTTGAAGTGACTTTGGAGGTCCTATATATTGGAAAACCCCCAAAAGTGACACCAGCTTAAAGGGAACCTGTCACCTGAATTTGGCGGGACTGGTTTTGGGTCATATGGGCGGAGTTTTCAGGTGTTTGATTCACCCTTTCCTTACCCGCTGGCTGCATGCTGGCCGCAATATTGGATTGAAGTTCATTCTCTGTCCTCCGTAGTACACGCCTGCGCAAAGTAATCTTACCTTGCGCAGGCGTGTACTATGGAAGACAGAGAATGAACTTCAATCCAATATTTCGGCCAGCTTGCAGCCAGCAGGTAAGGAAAGGGTGAATCAAACACCCGAAAACCCCACCCATATGACCCAAAACCAGTCCCGCCAAATTCAGGTGACAGGTTCCCTTTAAAACGGCACCCCCTGACATATTGAAAACTGCTGTCGGGTAGTTTATTTAGCCGTCAGGAATGAATGCAAAGTGACATGACAGGAATTAAGAAATGTATGTTTACCACCTAAATGTTGGTAACTTCTGAACAGGTCGCTGTAGCTGGCAGACTCTATGGTTACTATTTGGCCATGAATTTACAGCAGCATCTAAGGGGTTAATCAGATATGGATGATGCCAACACTGGTAATGGCTAATGCAGCAAGTTGTCAGCTATAGTGTACAGCCGACAGCTGCTGGATTGTCACCTGTATGGGGATGAAATATATATATATTTAAAAAGAACCTGAAGACCCACCTCTTCCGACAAGCCTACAACCTGCAGTAACCACCAATTGACCAAACCGCTGCACGGCCAGCTCTACCCTCACCTACTGTATCCTCACCCATCCCTTGTAGATTGTGAGCCCTCGCGGGCAGGGTCCTCTCTCCTCCTGTACCAGTTGTGACTTGTATTTTTCAAGATTATTGTACTTGTTTTATTATGTATACCCCTCCTCACATGTAAAGCGCCATGGAATAAATGGCGCTATAATAATAAATAATAATAATAATAATAATATATTTGGCTAAGGGGAACTTCCGTCTGTCTGTCTGCAACTTCTGTAACGGAAATCCTGCGTCGCTGATTGGTCGCGGCCTGCCGTCCGTGACCAATCAGCGACAGGCTTAATCCGGCCGCGAATTGGCCCCTCCCTACTTTCCTCCAGTCAGTGCCCCCTCCCTACTCCCCTCCAGTCAGTGCCAGTGTGTTGCCCCTTCCCGGACCAACTTTTTACTATTGATGCTGCCCATGCAGCATCAATAGTAAAAAGATATAATGTTAAAAATAATTAAAAAAAAATATAAAAAATTGTGCTATTCTCACCTTCCGCTGTCCATCGATGCACGCGATACTGCCGCCAGCTTCTGTTCCCAGTAATGCATTGTGAAATTACCCAGATGACTTAGCGGTCTCGCAAGACCGCTAAGTCATCTGGGTAATTTTGCAATGCATCACTGCGAACGGAAGCTGGCGGCAGCATCACGTGCATCAGCATAGCTTCACTGGACGCCGGAGGGTGAGTATATAACTATTTTTTTATTTAAATTTTTTTTTTTAACAGGGATATGGTGGCCACACTGCTATATACTACGTGGGCTGTGTTATATACTACGTGGGCTGTGTATACTACGTGGCCTGTGTTATATACTGCATGGGCTGTGCTATATATTACGTGGGCTTGGCTATATATTACGTGGGCTCTGTTATTTACTACGTGGCTGCTATATACTGTGTGGCTGTGCTATATATTATGTGGCTGCTATATACTATGTGGCTGTGCTATATACTACGTGGCTGTGGTATATACTATGTGGCTGTGCTATATACTACGTGGCTGTGTTATATACTATGTGGCTGTGCTAAGCGCGACGTATATACATACATATTCTAGAATACCGGATGCGTTAGAATCGGGCCACCATCTAGTTCTCGTATATCTTAGGTTAGTAAAAAGAGGTGTTGGTGGTCATTAAAGGGTTTAGTATGGTCGATTGATGGCAGGAGATCCAGAGGTGAGAGCCCTAGTCAGTCTAGATGATTGGTGATCTTACACTACACTATTTGACCCTAATCTAAGGTGCGGCATCTTCTCATTCAAAACCAGACTTTTTTTGTCACGCCGTTACCTCGATAAAGGGGCAGGACGGCGTACTGGGACCCGCACCTGTCCCTGCCACTATAATGGGGCCCTGGCTTTTCCTTATCTCAGGGGTACCTATGATGGTTAGGAGGCTTGAGCCGCCAGCATATCCCTGTCTCCTATGTAGGCCCTATCAGTGGCCCCCTCTCCCCCCCCAGGGAGGTGGACTGCACCAGTGTATAAACAAGACAAGGTAACAAAAATCTCAAACTCACCAAATGCTCACACAGCCACAGAGGAAACACAGAGAAGGGAAGAAAAAGAAAACAAATTTAACATGCAACCAAAACAGCAGACAACAATCTCTGTAGATAAACCTCCAAGCTCCTAACACCACGCTCCTTCCCACTTCAAGTCAGGCAGCAGAACTGATCACTGACAACAGTTGTAGTCAAAGCTGAGTCTATATAGGTGCGGAGATTACAAAAACCAATTCAGCTGAGACCAAGCTCTCAGCAACCTTCAGCAACAAGGTTAACTCCTGCCCTGCTGGCACACGACAGCCAGGTCAGAATTCAGGAGAAGAGCTTCTGTTCATCGTGTGTAAACGAGGCCCAGAGCGCTGCGGTTCTCTGGAACCTCTGTCGCGGTAGCCCCGTGACATTTTTTTTTCTCCGTTAGTGATCCGGCAACTTGACAACTTGATCAGTGGTCAACCAATTAGGTTACATTCCAGTAACAAAACATTGTGGGACTTCTGACATCATTCTGATTGACATCTGACTCACCCAGTTAGGCAGTGGGATCCATCTGTCAATCAGAATGACGTCGGAAGTCTCACCCCATCTACAGAGACGAGCAGAAAAGAAGCCTTCACTTTGTAGACGTGACGTCAGCAGATGCTTCTGAATCCCCCTTCAGGAGCGGTCTGTGCCGGGGAATAAATGCCCGTGGACACAACAGGCGTGTACGTTGCAATTACCTGGCTGTTGGTGCTTAGGTACATTTTTGTATAATATGACACGTCACTCCTTATCAAAATTAGGTGCTCAGATAAAAGTTACCAACCCCTACATAAGAATAAGTAACGGATCTGGCACTCAGAAAATTAGCAGCAGTAATGAATTTATTCGTGATTCAGTAATCCCAAAAATAAGTGTTTTACGTTTCGGTCTTTTCCTAGATCTTCTTCAGACTGGGATAAAATAATAAACAATAAACAGAAAAGCATGATACAGTCAGTTTGATCATGCATGAAAAAATCGTACAGAGAACATGATGCATCAAATGAACAAAAATAGAACATGATATATCCACTGGACAGAATTAGATAAACTGGTGGCCATGCGTTAATGAGACAATATTAGATGTCAATTTCCTTTGAAATACATATAATCATATAAGCAAGCCACTTTGTCAGTTCTAACACAATATCATCAAGTATAAGGCTATATCAATTATTAAGCCGTTCCTTTAGTAAAAAGGATATAATGTGGCCTCAGTGCTATTAACTTTAATAGGGAATGCATATTAGTGTTACTAATATAGAATATGAACCCAAGACCGCCAATGAAAGTAAAGGAAAAAGAAAATGAGAGGCTTACCGGATTGTGATAATGCTGTGGGACCCACCAAAATAAATTAAATGATCATTAGGAGTTCTAGGAAAATAGAATAGTTGTAGCGTGTTAAGAAACACTAGAATCAAGAATAAACGTGCCCAAGGGGAATATTATCATCATATAATCAGAAGCGATTGTTTACCATATGGATATCATGTATACTAGGTTCCGGTTAGTAGCACTGCTAGGAAGAATGGCAGATAAAAGCTTGATGGCGCTAAGGGACCATGTGCGTGCCCCTATGAATAATAATGATTTAAAAATAATAGAGCGCCCCCCGAGGAAGCAGCACCTGCGAAACGCGCGTCGGGGCGCCTCTTTCCACACACGGCTGCAGGTTGGTACTCTTTGTACGTGCCGTTTTATCAGCGATATGCAGGCTTGTATTAGGTTCCACCTATTTAACTATATGGGACTTTCCCTCTAATGATTGATCCATGCCCATGGTTTTTGACAAGCTTTAGCTATATGGTATACCCTGCTGCATCAAGTTCGCACTAGGCACTTTATTGGTACCTTTCAGTATACTTATTGTTGCACCAGGCACTTTACTTGATACTTTTCCTGTATACTTTGTATCTCCCTCCATTAGTATTTTACCTATGAGCATTTATTATATATTTATTGTCTATTGTTACCACTTGCTCGGCCATTTATTTATAATACATCAATATGGTTCCTATTGTTTGCACATTGCATTATGTATTACCCTATTGACTGATGTATGCTACTCATGTGCATATTTACACTCGTGGTATTAGTACAATTGACTGTTTTTGCTCTTTAGTGCAGTATCACGTCCGTGTGTGGCACTAGTGTCGCCTTTTCATTTTTTCATTGCATCTTTTTACTTGGTTCTTATTTGCATTTTTTTGTATTCTTTCATATGGTTCTTTAATAAAATTGTTCAATTTTTAGCTCTAGTGTCCATTTTTCTTTTGGGTGTTTTTTTTTTTTTAAATAATAATGGTAGTCCCGGAAGTGTGTAACCGGAAATAACACAAAGCATGTGAGTGGAACGCAGGTGAAACGCAAAGGTCTCCTGCGTACCGGAAGTGCGTTACTGAAGATTCTTAGGACCGCATGTGCTTGGTGGAATGCAGCCGTGAGTCGCAAGCTGGAAGTGTGTAGTGCTGGAGGCGGATCTCAGTTTGCTGTGAGAGAAGAAACTCCTTGATGGAGTGTGTGGATTCGGTAAGTATGGTAAATAGGAAGAAATTAATATTCAAAGTGCAACCTGGGGAAATATCAAAGCGAAAAGTATATCATTACCTTCAGTAAATAATAATATACAGTACATTTAAATAAGGAACCACATCCTATCCCTCAGGGATGAGTATTATCTAAGTAATAAAAAATATATACGGTAACTCAGAAATAAAATTAAGTTGTACATATAAACCTCAAAGGACACAGATACCCAAAGTAGAACAATCCTGTGAGATCTGTTGTGAGTTCTGCTCTTGGGCTCCCTCTGGTGGTTTTAAGTGGTATGGCTGCTCCTTGGATTTAGCAGTCTGCAGCTGCTTCCACTGATTGTCTTTCTGCTCGGCTATTTATGCCTGGCTCTTCCCTTCAGCAGTGCCACTTGTCTATGGTTCCTGGTTGGATTCACATATCTCTTGGATTTCCCTGATATCCTGACCAGTTCAGCAAAGATAAGTCCTTGCTTTGCTCTTTTCTGTCCACATGTTGTGGACTTATTCGTTCTGTGCATTCTATGTTTTGTCCAGCTTGTTAGTATGGATTAATTCAGTTAAGCTGGAAGCTCTGGGAAGCAGATTTACCCTCCACACCTTTAGTCAGGTGTGGAGATTTTTGTAAACTCTGTGTGGATTTTTGTAGTTTTTAATACTGACCGCACAGTATTCTATCCTGTCTTATCTATCTTGCTAGACTGGCCTCCTGTGCTACATCCTGGTTTCATTCTGTGTATGTCTTTTCCCTCTCCACTCACAGTCATTACTTGTGGGGGGCTATCTATCCTTTGGGGATTTTCTCTGAGGCAAGATAGTTTTCCTGTTTCTATCTTTAGGGGTAGTTAGTTCTCAGGCTGTGACGAGGTGCCTAGGGAGTGACAGGAGCATCCCACGGCTACTTCTAGTGTTGTGTTGAGCTTAGGGACTGCGATCAGTACAGGTACCACCTCCTTCAGAGCTCATCCCATGTTGCTCCTAAACCACCAGTTCATAACAGAGATCGTACTCTGTATTTAACCCTTTAGGTTCCATGCTCTGTAGATAATCTATCCAAAAGGCCTCCCTGGGCTGGAGTTTTTTAATCAAATTACCTCTTCTGTTGATGTGTACCTGTTCCAACATCAAAAAACGCAATTGTGCAATGGATTGACCAGCTGTATGAAAATGATGGGTTACTGGAAGATGATGTCTCCCACAACGTATGTCGGATTTGTGATGTGATATACGGTCTTTTATGGCCTGTGTGGTTTCTCCCACATAAATCTTTCCACACTGGCCTTTTATAGCATATATTACAGATTTAGAATCGCAGGTGTAGAATCCCTGAATCGGTATATCTGCGCCAGTTAATGGGTGTGAGATATTGGAGCCCTTTAATACATTGGCACACTGTGCCCATTGAAGGCATGGGAAAGTGCCTGTTCATTGGGTCTGTAGGAATGTCTGTTTTGATGTATTCTCTATAGAGCCAATATCGGCTCTAACTATTTTGTTCTTTAAATTACTGGGCCTTCTGAAACAGGGAAGAAAAGGTACTTGGAACTCCGGAGAAGTTGAAGTAAATTCCAATGTTTTCGGATTTTTGTGTGAAGTTTATACATGAAAGGATGAAAAGTATGGACGAAAGGGATTCTAGGAGAGGATGTAGATATTTTAGATGAGCTAGTCCTGTTACGACATTGTCGTAGTAGCCGGCGGGGATAACCCCTTTGTATGAATTTCTCCTCCATATCATCCAGTCGTTGGGAACATTGATGAGGGTTACTAACTATTCTTTGAATGCTTTCAGAATGAGAAAGTGGGATCGATTTTTATTTATTTATTGTTTACAGCTCTTGGATGACAACTCTGATAAAATAATAGATTATTACGATCAGTATTCCTGACAAAAAGGTCTACTGTCAAATTACTGTCAGTTTCCTGTATAATCTTGGTGTCTAAAAAGTTAATTTCCGTTGGGTGACAATTCAATGTAAAAGTAAGTTCTGGCCAAATGTGATTAATTTGGTCTAAAAACAGATCTAGACTTTCACGTGTACCTCTCCATAGACAAAAAACATCTATGTATCTAAGCCATAATAGGCAGTAAGATTGATATAATTCATTACAGTATACATATTCTGATTCAAAGGAGGACATGAAACAATTTGCATAGCGTGGGGCCACACTGGACCCCATCGCTGTGCCCTGAATTTGGAGGTTAAAAGTATCCTCAAAGTTAAAGAAGTTTTCAGTGAGAACCAGTTTCAATAGATCTATTAAAGGGAGCCTGTCACCCTGTTTTTTCAATATGAGCTGAAAATAGCATTAAATAGGGCTTGAGCTGTGCCTTAAAATAGTGTCTTTATCGTCCCCTGATTCCCCAGCTTTGCTGCCAAAATACCTTCGTAAAGTCGCCGTTTTCACCTGTCAATCACGCTGGTCCGGTCAATTGGGCATTGTGAAATCGCTATTTCTCCCCCACCTCTTGCTTTTCCCTAAGAAATTTCTTCCCGGCGTTGGCGTAGTGTTTTGCGCCTGTGTAGTGCATTCTGCTTTTGCGCCTGCGCATTATGCTTTGCCCAACTGTGGGCATAGCATACAGCACATCACTGCGCATGATCGGCTCTTCACTGTAACCTGTGTGCCCCGGAAGTCTGGATGTGCAAATTTGCATACTGAGACTTCCGGGCCACAGAGGTTACAGTAAAAAACCGGCGCATGCGCAATGATGTATTGTATGCTTTGCCCATTGTGGGGCAATACATACTGCGCATGCGCAAGAGCGGAATGCACTGCGCAACTGCAAAAAAAAGCGCGATCACATTACGTCAGGCACGCCGAGGAGCGGGGGGAGAAACAGTGATTTCGCAACGCCCATTTGACCAGACCAGCGTGATTGACCGGCGAAAACGGCGACTTTACTAAGGTATTTTGGTAGCAAGGGTGGGGAATCAGGGGACAACAAAGACACTATTGTAAAGCACAGCTCAGGCCCTATTTAACGCTATTTTCAGCTCTATTGAAAAAATGGAGTGACAAGTTCCCTTTAAGAAGGATATAACTGTAGAATCCATAGAGAATCTTTCCAGTAACTGTTTAGTAGCTCTGGTGCCTTTAACATGTTGGATGGATGTATACAATACAAATTATTCACGTCAAATGTTGCCAATAGCGTTCCCTCTGGTAATCGACCCATGTCCCGGATAATTTGTAGAAAAGCCCCCGTATCTAAGAGGAAGGAAGATGAATCCTTAATAAGGGGTGTAAGGATTTTTTCAAGTAATATCGATAAAGGGGTTAACCCGCTTCCCGACCTTTGACGCACCGTATGCGTCATGAATACCTGTGCCAATCCGACCTGTGACGCAGCATATGCGTCATGGTCGGATTGCGCTCCTGCAGGCCGGGTGAAGGGTTAACTTTAATTTCACCCAGCCTGCAGGGACTGGGGGAGTTGTACTTGAGCCCAGGGGGTGGCTTGGCCCCCCCCCCCCCCCCGTGGCTACGATCGCTCTGCTGTTGACAGTGACGTTTCACTTTCTATCAGCGATAGTAATATTTCACCAATAAAAATTGGTGAAATATTACAATCCAGCCTGTTGTGAGTTCTGTTTTTGGGCTCCCTCTGGTGGTTACTGGTGGTGCTGGGTGACTTGTGTTCTCTGCGGTCTCTGGTGTCCACCTGTTCCATCAGGATATGGGAGTTTCCTATTTAACCTGGCTTTCTTGTCATTTCTTCGCCGGCTATCATTGTAATCAGTGTGTCTTTTACCTCTGCTACCCGCTTCTGTTATCTTCAGGACAAGCTAAGTTTTGATTTTCTTGTTCCACGTTTTGCTTTCTTTTTGTCTTGTCCAGCTTCCAGATATGTGATTCCTTGCTGCTGGTTGCTCTAGTGGGCTGAAATTACTCCTCATGTACCATGAGTTGGCACATGAGTTCAAGTAATTTCAGGATGGTTTTTTGAAGGGTTTTTCGCTGACCGCGCAGTTCACTTTTGTATCCTCTGCTATCCAGCTTTAGCGGGCCTCACTTTGCTGAATCTGTTTTCATAACTACGTGTGTGCTTTCCTCTCATTTCACCGTTATTACATGTGAGGGGCTGCTATTTCTTTGGGGGTCTTTCTCTGGAGGCAAGAGAGGTCTGTGTTTCTTCTAATAGGGGAAGTTAGTTCTTCGGCTGGCGCGAGACGTCTAGGAAACATCGTAGGCACGTTCCCCGGCTATTTCTAGTTGTGTGTATAGGTTCAGGATCGCGGTCAGCTCAGGTTCCATCACCCTAGAGCTTGGTTTTGTTTTTGTGCTTGTCCTTTTGTGATCCCCTGCCATTGGGATCATGACAGTATAGCCGGCCCGAAAGTGGTAATCGTATTGGCTGAAGTAGGAGGAAAAGTAGTCTGTGGAAGTTTTTTTTTTTTTCCCTCCCCCAGAGGTTGCTGCCTAGCCTTAATTGCAGCCTGGCTGCTTCTATCCTCCTCTTAATCCTTGAATGGCTCTGACCTCAGCTGTTTATCATGGACGTCCAGAGTTTGGCTTCCAGCCTGAATAATCTTGCTGCTAATGTTCAAAATATACAAGATTTTGTTGTACATGCTCCTATGTCTGAACCTAGAATTCCTATCCCAGAGTTTTTTTCTGGAGATAGATCTAGTTTTCTGAATTTTAGGAACAATTGCAAGTTGTTTCTTTCATTGAAATCTCGTTCCTCTGGAGACCCTGCTCAGCAGGTCAAGATTATTATATCTTTCCTGTGGGGTGACCCTCAGAATTGGGCATTTGCATTGGCACCAGGGGATCCTGCGTTGCTTAATGTGGATGCGTTTTTTCTGGCATTGGGTTTGCTCTATGAGGAACCTAACCAAGAGATTCAGGCTGAAAAAGCTTTATTGGCTCTCTCTCAGGGGCAAGATGAAGCAGAAATATATTGTCAGAAATTTCGGAAATGGTCGGTGCTTACTCAGTGGAATGAGCGCGCTCTGGCTGCAAAATTCAGAGATGGCCTTTCTGAGGCCATTAAAGATGTTATGGTGGGGTTCCCGGCGCCTACAGGTCTGAATGAGTCCATGACTATGGCTATTCAGATTGATCGGCGTTCACGGGAGCGCAAACCTGTGCACCATTTGGCGGTGTCTTCTGAACAGGCACCTGAGACAATGCAATGTGATAGAATTCAGTCCAGAAGTGAACGGCAAAACTATAGGCGGAAAAATGGGTTGTGTTTTTATTGTGGTGATTCAGCTCATGTTATATCAGCATGCTCTAAACGCACAAAAAAGGTTGATAAGTCTGCTGCCATTGGTACTCTACAGTCTAAGTTCATTCTGTCTGTGACTCTGATTTGTTCTTTATCATCCATTTCCGTCGATGCCTATGTGGATTCAGGCGCTGCCCTGAGTCTTATGGATTGTGTTATGTTTGCTAATGAAAGGTGTTATGAAGGCAATCCAGAGACACAGTGTGCCTAGCGATCAGAGCGCACACAGTGATCTGACAAATACCCAAAAACAAAAGAACGAGCTCTGAGACGTGGAAACTCTGTAGACTGCACACCTGAACCTATCCTAAACACAACTAAAAGCGGCTGTGGATTGCGCCTAACAACTACCTAGGCAACTCGGCACAGCCTAAGAAACTAGCTAGCCTGAAGATAGAAAAATAGGCCTGACTTGCCCCAGAGAAATTCCCCAAAGGAAAAGGCAGCCCCCCACATATAATGACTGTGAGTAAGATGAAAAGACAAAACGTAGGGATGAAATAGATTCAGCAAAGTGGGGCCCGATATTCTAGGACAGAGCGAGGACAGTAAAGCGAACTTTGCAGTCTACAAAAAACCCTAAAGCTAAAACCACGCAAAGGGGGCCAAAAAAAGACCCACCGTGCCGAACTAACGGCACGGCGGTACACCCTTTGCGTCTCAGAGCTTCCAGCAAAACAAAAGACAAGCTGGACAGAAAAAAAGCAACAAAAAAGCAAAAAGCACTTAGCTATACAGAGCAGCAGGTCACAGGAACAATCAGGAGAAGCTCAGATCCAACACTGAAACATTGACAAGGAGCAAGGATAGCAGCATCAGGCGGAGTTAAGTAATGAAGCAGTTAACGAGCTCACCAGAACACCTGAGGGAGGAAGCTCAGAAGCTGCAGTACCACTTGTGACCACAGGAGTGAATTCAGCCACAGAATTCACAACAGTACCCCCCCCTTGAGGAGGGGTCACCGAACCCTCACCAGAGCCCCCAGGCCGACCAGGATGAGCCGCATGAAAGGCACGAACAAGATCGGAAGCATGAACATCAGAGGCAAAAACCCAGGAATTATCTTCCTGAGCATAACCCTTCCATTTAACCAGATACTGGAGTTTCCGTCTAGAAACACGAGAATCCAAAATCTTCTCCACAATATACTCCAATTCCCCCTCCACCAAAACCGGGGCAGGAGGCTCAACAGATGGAACCATAGGTGCCACGTATCTCCGCAACAACGACCTATGGAATACATTATGTATGGAAAAGGAGTCTGGGAGGGTCAAACGAAAAGACACAGGATTGAGAACCTCAGAAATCCTATACGGACCAATAAAACGAGGTTTAAATTTAGGAGAGGAAACCTTCATAGGAATATGACGAGAAGATAACCAAACCAGATCCCCAACACGAAGTCGGGGACCCACACGGCGTCTGCGATTAGCGAAAAGTTGAGCTTTCTCCTGGGACAAGATCAAATTGTCCACTACCTGAGTCCAGATCTGCTGCAACCTATCCACCACAGAATCCACACCAGGACAGTCCGAAGACTCAACCTGTCCTGAAGAGAAACGAGGATGGAACCCAGAATTGCAAAAAAATGGAGAAACCAAGGTAGCCGAGCTGGCCCGATTATTAAGGGCGAACTCAGCCAACGGCAAAAAGGACACCCAATCATCCTGGTCTGCAGAAACAAAACATCTCAGATATGTTTCCAAGGTCTGATTGGTTCGTTCGGTCTGGCCATTAGTCTGAGTATGGAAAGCCGAGGAAAAGGATAGGTCAATGCCCATCCTACCACAAAAGGCTCGCCAAAACCTTGAAACAAACTGGGAACCTCTGTCAGAAACAATATTCTCAGGAATGCCATGCAACCAAACCACATGCTGAAAGAACAAAGGTACCAAATCAGAGGAGGAAGGCAATTTAGCCAAGGGCACCAGATGGACCATTTTAGAAAAGCGATCACAGACCACCCAAATGACTGACATCTTTTGAGAAACGGGAAGGTCAGAAATGAAATCCATCGAAATATGTGTCCAAGGCCTCTTTGGGACCGGCAAGGGCAAAAGCAACCCACTGGCACGAGAACAGCAGGGCTTAGCCCTAGCACAAATCCCACAGGACTGCACAAAAGTACGTACATCCCGTGACAGAGATGGCCACCAGAAGGATCTAGCCACTAACTCTCTGGTACCAAAGATTCCAGGATGACCAGCCAACACCGAACAATGAAGTTCAGAGATAAGTTTATTAGTCCACCTATCAGGGACGAACAGTTTCTCCGCTGGACAACGATCAGGTTTATTCGCCTGAAATTTTTGCAGCACCCGCCGCAAATCAGGGGAGATGGCAGACACAATGACTCCTTCCTTGAGGATACCCGCTGGCTCAGATAAAAACCCGGAGAGTCGGGCACAAAACTCCTAGACAGAGCATCCGCCTTCACATTTTTAGAGCCCGGAAGGTACGAAGTCGAAGCGGGCAAAAAATAACGACCAACGGGCCTGTCTAGGATTCAAGCGCTTGGCAGACTCGAGATAAGTCAAGTTCTTATGATCAGTCAATACCACCACGCGATGCTTAGCTCCTTCAAGCCAATGACGCCACTCCTCGAATGCCCACTTCATGGCCAGCAACTCTCGATTGCCCACATCATAATTACGCTCAGCGGGCGAAAACTTCCTGGAAAAGAAAGCACATGGTTTCATCACTGAGCAATCAGAACCTCTCTGTGACAAAACCGCCCCTGCTCCAATCTCAGAAGCATCAACCTCGACCTGGAACGGAAGAGAAACATCTGGCTGACACAACACAGGGGCAGAACAAAAACGACGCTTCAACTCCTGAAAAGCTTCCACAGCAGCAGAAGACCAATTAACCAAATCAGCACCCTTCTTGGTCAAATCGGTCAATGGTTTGGCAATGCTAGAAAAATTACAGATAAAGCGACGATAAAAATTAGCAAAGCCCAGGAACTTTTGCAGACTTTTCAGAGATGTCGGCTGAATCCAATCCTGGATGGCTTGGACCTTAACTGGATCCATCTCGATAGTAGAAGGGGTAAAGATGAACCCCAAAAATGAAACTTTCTGCACACCGAAGAGACGCTTTGATCCCTTCACAAACAAAGAATTAGCACGCAGGACCTGAAAAACCATTCTGACCTGCTTCACATGAGACTCCCAATCATCTGAGAAGATCAAAATGTCATCCAAGTAAACAATCAGGAATTTATCCAGATACTCACGGAAAATGTCATGCATAAAAGACTGAAACACAGATGGAGCATTGGCAAGTCCGAACGGCATCACTAGATACTCAAAATGACCCTCGGGCTTATTGAATGCAGTTTTCCATTCATCTCCTTGCCTGATTCTCACCAGATTATACGCACCACGAAGATCTATCTTAGTGAACCAACTAGCCCCCTTAATCCGAGCAAACAAGTCAGATAACAATGGCAAGGGATACTGAAATTTAACAGTGATCTTATTAAGAAGGCGGTAATCAATACACGGTCTCAGCGAACCATCCTTCTTGGCTACAAAGAAGAACCCTGCTCCCAGTGGTGATGACGATGGGCGAATATGTCCCTTCTCCAGGGATTCCTTCACATAACTGCGCATAGCGGCGTGTTCGGGCACGGATAAATTAAATAATCGACCTTTAGGGAATTTACTACCAGGAATCAAATTGATAGCACAATCACAATCTCTATGCGGAGGTAGAGCATCGGACTTGGGCTCTTCAAATACATCCTGATAATCAGACAAGAACTCTGGGACCTCAGAAGGGGTGGATGACGAAATCGACAAAAATGGAACATCACCATGTACCCCCTGACAACCCCAGCTGGATACCGACATGGAATTCCAATCCAATACTGGATTATGGGTTTGTAGCCATGGCAACCCCAACACGACCACATCATGCAGATTATGCAACACCAGAAAGCGAATAACTTCCTGATGTGCAGGAGCCATGCACATGGTCAGCTGGGCCCAGTACTGAGGTTTATTCTTGGCCAAAGGTGTAGCATCAATTCCTCTCAATGGAATAGGACACCGCAAAGGCTCCAAGAAAAACCCACAACGTTTAGCATAATCCAAATCCATCAGATTCAGGGCAGCGCCCGAATCCACAAACGCCATGACAGAAAACGACGACAAAGAGCATATGGACAGAAGGAATTTGGACTGTACAGTACCAATGACGGCAGACCTAGCGGACCGCTTAGTGCGCTTAGGACAATCAGAAATAGCATGAGTGGAATCACCACAGTAGAAACACAGACCATTCAGACGTCTGTATTCCTGCCGTTTAACTCTAGTCATAGTCCTATCGCACTGCATAGGCTCAGATTTAACCTCAGGCAATACCGCCAAATGGTGCACAGATTTACGCTCGCGCAAGCGTCGACCGATCTGAATGGCCAAAGACAAAGACTCATTCAAACCAGCAGGCATAGGAAATCCCACCATGACATCCTTAAGAGCCTCAGAGAGACCCTTTCTGAACAAAGCTGCCAGCGCAGATTCATTCCACTGAGTGAGTACTGACCATTTCCTAAATTTCTGACAATATACTTCTATATCATCCTGACCCTGGCACAAAGCCAGCAAATTTCTCTCAGCCTGATCCACTGAATTAGGCTCATCGTACAGCAATCCGAGCGCCAGGAAAAACGCATCGACACTACTCAATGCAGGGTCTCCTGGCGCAAGAGAAAATGCCCAGTCCTGAGGGTCGCCGCGCAAAAAAGAAATAATAATCAAAACCTGTTGAATAGGATTACCAGAAGAATGAGGTTTCAAGGCCAGAAATAGCTTACAATTATTTTTGAAACTAAGAAACTTAGTTCTATCTCCAAAAAACAAATCAGGAATAGGAATTCTTGGTTCTAGCATAGATTTCTGATCAATAGTATCTTGAATTTTTTGTACATTTATAACGAGATTATCCATTGAAGAGCACAGACCCTGAATATCCATGTCCACACCTGTGTCCAGAATCACCCAAATGTCTAGGGGAAAAAAAGTGAACACAGAGCAGAAAAAAAAAAAAATGATGTCAGAACTTTTTCTTTCCCTCTATTGAGAATCATTAGTTAGGCTCCTTGTACTGTTATGTTTGCTAATGAAAGGTGTTATGAAGGCAATCCAGAGACACAGTGTGCCTAGCGATCAGAGCGCACACAGTGATCTGACAAATACCCAAAAACAAAAGAACGAGCTCTGAGACGTGGAAACTCTGTAGACTGCACACCTGAACCTATCCTAAACACAACTAAAAGCGGCTGTGGATTGCGCCTAACAACTACCTAGGCAACTCGGCACAGCCTAAGAAACTAGCTAGCCTGAAGATAGAAAAATAGGCCTGACTTGCCCCAGAGAAATTCCCCAAAGGAAAAGGCAGCCCCCCACATATAATGACTGTGAGTAAGATGAAAAGACAAAACGTAGGGATGAAATAGATTCAGCAAAGTGGGGCCCGATATTCTAGGACAGAGCGAGGACAGTAAAGCGAACTTTGCAGTCTACAAAAAACCCTAAAGCTAAAACCACGCAAAGGGGGCCAAAAAAAGACCCACCGTGCCGAACTAACGGCACGGCGGTACACCCTTTGCGTCTCAGAGCTTCCAGCAAAACAAAAGACAAGCTGGACAGAAAAAAAAGCAACAAAATAGCAAAAAGCACTTAGCTATACAGAGCAGCAGGTCACAGGAACAATCAGGAGAAGCTCAGATCCAACACTGAAACATTGACAAGGAGCAAGGATAGCAGCATCAGGCGGAGTTAAGTAATGAAGCAGTTAACGAGCTCACCAGAACACCTGAGGGAGGAAGCTCAGAAGCTGCAGTACCACTTGTGACCACAGGAGTGAATTCAGCCACAGAATTCACAACAGGATTGGTCATTTGCCAATCGCTGTGGGTTTAGTCTGGAGCCTCTGGAAGTTCCTATTCCTTTGAAAGGAATTGACTCTACACCTTTGGCTATGCGGAATTATGTTAAGGAGTCCTTGGAAAAGGGACATATCCGTCCATCTTTGTCCCCTTTGGGAGCAGGTTTTTTTTTCGTGGCCAAGAAAGATGGTTCCTTGAGGCCTTGTATAGATTATCGTCTTTTGAATAAGATTACAGTCAAATATCAGTATCCTTTGCCATTGTTGACTGATTTGTTCGCTCGCATTAAGGGGGCTAGATGGTTCACTAAGATTGATCTTCGGGGTGCGTATAATCTTGTGCGGATAAAGCAGGGTGATGAGTGGAAAACCGCATTTAATACGCCTGAGGGCCATTTCGAGTATTTGGTGATGCCTTTTGGACTTTCTAATGCTCCTTCTGTCTTCCAGTCCTTTATGCACGATATTTTCCGTGAATATCTGGATAAATTTATGATCGTGTATTTGGATGATGTTTTGGTTTTTTCTGATGACTGGGAGTCCCATGTTCAGCAGGTCAGGAAGGTGTTTCAGGTCCTGCGGGCCAATTCTTTGTTTGTAAAGGGTTCAAAGTGTCTCTTTGGAGTCCAGAAGATTTCTTTTTTGGGGTATATTTTTTCCCCTTCTACTATTGAGATGGATCCCGTCAAGGTTCAGGCTATTTGTGACTGGACGCAGCCTACATCTCTTAAGAGTCTACAGAAGTTCTTGGGCTTTGCTAATTTTTATCGTCGTTTCATAGCTATTTTTTCTAGTGTTGTTAAACCTTTGACGGATTTGACTAAGAAGGGTGCTGATGTTGCGGATTGGTCTCCTGCGGCTGTGGAGGCCTTTCAGGAACTTAAGCGCCGGTTTTCTTCTGCTCCTGTGTTGCGTCAGCCAGATGCGTCGCTTCCTTTTCAGGTTGAGGTTGATGCTTCCGAGATTGGAGCGGGGGCGGTTTTGTCGCAGAGAAGCTCCGATGGCTCAGTGATGAAGCCATGTGCGTTCTTTTCTAGAAAATTTTCGCCCGCTGAACGGAATTATGATGTTGGTAATCGGGAGCTTTTGGCCATGAAGTGGGCATTTGAGGAGTGGTGTCATTGGCTTGAGGGTGCTAGACATCGTGTGGTGGTTTTTACTGATCACAAAAATCTGATGTACCTTGAGTCTGCCAAGCGTCTGAATCCTAGACAGGCTCGTTGGTCACTGTTTTTCTCCCGTTTCAATTTTGTGGTTTCATACCTGCCAGGTTCAAAGAATGTGAAGGCGGATGCTCTTTCTAGGAGTTTTGTGCCTGACTCCCCTGGAAATTCTGAGCCTACTGGTATCCTTAGGGATGGGGTGATTTTGTCGGCTGTCTCTCCAGACTTGCGACGTGCTTTGCAGGAGTTTCAGGCGGATAAACCTGATCGTTGTCCGCCTGAAAGACTGTTTGTTCCGGATAATTGGACCAGTAGAGTCATCTCCGAGGTCCATTCTTCTGCGTTGGCAGGTCATCCTGGAATATTTGGTACTAGAGACTTGGTGGCCAGGTCTTTTTGGTGGCCTTCCTTGTCGAGGGATGTGCGTTCTTTTGTGCAGTCTTGTGAAGTTTGTGCTCGGGCTAAGCCTTGCTGTTCTCGGGCCAGTGGATTGTTGTCACCTTTGCCTATCCCAAAGAGGCCTTGGACGCACATTTCCATGGACTTTATTTCGGATCTTCCTGTCTCTCAAAAAATGTCCGTCATCTGGGTTGTGTGTGACCGCTTTTCTAAGATGGTTCATCTGGTACCCTTGCCTAAGTTACCTTCCTCCTCTGAGTTGGTCCCTCTGTTTTTTCAGAACGTGGTTCGTTTGCATGGGATTCCGGAGAACATCGTTTCTGACAGGGGATCCCAGTTTGTGTCGAGATTTTGGCGGACGTGCTGTGCTAAGATGGGCATTGATTTGTCCTTTTCGTCTGCATTCCATCCCCAGACGAATGGCCAGACTGAACGAACTAATCAGACCTTAGAAACTTATTTAAGGTGTTTTGTTTCTGCTGATCAAGATGACTGGGTTACCTTTTTGCCGCTTGCCGAATTTGCCCTTAATAATCGGGTTAGTTCTGCTACCTTAGTTTCTCCTTTCTTTTGTAATTCGGGGTTTCATCCTCGTTTTTCCTCTGGTCAGGTGGAGCCTTCTGATTGTCCTGGAGTGGACATGGTGGTGGATAGGTTGCATCAGATTTGGAGTCATGTGGTGGACAATTTGAAGTTGTCCCAGGAGAGACCTCAGCATTTTGCTAATCGCCGTCGCCGCGTGGGTCCTCGTCTTCGTGTTGGGGACTTGGTGTGGTTGTCTTCTCGTTTTGTTCCTATGAAGGTCTCTTCTCCTAAGTTCAAGCCTCGGTTCATCGGTCCCTATAGGATCTTGGAAATTCTTAACCCTGTGTCGTTTCGTTTGGATCTCCCGGCATCGTTTGCTATTCATAATGTGTTCCATCGGTCGTTGTTGCGGAAGTATGAGGTACCTGTTGTTCCTTCGCTTGAGCCTCCTGCTCCGGTGCTGGTGGAGGGAGAATTGGAGTATGTTGTGGAGAAGATCTTGGATTCTCGTGTTTCCAGACGGAAGCTCCAGTATTTGGTCAAGTGGAAGGGTTATGGTCAGGAGGATAATTCTTGGGTGGTTGCCTCTGATGTTCATGCTGCCGATTTGGTCCGTGCATTTCATAGGGCTCATCCTGGTCGCCCTGGTGGTTCTCGTGAGGGTTCGGTGACCCCTCCTCAAGGGAGGGGGGTACTGTTGTGAGTTCTGTTTTTGGGCTCCCTCTGGTGGTTACTGGTGGTGCTGGGTGACTTGTGTTCTCTGCGGTCTCTGGTGTCCACCTGTTTCATCAGGATATGGGAGTTTCCTATTTAACCTGGCTTTCTTGTCATTTCCTCGCCGGCTATCATTGTAATCAGTGTGTCTTTTACCTCTGCTACCCGCTTCTGTTATCTTCAGGACAAGCTAAGTTTTGATTTTCTTGTTCCACGTTTTGCTTTCTTTTTGTCTTGTCCAGCTTCCAGATATGTGATTCCTTGCTGCTGGTTGCTCTAGTGGGCTGAAATTACTCCTCATGTACCATGAGTTGGCACATGAGTTCAAGTAATTTCAGGATGGTTTTTTGAAGGGTTTTTCGCTGACCGCGCAGTTCACTTTTGTATCCTCTGCTATCTAGCTTTAGCGGGCCTCACTTTGCTGAATCTGTTTTCATAACTACGTGTGTGCTTTCCTCTCATTTCACCGTTATTACATGTGGGGGGCTGCTATTTCTTTGGGGGTCTTTCTCTGGAGGCAAGAGAGGTCTGTGTTTCTTCTAATAGGGGAAGTTAGTTCTTCGGCTGGCGCGAGACGTCTAGGAAACATCGTAGGCACGTTCCCCGGCTATTTCTAGTTGTGTGTATAGGTTCAGGATCGCGGTCAGCTCAGGTTCCATCACCCTAGAGCTTGGTTTTGTTTTTATGCTTGTCCTTTTGTGATTCCCTGCCATTGGGATCATGACACCAGCCATGGCCGATGCTGCAATAGCATCAGCCATGGCTGGTGATCGCGATCTGCCCCCCGCCACCGATCTAGTGTCCTCCACTCCCCTCCGTCCTCCTGTCGGCTCCCCCCGCAGTCCGATCTCCCCCCCCTCCCCCTGCTGTCTGATCCCCTCCCCTCATACTTACCGACCTCCTGTGTCCCTCCCGGTGTCTGTCCGTCTGTTCCATTGGCTATCTTCCAAAATGGCGGGCGAATGCGCCTGCAGATTCGTTACAGGTACATTTTGATCGCTGTGATAGGTTTGATCACAGCGATCAAAATAAAAAAAATAAAAATCCCCTCTTTATCACCCCCATAGGTAGGAACAATAATAAAATAAAGAAAATATATATATTGTTTTTTTGCCCCACTAGGGTTAGGGTTGGTTCACACTGCGTCTAAGCAGTCCGTTAAACGGACTACGTTACACCGCGGCATAAACGCGGTGTATTGTAGTCCGTTACTAAGGATGTGCCGTCACTGAGTGACTGACCCGGAGACGCGGGCTGCAGCGTTTCCGGGTCCGTAACTGCTAGCGCAGATAGAGCTAGCTGATGCTCTATCTGAGCAAGCGCGATGCAAACGTCGGCAATTGCGCTAGCAGCAGCCCGTTAGCGTATGTGCTGAACGGGCTGCTGCTAGCACAGTGTGAACCTTGCCTTAGGGTTAGGGTTACGGCTAGAATTAGGGTTAGAACTAGGGTTAGCGTTAGAATTAGGCTATGTGCACACGGTGCGGATTTGGCTGCGGATCCGCAGTGGATTGGCCGCTGCAGATTCGTAGCAGTTTTCCATCAGGTTTACAGTACCATGTAAACCTATGGAAAACCAAATCCGCTGTGCCCATGGTGCGGAAAATACCTTGCGAAAATGCTGTGTTGTATTTTCCGCAGCATGTCAATTCTTTGTGCGGATTCCGCAGCGTTTTACACCTGTTCCTCAATAGGAATCCACAGGTGAAATCCACACAAAAAACACTGGAAATCCGCAGGTAAAACGCAGAAAAAAATAATGGTGCGGAAAAATCTCACACGAATCCGCAACGTGGGCACATAGCCTTAGGATTAGGGTTGGAATTAGGGTTAAGATTAGGCTGTGGTTAGGGTTAAGGTTAGGGTTAGAGGTGTGTTGGGGTTAGGGTTGGGATTAGGGTTAGGATTAGGGTTAGGGGTGTGTTGGGGTTAGGGTTGGGATTAGGGGTGTGTTAGGGTTAGGGTCGTGATTAGGGTTATGGCTAGAGTTGGAATTAGGGTTAGGGATGTGTTGGGGTTAGTGTTGAAGTTAGAATTGAGGGGTTTCCACTGTTACGGCACATCAGGGGTCTCCAAACGCAACATGGCGCCACCATTGATTCCAGTCAATCTTGCATTCAAAAAGTCAAATGGTGTTCCCTCCCTTCCGAGCCCCGACGTGCGCCCAAACAGTGGTTTACCCCCACATATTGGGTACAAGCTTACTCAGGACAAACTGGGCAACAATTATTGGGGTCCAATTTCTCCTGTTAACCTTGTGAAAGTAAAAAAAATTGCTTGCCTAAACATCAATTTTGAGGAAAGAAACATGATTTTTTATTTTCACGGCTCTGCGTTGTAAACTTCTGTGAAGCACTTGGGGGTTCAAAGTGCTCACCACATAACTAGATAAGTTCCTTGGGTCTAGTTTCCAAAATGGGGTCACTTGTGGGGGTTTTCTACTGTTTAGGCACATCAGGGGCTCTGCAAACGCAACGTGACGCCCGCAGACAATTCCATCAAAATCTGCATTTCAAAAGTCACTACTTCCCTTCCGAGCCACGACGTGTGCCCAAACAGTGGTTTACCCCCACATATGGGGTATCAGTGTACTCAGGACAAACTCGGTAACAACTATTGGGGTCCAATTTCTCCTGTTCCCCTTGTGAAAATAAAAAATTGTGGGCTAAAAAATTATTTTTGAGGAAAGAAAAATTATTTTTTATTTTCACGGCTCCGCGTTATAAACTTCTGTGAAGTACTTGAGGGTTTAAAGTGGTCACCGCACATCTAGATTATTTTCTTGGGAGGTCTAGTTTCCAAAATGGGGTCACATGTGGGGAAGCTCCAATGTTTAGGCACACAGGGGCTCTCCAAACGCGACATGGTGTCCGCTAACGATTGGAGCTAATTTTTCATTCAAAAGTCAAATGGCGCTCCTTCCCTTCCAAGCCTAGCCGTGTGCACAAACAGTGTTTTGTGACTATATATGAGGTATCGATGTACTCACGAGAAATTGACCAACACATTTTTGGATCCATTTTATCCTGTTACCCATGTGAAAATGAAAAAATTGAGGCTAAAAGAATTTTTGTGTGAAAAAAAAAGTACTTTTTCATTTTTACGGATCAATTGGTGAAGCACCTGGGGGTTCAACGTGCTCACTATGCATCTAGATAAGCCACTTGGGGGGTCTAATTTCCAAAATGGGGTCACTTGTGGGGGAGCTCCAATGTTTAGGCACACAGGGGCTCTCAAAACGTGACATGGTGTCCGCTAAAGATTGGAGCCAATTTTTCATTTAAAACGTCAAATGGCGCTCCTTCCCTTCCGAGCCCTGTCGTGCGCCCAAACAGTGGTTCCCCCCCCACATATGGGGTATCGGTGTACTCGGGACAAATTGTACAATAACTGTTGGTGTCCAGTTTCTCTTTTTACCCTTGGAAAAATAAACAAAATTGTTGCTAAAACTTCATTTTTGTGACTAAAAAGTTAAATGTTCATTTTTTCCTTCCATGTTGCTTCTGCTGCTGTGAAGCACCTGAAGGGTTAATAAACTTCTTGAATGTGGTTTTGAGTACCTTGAGGGGTGCAGTTTTTAGAATGGTGTCACTTTTGGGTATTTTCAGCCATATAGACCCCTCAAACTGACTTCAAATGTGAGGTGGTCCCTATAAAAATGGTTTTGTAAATTTCGTTGTAAAAATGAGAAATCGCTGGTCAAATTTAACCTTATAACGTCCTAGAAAAAAAAAATTTGGTTCCAAAATTGTGCTGATGTAAAGTAGACATGTGGGTAATGTTATTTATTAACTATATAGTGTCACATAACTCTCTCGTATAACAGAATAAAAATTCAAAATTTGAAAAATGCAAATTTTCAAAATTTTAGCCAACTTTCCATTTTTTTCACAAATAAACGCAAAAATTATCGACCTAAATTTACCACTAACATGAAGCCCAATATGTAACGAAAAAACAGTCTCAGAACCGCTAGGATTCATTGAAGTGTTCCTGGGTTATTGCCTCATAAAGGGATACTGGTCAGAATTACAAAAAACGGCCAGGTCATTAAGGTCAAAATAGGCTGGGTCATGAAGGGGTTAAAATTGAATCCGTTGAGACAACTATAGGTCTCCCTTTTCTGTAAATTTATTACTGCTGCTAATTTTTTGAGTGCCAGATCCTTTACGTATTCTTAGGTACATTTTTGTTTTTTTTAAAGTCCCAGATACCTCCCTTAATTTATCTGAATTATTTGTTTAAAGTGTTTGTGTTCCCCATCCACATAGGTGAATACGATTTCTTGGAATGGTACGGGGGAATACATACTTTCTGGCTCCGATGACACGACTTTAGTTATTAGCAACCCTTACAATAAAAAGGTAAGTTTTTTTTTTTATCTTCACACGATTGTGTTGCTTTAAGAAACTGCGGCCCTTAGGGTGTTGTCCCTGATGTTGGTGTACTTTATGGCAAAATTCTGAAGGAGAGTGTTTGTTTTTGTTTTTTTAAGGCATATTTATTGATAACGGTCTGTCACGCTCAACACTTGATTTTTAGAATGTTTTACTGCTGGCAGCATTAGTAAATAGACCCAAATTGCTGTTTAGACTGAAATCCATGTCAGTAAAGCCTTTGTATAACATTTTTACATTTTATTCATTTTCAATAGGAGTGGTCTAAGGCACATTGTGTTTCACTTATCGGGTCTGAACAGATCTTGGTTGCAGTCCCCCACATTTATAAATAGGGCGTCTACACATTTTTAACCCTTGCTGTTGTATTGTAATACAATTGTTTCTACCATGTTTTTTGGACTCATTCCATTGATTCTCAGCTATAATATAACACTGTCCGTAGTGCTATAACTCCGGGGGGACCAGTGCCACGAGATGATGGGGAGCATGATGAGACTTTAGGAGGAGTGAGGTAGGAGGGTTTTGTTGTATTGTATTTATGTATTGAACAACCGCCGCACAGGCAAGATGGGGGAAAATACACCAGGATGGGGGAGAATATAATAGGATGAGGGACCAAGCTGGGGGACCATACAACAGGACTAGCTATTGATCTTGTTCTACACACGGGTGGCGAGCATTTTTATTGGTACATTTTTGTGCTACGTTAAAGGGAACCTGTCACCAAAAATAACGCTATTAACGTACAAATATGCGGTTAATCTGCAGTTTAACAGCATTATTATGCTGTCTGGCACGTGCACCCAGCCATATCCAGTGAGGAGAAAATGAACTTTCCAGTTCACCACCTGACAGCACCATGGAGGACGTCCTTTTTACCCTCAGTGGGACAGGAACAACGAGCGGTTAAAAGGACCCTCCTCTTACCACTCACCAGTGTTTTTCCTGTCCCACTGGGGATAGGAACGGCGAACGTGTCCTCGGACAGGGCTGTGCAGTGTGCAGATGGTGAGGATGGGGCGGCCCAGCCTTTCCCTTCCCACTACAAGAAATCTGTGGCTGATACCTGCGATGGGGGTCGGATCCGCTTCCTCCTCCTTGAGGGCTCTCGGACCGGGCGCCATGCTGCTGAGGTGCATCAGTTCCCAGCGAGGCCGGTGAAACAGCCGCTGTGTCACTTCTAGCCGCAACTGCTGCATCACTTCCGACCGCGACGGCCGTGTCACTTCTGGGCTCCAGCATCTCTGCCGGGCGGCAGAATCCAGCGGCGGCGCTGGCCTCGCGGAGAGGCCTTTGTCAGCACGGGCACGCTGAGCAAGACGCAATCGAGGATGAGCAAGACCATCCCAGAAAACCCAGAAAACCTGAAAGTAGGTGTTCCATGGGTTCTCTGTCCCTATATCACCATTACCACGGATGCCAGTCAGTTCGGATTGGGAGGACATATAGAAGGATAATACTACCAAGGTCATTGGAGTCTAGATCTTCAAATTTCAGAGAACTATACGCAATATAGAAAGTTCTTTACCAGGCTCGGTCAGAGATCAGAGGCAAACATGTGAAAGTTCTGTCCGTCAATGTGACAGCAGTGGCGTTTCTAAGGCACCAGGGAGGCCATTACAGCATCTGGAAAACCAGATTTTCAAGTGGGCAGAAAACTCCATTTCGGCAGTACACCTGGAGGGAACCAAGAACCAGGTGGCAGATTTCTTGAGCAGGACACTGATGAATCTCACAGAGTGGGAATTGAATGCGGAAGTGTTCGACATGCTGTGCCGAAGTTGGGGAACACCGCAAGTAGATCTCTTTGCCACCAGGACAAATGCAAAATCAGAACCTTTTTTTCACTAAATCCCCTAGACTTGGCAGCGGGGGTCGACGCTGTATCACGGCATTGGGGAAAAGGGCTCCTGTACGCTTTCCCACTCCTCCCACTGATTCCGAGAACACTCAGAAAGATACGGGACGACGGAGTGACAGTGATCTTGGTAGTACCTTTTTGGCCAAGGAGAAGCTGGTTCTCTCTACTAAACAGAATGGCAGAGAGGCCTATTCTATTACCGAAGAGACAGGACCTGCTGCATCAAGTTCCGTTGCTGCAGGAATCCAGACTCGCTCCAGCTATCTGCTTGGATCCTGAACGCCAGACCCTGAGATCCAGAGTCCTGTTGGAAGATGTGATCACCAAACTCCAAGCAAGCAGCAAGCCGGTGACTTCGGCAATCTACAATAAAATTTGGAAGCGATTCTGTACCTTTTCAGGAGGAGCTCCAGGAGACACTTCAAGTCCGGACATTCCCAAAATCCTTGACTTCCTCCAGTTATTCTTTAAAAAGGGCCTTTGGCCTAGTACTTTAAATGTGCAGATTGTGGCCCTTAGTGTTTTCTTTGACTTTTCTTTAGCCGCACATCCCTGGGTAGCAAGGCTTTCTAGGGCCACACAGATTGAGACCCCTTGTAAGAAAGTCATCTCTACCATGGGACCTTAACCTGGTCCTTAATGCCCTGTGTAAACCTCCGTATCTCCTGTCAGAGGACATGGATATAGCCAAGCTCTCTTTTAAAACTGCTTTCCTTGTAGCCATCACATCAGCTAAAAGGTTGGGGGAGATGCAGTCCCTATCTATACAGGATCCATAGCTACAGATTTTTGATGATAGAATAGTCCTGAGACTTGACCCAACTTTCCTCCCCAAGGTGGTATCATCTACAAATATGAACCAAGAAGTAATTCTCTCTTCGTTGTGCCAGCACCCTAGAATTCCAAAAGAAGGGGTCTATCTTAATTAAGACGTCAGGGAGACCGTACTAAAATAGCTAAAGGCAACCAAAAGTTGGAGACAAGACAAAAATCTGTTGATACAATATGGGGGGCCAAACAGGGGCTGTAGATCAGCAAAGGCAACTATCGCGAGGTGGATAAAAACTACGATAGACTTAGCTTATAGAGCTCAAGGGAAGGATCCCCAAACATTCTTAGAGCCCATTCAACCCAAGCTATGGCTACATCATGGGCGGAAAGAGGGGGACCTCCACAGAACAAATCTGCAGGGCCACAACTTGGGCTAGTCTTAGTACTTTCGCTAAACATTACAAGCTAGATGTTTCAGAACATTTAGCCTTTGGCAGGAAGGTCTTACATGCAGTAGTCCCACCCTAAGATTACCATCCTTTGATACTTCTCCATGGTGCTGTCAGGTGGTGAACTGGAAAACGGTAATTAGACCTACCGGTAATTGTATTTCCAGGAATCCATCCTGACAGCACTACTAGTTCCCTCCACACTGCAAGCTTTTGTTTTGTATACTGATGTGACGTAACGTTGGCGTAAGAATTGTTAATAAAGTCTCTTTTTTTGTATCCATCCAGATGTGGTACTTTGGAAAATTACTGGTGGGTGGTAAGGGGAGGGTCCTTTTAACCGCTCGTTGTTCCTGTCCCACTGAGGGTAAGACGGACGTCCTCCATGGTGCTGTCAGGATGGATTCCTGGAAATACAATTACCGGTAGATCTAATTACCGCTTTATTCTCCCCGCCAGCATTCAACTTCCGTCTTGGGATTGGCGCCACGTATTATTATTTATTATAGCGCCATTTTTTCCTTGGCGCTTTACATGTGAGGAGGGGTATACATAATAAAAAACAAGTACAGTAATTTTAAACAATACAAGTCACGACTGGTACATGAGAGAGGAACCTGTCCGTGAGGGCTCACAGTCTACAAGGGATGGGTGAGGATACAGTAGGTAAGGGTAGAGCTGGTTGTGCAGTGGTTTGGTGGATCGGTGGTTACTGCAGGTTGTTAACTTTTGGAAAGAGGTAGGGCTTCAGGTTCTTTTTGAAGGTTTCCCCGTAGGCGAGAGTTTATGTTGTGGTAGAGAGTTCTAGAGTAGGGGGGAATGTGCGGGAGACCGCTTTGTATACACAGCGCTGAGTATAAAGAGTGGCTGCTGTTACCGCACCCCCGGCCCTGACTGACAGCCGGCCTCAATGTAGAGGGAGTGTCAGTCAGGACAAGGGGCTCGGTTACAGCGGCCGCTCTGTATACTCAGAGCAGTAACTGAACCAGCGGCTCCCCCACCTCCATGACTGAAACCGAATGCTGACTGGAATGGTAAATTTAATTTTCTCCCAGCTGCATTCGGCTGTGTACAAGCGCCGGGCAACATGATAACGCTGTTAACCTGCAGATTAAAGAACCTAATTACTATAAGATACAATATTGTTCTGCTCCAGAAAGACATCCAGGCCTCTCTTGAACCCCTCGACTAAGTTCGCCATCACCAGCTCCTCAGGCAAGGAATTCCAGATTCTCACTGCCCTAACAGTAAAGAATCCTCTTCTATGTTGGTGGAAAAACCTTCTCTCCTCCAGACGCAAAGAATGCCCCCTTGTGCCCGTCACCTTCCTTGGTATAAACAGATTCTTCGAGAGATACTTGTATTGTCCCCTTATATACTTATACATGGTTATTAGATCACCTCTGATCGACCTCTGTCGTCTTTTTTTCTAGACTAAATAATCCTAATTTTGCTAATACCCATCAAGGATTTTATCCAGGGGTATAGTGACGATTTTGAGCCCAAAGGTTCTTCATAGAATTTGCTAGTGTTAGGTCGTCCTATTGAACACGTCATTAGTGTTGAGCGCAAGTGCTCTCTACTCGAATTTGCATCGGGGCGTTCGGGTATGCACAAAGTATTGCGGGTGGGTGCTCGAGCGACATGTGCGAGTCTTCACCTTTTATGTTTTGCAGCTATTAAACACCCAATAAAACTTTACAGGGATTGATTGTGTATGGCAGGCACATTGTGTATGGCTGTTTTTTGCTGTGTAACAGTCACCAAACATGTGGGGGGGAGACATGAGTATGTCACTCGAGCACCCGCGAAACTCATTTTATACCCAAGCACTCCAATGTAAACATGAGCAGCAAGCACTTGTGCTCAACACTAGTCATCATAGTGTCATCTTTTTTTAAAACCCTTAAGGCCAACTCTGACCCTTAAGCCCAATGCTAACCTTATCTTCAAAGAATGAAAAAAAATTATGGAATAAAAAAAAAATCTAAGGGGATGACACGGGTGGGGGGAGGCGATAGTGGTGACATGCTAATTATTGGCTTTAGATCACTGATAGGGTTTGTCACGGTGATCAAAAGGAACCAATGGGAAAAATCCCTGCTTTTGTCACGTGTCATCCAGCAGATCTCATTTCAATGCGTCCACCACTTTTTTTTCCAACAAAAGGAGGATGGCAGAGGTACTGAGGGGGTGGGCCCGGGGACATCATTTCTCTCCCCTCTGACATGTATATCATGTCAGAAGAGAGGGAAATTAATTTTAGCGGGCACATTTTTTTTTTTTTTTAAACATAATTTTCATTATTCATTGAATAATGGCAATCATGTGATCGTGGACCAGAAAATCCATCTCTGATCATGTTGTCCAGGTTCTTGGCTGACCCTGGAGATTTTCTAACTCAGTGGGGTGCTATACCCTTATTCCTGATTGCCGTTTTAAATCGGCAGTGATGTAATAAGGCCCCTTGGTGGCTGCCATGTTAATGCTTTTCGATGATCATTAAGGGGTGAAACCAACAGGTATTCTGGTTCATGTTTTTGTTTTAATCTACTGAAAAAGCCTTAGCACATTAAGGAAAAAAAGTTAACTCCTTAAACAAATAAATAAGAGAAAGTAGTGTATGTGCCCACTAAACTGTCAGTAAATTGGTGGTGGATTGACTGACAGGTTGTCAAGCCGATTATAGTAGCACAACCCCCTAGAAGGCTTATAATCCTTAAAAGGGCTTATGGTGAGTTTACATTGGTCGATGGCTGCCATCAGATGACTCCCAACAAGCTGTATGTAATCCAATTTTCAGTAATTTAATAGATTTGTTTGTGAAAATGCAGTTAGCCTCTCAGTAACACAATCATTTAGTGCACTTGTCAGTGTTGTTTTACAGGATGATTTGCTGCTGAAAACTATTATTTTTAAGCCAGCTCAAAAATTATTTTACTGGACAAACAAGCATTTTGTTCATTCGTTGGCTGATCGGTAGCCCGTTTACTGCCATATTATCAGGAAATAAGTGTTTCTAGCAGTGATGAGCGAGCGTGCTCGTTACTCGAGTTTTCTGAGCATGCTAGAGTCTCAACCAAGTATTGCCGGTGCTCTGATGCGATGCTCAGACCCATGCCCTGCATGTTGCATGGCTTCAAGAAAGATGCAGGTATTGCCTGCCATACACGGCTAAACTGTAGCCATGTTTACTGGCTGTATTACAGCCACGAAACATGCAGGGCAGGCATCCGAGCATCGGCAATACTCGGTCGAGACTTGAGCATGCTCGAAAAACCCGACTAATGAGCACACTTGCTCATCACTAGTTCCTAGGAACCCTTTGCTGATAATCTCGCAGTGTCCTCACTGCTACATCGATCCAAGAATGGGGCAGATGTCATCACATTTACTGATGCTTGTCAAGATGTGTGCAAGTTCTTAGAGTATGATGTATTGTCCCATTCATCACAATGGAACAAGTGCGTGATATCTGCTTACCGCTCAATTGTTCTATATAGCAGGAATCAGTAGACATCGCCTACTTTACTTGCTATCATACACACAGGTGCTTCTTGCAAAATTAGAATATCATCCAAAAGTTAATTTTTCAGTTCTTCAATACAAAACGTGAAATATATATATATATGAAAATATATAATGTATGTGTGTATGTGTATTTATGTGTATATATATATATATATATATATATAATATGTATGTATGTATAGAGTCATTGCAAACAGAGTGATCTATTTCAAGTGTTTATTTCTGTTAATATTGATGATTATGGCTTACAGCCAATGAAAACCCAAAAGTCATTATCTCAGTAAATTAGAAACCCCTTTATCCCATATGACGTAGTGTCCCATCGAAGTGACCTGGGATTTAATTCCCAGTGACGGGATAGTATGTCATAGGCGATCAGCCGCGCTCACGGGGGGAGCGTGGCAGATCGCCGCCGGGTGTCAGCTGATTATCACAGCTGACATGCGGCACTATGTGCCAGGAGCGGTCACAGGCCGCTCCTGGCACAATAACCTCCGGCACACTGCGATCAAAGATGATCGCAGCGTTCCGGCTGCATAGGGAAGCATCTCGCAGGGAGGGGGGCTTCCTGCGTGCTTCCCTGAGACCCTCGGAGCAATGCGATGTGATCGCGTTGCTCCGAGGGTCTCCTACCTCCTCCTCCCTGCAGGCCCGGATCCAAAATCGCCGCGGGTGACCTTCCGAGTCCTGCAGGGAGGTGGCTTGCAAGTGCTTGCTCAGAGGAGGCGCCGGCTAGCGTCCCTGCAGTGTCTGTCAGATCGCTGATCTGACACAGTTCACTGCAGTGTCAGATCAGTGATCTGTCAATATAATGTGATGCCCACCCTGGGGCAATGTAAAGAAGTAAAAAAAAAAATATTTACATGTGTATAAAAAATAAAATAAATAAATTCTTCCAATAAATACATTTCTTTATCTAAAAAAACAATAAAAGTACACACATTTAGTATCGCTGCATCCGTAACGACCAGAGCTATAAAACTGTCCCACTAGTTAACCCCTTCATTGAACACCTTAAAAAGAAAAAAAAAAAGAGGCAAAAAACGGCGCTTTATTATCATACCTCCAAACAAAAAGTGGAATAATACGTGATCAAAAAGACGGATATAAATAAACATGGTACCGCTGAAAACATCTTGTCCCTCAAAAAACAAGCCGCCATACAGCGTCATCAACGAAAAAATAAAAGTTATAGTCCTCAGAATAAAGCGATGCAAAAATAATTATTTTTTCTATAAAATAGTTTTTATCGTATAAAAGCGCCAAAACATAAAAAAATTAGGTAATTGAGGTACCGCTGTAATCGTTCTGACCCGAAGAATAAAACTGCTTTACCAATATTATCAAATGCGGAACAGAATAAGCGCCCCCCCAAAAGAAATTCATGAATAGCTGGTTTTTGTTCATTCTACCTCACAAATATCGGAATAAAAAGCAACCAAAAAATGTCACGTGCCCGAAAACTGTACCAATAAAAATTTCAACTCGTCTTGCAAAAAACAAGATCTCACATGACTCTGTGGACCAAAATATGGAAAAATTATAGCTCTCAAAATGTGGAGACACAAAAACTATTTTTTGCAACAAAAATCGTCTTTTAGAGTGTGACGGCTGCCAATCATAAAAATCCGCTAAAAAAAACACTATAAAAGTAAATCAAACCCCCCTTCATCACTCCCTTAGGGAAAAATAATAACATTTAAAAAAATGTATTTCCATTTTCACATTAGGGTTAGGGTTGGGGCTAAAGTTAGGGTTAGTGTTGGGGCTAAAGTTAGGGTTAGAGTTGGGGCTAAAGTTAGGGTTAGGGCTTCAGTTAGGGTTGGGGTTACGGGTGGGGCTAAAGTTAGGGTTGGGGCTATAGTTAGGGTTAGGCTTGGGGGTTAGGGTTGGGGCTAAAGTTGGGGTTAGGGCTAAAGTTAGGGTTGGGGCTAAAGTTAGGGTTTGGATTACATTTACGGTTGGGATTAGGGTTGGGATTAGGGTTAGGGGTGTGGTTAGAGTTATGGTTAGGGTTGGGATTAGGGTTAGGGGTGTGTTTGGGTTTCAGTTAGAATTTGGGCGTTTCCACTGTTTAGGCACATCAAGGGCTCTCCAAACGCGACTTGGCGTCCGATCTCAATTCCAGCCAATTCTGCGTTGAAAAAGTAAAACAGTGCTCCTTCCCTTCCGAGCTCTCCCGTGCGCCCAAACAGGGGTTTACTCCAACATATGGGTATCAGCGCACTCAGGACAAATTGGACTACAACTTTTGGGGTCCAATTTCTCCTGTTACTATTGGGAAAGTACAAAACTAAAAAATAATTTTTATTTTCACAGCTCTGCGTTATAAACTAGTGAAACACTTGGAGGTTCAAAGTTTTCACAACGCATCTAGATAAGTTCCTTAGAGCTTAAGTTCCAAAGTTCCAAAATGGTGTCACTTGTGGTGGGTTTCAATGTTTAGGTACATCAGGGGCTCTCCAAATGCGACATGGTGTCCTATCTCAATTCCAGTCAATTTTGCATTGAAAAGTCAAACGGCGCTCCTTCCCTTCCGAGCTCTGCCATGCACCCAAACAGTGGTTTACCCCCACTTATGGGGTATCAGCGTACTCAGGACAAATTGCACAACAACTTTTGGGGTCCAATTTCTCCTGTTACCCTTGGTAAAATAAAACAAATTGGAGCTGAATTAAATTTTTTGTGAAAAAAGTTAAATTTTTTTTTTTTAAACATTCCAGAAGTTCCTGTGAAGCACCTGAAGGGTTAATAAACTTCTTGAATGTGATTTTGAGCACCTTAAGATGTGCAGTTTTTAGATTGGTGTCACACTTGGGAATTTTCTATCATATAGACCCCTCAAAGTGACTTCAAATGTGATGTAGTCCGTAAAATAAAAATGGTGTTTTAACCTTTATAACTCCCTAACCAAAATTTGTTTCCAAAATTGTGCTGATGTAAAATAGACATGTGGAAAATGTTACTTATTAAGTATTTTTTGTGACTTATCTCTGTGATTTAATTGCTTAAAAATTCAAAGTTGGAAAATTGTGAAATTTTCAAAATTTTCACCAAATTTCCTTTTTTCTCACAAATAAATGCAGGAAATATCAAATAAATTTTACCACTATCATGAAGTACAATATGTCACGGGAAAACAATGTCAGAATCAGTGGGATCCGTTGATGCGTTCCAGAGTTATAAATTCATAAAGGGACAGTGGTCAGAATTGTAAAAATTGGCCCGGTCATTAACGTGCAATCCACCCTTGGGGGTTAAGAGGTTAAAATCCAAAATTTTGGCCTACTGAAATGTATGATCAGTAAATGTACTCGGTACTTGGTCGGGGCTCTTTTTCATCAATTACTGCATTAATGTGACGTGCCATGGAGGCAATCAGCTTGTGACACTGCTGAGGTGTTATGGAAGCCCAGGTTGCTTATATAGCAGCCTTCAGCTCATGTGTATTGTTGGGTCTGGTGTCTCTCATCTTTCTCTTGACAATACCCCATAGATTCACACAAATAGTGGGAATGGAATGTATTCTGACTATTTAAAATTTTTCACTCTGTTTCATTGCAAAACTGTAAAAATGAACAGCTCAAAAAGATTTTTGATACGGAGGACCGTATACAACTCAAAAAAATGTAAGAACAGACAAAATCCTCCAATACTAATTCTCACAGTGTAAAAATAATTTTATTGAAGCACATGGTTTAAAAAGAAATAATAACTGGAAATGCAAGCTAACCATACAGGTGATGGGGGAAATAAAGCAAACACTGGAAGTGAGGGTGAATTTATAACTTACGGTAAATAGAGTAATACGGAATATCGTACATCCTAAAATAATCATACAAGCATTCTGAAATATAATATGGTAAATCTATGGCCTAGATAGAATAATACAGAGAATAGTACATCCTATAATAATCATACAAACAGTCTGAGGTAGAATATAGACTATATCAGTATAGATACTAAGTAAATTGCATGGTCAAAATAGGTTAAATTTGGTATGGGAATATATACTAGATGAAAAAAGATGGCCATGCATAATAAAAACAAATAAACCTGTCTATTAGCAAAATGCTATAATGATTATTCTATTTTAATCTGAAGGCAAGGATATATCAAAGAGCCACAATACTATGAAATCATTAAGATGTATAGCCTTCAAAGAAGAACAGAAGAAGGTAATGTGCACATTATAATTCAAGGTAGTCAAATAAACTGATGTCAATACAAAATGGAGATACCAAGAGCAAGTATAGATACCCTGTCTGTGGTCACATACCAGCGTACCCCTTGACGCGCGTTTCAATGTTCAGTCTTCCTCAGAAGGGGTGCATGATGTAAGATACTCTGTATTTCTCTATTTAAGTTATAAATTCACCCTCACGTCCAGTGTTTGCTTTTTTCCATCACCTGTATGGTTAGCTTGCATTTCCAATTTTTATGTCTTTTTAAACCATGTGCTTCAATAAAATTTGTTTCATTGCAACCATTTGGTAAATTTAAAAAAAGTTCATTATTTTCTCATTAATGTACACCCTGCACCTCATCTTGACTGAAAAAAAAAAAACAGAAATGTAGAAATTTTTGCAAATTTATTAAAAAAGTAAAACTGAAATAACACGTGGTCATAAGTAATCAGACCCTTTCCTCGGTATTGAGTAGAATACTTTTGATCTAGTACAGCCGTGAGTCGTCTTGGGAATGATGCAACAAGTTTTTCACACCTTGATTTGGGGTTCCTCTGCCATTTTTCCTTGCAGATCCTCTCCAGTTCTGTCAGGTTGGATGGTGAAAGTTGGTGGACAGCCATTTTCAGGTCTCTCCAGAGATGGTCAATTGGGTTTAGGTCAGGGCTCTGGCTAGGCCAGTCAAGAATTGTCACAGAGTTGTTCAAAAGCCACTCCTTTGTTATTTTAGCTGTGTGCTTAAGGTCATTGTCTTGTTGTAAGGTGAACCTTCAGCCAAGTCTGAGGTGCAGAGCACTTTGGAAGAGGATGTCTCTGTACTTGGCCGATTTCATGTTTCATTCAATTGGAACCAGTCGTCCTGTCCCCGCAGCAGAAAAACATTCCCATAGCATGATGCTGCCACCACCATGTTTCACTGTTGGGATTGTATTGGGCAGGTGAAGAGCAGTGCCTGGTTTTCTCCACACATACCGCTTAGAATTGTCACCAAAAAGTTCTATTTTCATCTGATCAGACCATAGAATCTTATTTCTCAGTCTGGTAGTCCTTCATGTGGTGTTTTTTTAAGCAAATTCTATGCAGGCTTTCATATGTCTGGCACTGAGGAGAAGCTTCCTGTTATGTTTGCTAATGACAGGTGTTATGAAGGCAATCCAGAAACACAGTGTGCTTAGCGATCAGAGCGCACACAGTGATCTGACAAATACCCAAAAATACAAGAACGAGCTCTGAGACGTGGAAACTCTGTAGACTGCACACCTGATCCTATCCTAAACACAACTAAAAGCGGCTGTGGATTGCGCCTAACAACTACCTAGGCAACTCGGCACAGCCTAAGAAACTAGCTAGCCTGAAGATAGAAAAATAGGCCTGACTTGCCCCAGAGAAATTCCCCAAAGGAAAAGGCAGCCCCCCACATATAATGACTGTGAGTAAGATGAAAAGACAAAACGTAGGGATGAAATAGATTCAGCAAAGTGGGGCCCGATATTCTAGGACAGAGCGAGGACAGTAAAGCGAACTTTGCAGTCTACCAAAAACCCTAAAGCAAAACCATGCAAAGGGGGCAAAAAAAACCCACCGTGCTGAACTAACGGCACGGCGGTACACCCTTTGCGTCTCAGAGCTTCCAGCAAAACAAAAGACAAGCTGGACAGAAAAAAAGCAACAAAAAAGCAAAAAGCACTTAGCTATACAGAGCAGCAGGTCACAGGAACAATCAGGAGAAGCTCAGATCCAACACTGAAACATTGACAAGGAGCAAGGATAGCAGCATCAGGCGGAGTTAAGTAATGAAGCAGTTAACGAGCTCACCAGAACACCTGAGGGAGGAAGCTCAGAAGCTGCAGTACCACTTGTGACCACAGGAGTGAATTCAGCCACAGAATTCACAACAGCTTCCATCAGGCCACTCTGCCATAAAGTCCCGACTGGTGGAGGGCTGCAGTGATAATTGACTTTGTGGAACTTTCTCCCATCTCCCTACTGCATCTGTGAAGCTCAGCCACAGTGATCTTGGGTTCTTCTTTGCCTCTCTCACCAAGGCTCCTCTCCCACGATTTCTCAGTTTGGCTGGATGGTCAGGTCTAGGAAGACTTCTGGTGGTCCCAAACTTCTTCCGTTTAAGTATTATGGAGGCCACTGTGCTCTTAGGAACCTTGAGTACTGCAGAAATTCTTTTGGAATCTTGGCCAGATGTGTGCCTTGCCACAATTCTGTCTCTTGAGCTTTTTGGCCAGTTCCTTTGACCTCATGATTCTCATTTGGTCTGACATGCACTGTGAGCTGTGAGGTCTTATATAGACAGATGTGTGCCTTTCCAAATCAAGTCCTATCAGTTTAATTAAACACGGCTGGACTCCAATGAAAGAGTAAAACCCACTCAAGGAAGATCACAAAGAAATGGAGAGCATTTGGCTTAATTATGAGTGTCTGAGCAAAGGGTCTGAATACTTATGGCCATGTGATATTTCAGTTTTTCCTTTTTTTTATTACATTTGCAAAAATTTCTACATTTGTGTTTTTTTTCAGTCAACATGAGGTGCAGAGTGTACATTTAAAATGAACTTTTTAATTTCCCAAATATCTGCAATGAAACAGTGTGTAATATTTAAAGGGGTCTGAATACTTTCCTTAGCCACTGTAAAAATAAGTACCGTATATATTCGAGTATAAGCCGAGATTTTCGGCCCATTTTTTTAGGCTGAAAGTACCCCTCTCGGATTACACTCGAGTCATTGTCGGCGGAGGAGGGGAGCAGCGGCTGTCACATACTCCCCTACTCCTGGCGCAGTCCCTGCATGTCTGATGGTCTCCGGGCAGCTGTTCCTGTGTTCAGCGGTCATGTTGTACTGCTCATTAAAGTAATGAATATGGACGCATATTCATTATTTTCATGAGCGGTACGTGACCGCTGAACATAGGAAGAAGCTGCCAGCTCCCGGAGACCATCTGGCAGTGAGAAGCTGCCAGGGACCGCGCTGGGAGCAGGTGAGTATAACTGGGAGGGTGAGCATTGCGCGATATTCACCTGACTCCGTTCCACCGCTGCGTGCCGTTCCATCTTCCGCGTCCTCTGCCTGTGACTGTTCAGGTCAGAGGGCGCGATGACTTGTTTAGTGTGCACCCTCTGCCTGAAGAGTCTGAGAGCCGGAAGACAGATCGGCGCTCAGTGGTGAAACGGAGAAGGTGAATATTGCAAGTGTCGGGGGCCTGAGCAACGAGAGGTGAGTATGTGATTTTTTTTTTATTTTATTTATTTTAATCGCAGCATATGGGGCATAATCTATGGAGCATTTTATGGGGCCTAATCTATGGAGCATCTTATGGAGCATAATCTATGGAGCATCTTATGGGGCATAATCTACGGAGCATTTTATGGGGCATAATCGATGGAGCATTTTATGGGGCATAATCGATGGAGCATTTTATGGGGCATAATTGATGGAGCATTTTATGGGGCATAATCGATAGAGCACTTCATCGGGGGCCATAAACAAAGGGGTGGAGCCGCATATTCATTACTGTAAATGAGCGGCCCCACGTGACCGCTCATACAGTACAAGGTGCGGCCAGGAGAGGACGCTGCGAGGGATCCGGAAGCTAGGTGAGTATTTTAATCACAGCGGGAGGGGGTGGGAGGGCGGTGGGGACTAATATTCATATCTTCTCTACAGCAAACGCTGCTGCAGGGAAGATATGAATGGGGCTTCAGCACGATGCTGGGGACAGCGCTAAACTTTAGCGCTGTCTCCGGCACGGTGCGTGTGGTACCCAGTGGGCACACGGGCGGCACACGTGTGCTGCACGTGTGCCACACTGATGTGCCACAGAAACGCATCGGCACACAGACACGGATAGTTCCGGTACCAATTTTTTCCGGTATCGGAAATATCTGGACGTGTGAGACTGCCCTGACAGGGTCGGACTGGGGTGTCTGGGGCCCACCAGAGGAATGGACTCTAGGGGCCCACCCTACAGCTATATGCAAATATCTGTAATTATAGTGGAGCATCGGCTGTAAAACACCGGCGGCTGCTGCACATCTACGGTGTGCCCCAATAACTGGGATGTATAATTACGGTAGTTTACATTAATGCGGTTTTTGGTTAAATTAAGTTATCACTGATCCATGGGCTCCACAGGATAGGTGATCGCTTAGATCCGACCATTAGAAACTACACCAATCGGAAGAATGGGGAAGTTTTATCCCTGACAGGACACTTTTATCACTATTTTAAAATGCAGCGGCAGGTGGGATGTCTAACCACAGCTCCATTCATTCTCTTTGGGGCTTCCAGAAAAAAACAACTGCAGCCACTGAGGGAATGAATGGATCAGTGATCTAGTCGGACATGCCACTCCAGTCTAATGGGGATAAAAAGTTCCACATTTTGCTGAATGGGTCCAAGCAGTCAGACCCCCACCAATCAATACGTTATCACTTATCCTGTGGAGAGGCAATTACTTTTTTCCACAGGAAACCCCCTGTAAGTGCATCTCCGCCGCTGTGTACAAAGCATTAAAACTCTAATGGAAATAAAGAATCTTCTCCTAATTAATATCAGACCGAACAAATGACCACCATACACAACACAATCCACTATACCAAGACCAATAATATCACATACAGGAAGAAATACCACCACACCATGACCAGACCACATAGTGACCGAATAATACTACATACAAGGGACAAATACCACCGCACCATGACCAGACCACAAATTACAACCACAGTGATCGAATAATATCACATACAAGGAACAAATACCACCGCACCATGTCAAGACCACATATTACCACCACTTGGTGACCAAATAGCACATACAAGGAACAAATACCACAACACCATTTCCAGACCACATATTACCACCACATAGTGACTGAATACTACAATACTGATCAGTAATAAAAACAAAACAAAAAAAAACACAATACTATCACCATAAGAGCCAGTATTCACAGGAGATCTGTACTTGGTATGCAGTGTCTGTGTAGAAGTAATACAGTGATCACTGGTGACATTATACACAGGAGCTCTGTATATAGTATACAGTGTATAGTGTCAGTGTATAGGTAACACTGACTCACCAGTGACGTCTCTAGGTGAAGTCCTTCATCTTTCATCCAGCACAGACCGCCATCATTTCTTCCAGCCAGGACTCGTTTCTGCAGGAAATAACAGTTATCTCAAGCTCTGCTTGCAGAACATATCACTTAATTTTTCCCAACTTCTACATTACACCACATGAAGAAAAAAAGGCGATATAGTGTCACTCTGCACAGTAACAGGACCACCCCCCCATTTAAAACAGTATACTCAAAAAAATAAAATAAATACATCACTGCAGTAATAATATCCCTTAATTAGCCCCTATGGTAATAATATTCCCCACCCTGGCCCCGTTTATCTCATTCCTGGCTCCAGCCATGTGTTCTCGCATCCTGCCCTCATGAGTATCCATTCTACCCCATATGATCTCCACATCCTGCCCCATCTGTCTCCATCATATCCATCCTGCCCCATGATCCAATCCTGCCCCATGTCTTTCATTCTGCCCCGTGTCTCCAATCATGCCCGTGACTACATTCTACCAATGCCTCCAGTCCTGCCTCCAGTCCTGCCCCCAGTGTGTCCAGCAATCTGCCCCAGTGTGTCCAGCATATTACCCCTAGTGTGTCCAGCAATCTGCCCCAGTATGTCCAGCATATTGCCCCAGTGTCCAGCAATCTGCCCCAGTGTGTCCAGCATTGCCCCCAGACAGTGTGTCCAGCAATCTTCCCCAGTATGTCAAGCATATTGCCCCAGTGTGTCCAGCATTGCCCCCGGACAGTGTGTCCGGCAATCTGCCCCAGTGTGTCCGGCAATCTGCCCCAGTGTGTCCAGCATTTCCCTCAGACAGTGTGTCCATTAATCTGCCCCAGTATGTCCAGCATATTGCCCCAGTGTCCAGCAATCTGCCCCAGTGTCTCCAGCATTGCCCCAGTGTCTCCAGCATTGCCACAGTGTGTCCAGCAATCTGCCCCAGTGTCTCCAGCATTGCCCCAGTGTCTCCAGCAATCTGCCCCAGTGTCTCCAGCATTGCCCCAGTGTGTCCAGCAATCTGCCCCAGTGTCTCCAGCATTGCCCCAGTGTCTCCAGCATTGCCCCAGTATCTCCAGCAATCTGCCCCAGTGTCTCCAGCAATGCCCCAGTGTGTCCAGCAATCTGCCCCAGTGTCTCCAGCATTGCCCCAGTGTGTTCAGCAATCTGCCCCAGTATGTCCAGCATATTACCCCCAGGTTGTCCAGCAATCTGCCCCAGTGAGTCCAGCATATTACCCCCAGTGTGTCCAGCAATCTGCCCCAGTGTGTCCAGCATATTACCCCCAGTATGTCCAGCAATCTGTCCAATTGTCCACAGTGTGTCCAGCATTGCCCCAGTGTGTCCAGCAATCTGCCCCAGTGTCCAGCAATCTGCCCCAGTGTCCAGCAATCTGCCCCAGTGTCCAGCAATCTGCCCCAGTGTCCAGCATTGCCCCAGTGTGTCCAGCATTGCCCCAGTGTGTCCAGCAATCTGCCCCAGTGTGTCCAGCATTGCCACAGTGTGTCCAGCAATCTGCCTCAGTGTGTCCAGCAATCTGCCCCAGTGTGTCCAGCAATCTGCCCCAGTGTGTCCAGCATTGCCCCAGTGTGTCCAGCATTGCCCCAGTGTGTCCAGCATTGCGCCCCAGTGTGTCCAGCATTGCGCCCCAGTGTGTCCAGCATTGCGCCCCAGTGTGTCCAGCAATCTGCCCCAGTGTGTCCAGCAATCTGCCCCAGTGTGTCCAGCAATCTGCCCCAGTGTGTCCAGCAATCTGCCCCAGTGTCCAGCAATCTGCCCCAGTGTCTCCAGCATTGCCCCAGTGTCTCCAGCAATCTGCCCCAGTGTCTCGAGCATTGCCCCAGTGTGTCCAGCAATCTGCCCCAATGTCGCCAGCATTGCCCCAGTGTGTCCAGCAATCTGCCCCAGTGTCTCCAGCATTGCCCCAGTGTCTCCAGCATTGCCCCAGTGTCTCCAGCAATCTGCTCCAGTGTCTCCAGCATTGCCTGTTGTGAATTCTTCTCTTGGGCTCCCTCCGGTGGTTGTTGAAGGTAATGCAGTTATTCCTGAGCAGCAGTCTTGGACAGGTGTTTCTGCTAATTGCAATTCTGACTGGGGTATTTAGCTGTGCAGGACTCATTAGTCATTGCCAGTAGTCAATGTTCCTTTGGAAGTGTTGGTCCTCTGCCTGGCCTCTCCTGCTTGCTGTCAATTCAGCTAAGATAAGTGTTTGCTTCATTTTTTTTAGACACACTGCTGTGTGTTTATTTTCTGTGCTTATCTTGTTTCTATTTTGTTCCTGCTAGACTGTGCCTGATGTTTTAGTCAGTCTAGTTGGACTCGCTGGAGTCGCAGATATACTCTCCACATCTTTAGTTAGGTGGTGGAGTTTTTGTATTTTTCTGCTGTGGATATTTTGTAGTGTTTTCTGCTGACCGCATAGTATCCTGTACTATCCTTTCCTATCTAGGTAGAAGTGGCCTCCTTTGCTTATCCCTGTTTTCTGTCTGCGTGTGTCTTTTCCTCTCCTACTCACAGTCATTATTTGTGGGGGGCTATCTATCCTTTGGGGATCTACTCTGAGGCAAGAGAGTTTTCCTATTTCCATCTTTAGGGATATTTAGTCCTTAGGCTGTGTCGAGGTGTCTAGGTCTGGTTAGACACACCCCACGGCTACTTCTAGTTGCGGTGATAGGATCAGGGTTTACGGTCAGTAAAGTTACCACTGCTCCAGCGAAGGTCATTTCATGCTGCTCCAAGGCCACCTGATCATAACAATTGCCCCAGTGTGTCCAGCAATCTGCCCCAGTGTCTCCAGCATTGCCCCAGTGTCTCTAGCAATCTGCCCCAGTGTCTCCAGCATTGCCCCAGTGTGTCCAACAATCTGCCCCAGTGTCTCCAGCATTGCCCCAGTGTGTCCCGCAATCTGCCCCAGTGTCTCCAGCATTGCCCCAGTGTGTCCAGCAATCTGCCCCAGTGTCTCCAGCATTGCCCCAGTGTGTCCAGCAATCTGCCCCAGTGTGTCCAGAATTGCCCCAGTGTGTCCAGCAATCTGCCCCAGTGTGTCCAGCAATCTGCCCCAGTGTCTCCAGCATTGCCCCAGTGTCTCCAGCAATCTGCCCCAGTGTCTCTAGCAATCTGCCCCAGTGTCTCCAGCATTGCCCCAGTGTGTCCAACAATCTGCCCCAGTGTCTCCAGAATTGCCCCAGTGTGTCCAGCAATCTGCCCCAGTGTCTCCAGCATTGCCCCAGTGTGTCCAGCAATCTGCCCCAGTGTCTCCAGCATTGCCCCAGTGTCTCCAGCAATCTGCCCCAGTGTCTCCAGCAATCTGCCCCAGTGTGTCCAGCAATCTGCCCCAGTGTCTCCAGCATTGCCCCAGTGTCTCCAGCATTGCCCCAGTGTCTCCAGCAATCTGCTCCAGTGTCTCCAGCATTGCCCCAGTGTGTCCAGCAATCTGTCCCAGTGTGTCCAGCATTGCCCCAGTGCCTCCAGCATTGCCCCCGGCCCCAGTGTGTCCAGCATATTACCACCAGTCAAACATAAAGAAAAAAAAAAAAAGTAAAATCCTCACCTCTCCCGTTCCCAGCGCAGGTCCGGTTCACTCAGCGTCTCTCCAGCTCTGCAACGCTCAGGACAGAGAGGCTGAGCGGCGCGCACAGTGATGACGTCATCGCGCCCTCTGCCCTGAGACGTCGCAGAGTCAGATGGCGCTGAAGACGTTGCAGCTACCGCAGGAACCAGGAGAGGTGAGTATTAGAAGGGGGGCCCGATGCCAGTGATGGCACCGGGGAAAGAGGGGGCGTGGGGGGCCCTGGTCGTGGCGGTGGTCGGCGCCGCCCGAAGATTTAAAGGGCCCGCGTCTTTTTTTTTTTTTTCTCTTCTTCCTCCTCTTTGTCCTCCTCACTGTGTCGGGGCCCACCGGACATTTCACCGGTATCCCGTTGGGCCAGTCCGACCCTGGCCCTTGATGTGCCTAAACAGTGGAAACCCCCCACAAGTGACCCCATTTTGGGAACTAGACCCCTCAAGGAATGTATTCAGATGTGTGGTGAGCACCTTGAACCCCCCAGCTGCTTCACAGAAGTTTAACATTGAGCCCTAAAAATAAGAATAATCACATTTTCCCAACAAAAATGTTATTTTAGTCCCAAATTTTGCATTTACGTAAGAGTAACAGGACAAATTGCACCTTACGAGAAATTGCACTACAAATTGTGAGTATACCAATAGCCCGATATGTGGGGGGAATACTACTTTTGCTACACAGTGCTAATCTCTGAAGGGAAGAAGCACCATACTGTAGTGCAGATTTTACTGGTGCCATGACCCACTGGGAGATCCCCTGAGTTGCCAGAACAGCGGAACCCCCATAAGTGACTCCATTTTACAAACTACACCTCTCAACGAATTCATCTAGGGTTGCAGTGATCATATTGACACTACAGGTGTGTCACAGAATTTTATACCTTTTGGGCTGTGAAGAAAGAATAACTGTATTCACGAGAAAATGGGTAAGAATGGCACCATAATCTGTCCCACAATTTCTACTGAACGTGGCCATACCCCATATGTGACTGTACAGTACTGCTTAGCCATACGGAGAGACTCTAGAGCAGTATTTCCCAAACTCCAATCCTCACGGACCCCACGGGTCATGTTTTCAGGATTTCCATAGTGTTGCACAGGTGAGACAATTCCTGATGCCTTGATGATTCTTCCACTACTTGCGCAATACTAAAGAAATCCCCAAAACATGACCTATGGGGTCCTTGAGGACTGGAGTTTGGGAAACACCGCTCTAGAGGGGCAGAGCGCTTTTTTGCCTCCTGGAACGTAGATTTTCCTAGAATAGTTTGTAGACTCTATATACTGAGCCCCTAATTGCTAGAAGAGCAAAATCCCCACTCAAGTGACCCCATTTTGGAAACGCTACTTCTTTGGGAGTTTATCTACACATACAGTAACGATTTTGACTCCATGGGTATTTTCCAGAAGCAAGCAGCAGTGTATGTTGCCGAGTGAAAATTACAAACTGCCGTTGTAGTGATCAGTACGCTGTAGTGACCAGTACGTTATGCCCAGCTCAAGCTTCTTGAGACGTGCACCCGTAAGTTAGGCAGGCTGTTATCCCTACAGAAATGCCAACCATGGAAGCTATATGTTGCTTAGGTATACCGTGGGGCTCAGAAGGGAAGGGGGTATTTGGATTTCGGAGCGCAGAATTTACTGAATTTCTTTTGAAAGCGTTTGTGTAACTAGTAAGGTGGAAGCTCCCTATATTTCCACTGACAGATGATGGACCTGAGTATGACTTCCTTTTTTTGTGTGGATTGAGTTGAAGCTTTTGTTAGGAACATTTGACATAACATTTAGGATCACATTTATCTGACGCTCTACACTGAGCACTTACTTTGGGGTTTCCATCTAAATCTCCAAATGACGTGATTCAGATTAAACCTGCAAGGGATCCATTCACTATAATGAGTTACTCTGGACTCCATCTGGCCTCTGTTCAGCTGTGTCCTTCTTTTCAAAGGTACAGAAAACTGTGGCTGACGGTACTTTTATGCAATCCTAAAAAGACGGAGACTGCCGGATCACAGGTCCTATGGCGTCCACTGTGCTTCCATGTGCCTCATTACAGGGAATCTTCTGCCAGAGGTTCCGTCTGAATCACGAATTTTATAGATTTACACAGAAGTCCCGGTATAAGCACTCAGCGCAGAGCACAGGATAAGTGTGCGCCAACCCCTTTCACCAGGAAGTCTGTGTTAATGTTTTTGTTTAGCACCTCGCACGGCAAACACTGCCTCTGATTGGTGGTAAAATCATTACTGCTGGTCAAACAGCCGCTGTTCCCACGATGTCAAATGACAGCTTGAGCCCGCAGCTGTGATGGAGGTAAATGGTTTATCTTTGGTCACTGGCTTTGGCTGATGGGACTACTACTCCCATTAGCCTACGCCTGCTGCTGCAAATAACAGCGAGCGCAGGCGGTAGCTGATGGGAGCATTCATCGGCTGGTGCTCTAAATAAATAATTTAAGAAAGCAACGAGGGCTCCCCTGTAATTTTGATAACCAGCCAGGCAAAACTGACAGCTGCAAGATGCAACCCTCAACTGTCTGTGTTAGCAAGCATGGTTATCAGGAATTGATGGGTCCCCATGTCGTGTTTTTTTAATTATTTAAACAATTAAAAAAAAAAAAAAAAAAAAGTTTGAGGTCCCCACATTTTTTTACAACCAGCCAAGCTGAAGCAGACAGCTGGGGGCTGGTATTCTCAGGCTGGTAATTGGATATTGACTCCTTTTAACCTAAAAAAATGGCAGCCTGTTGCCGCCCAGAAAATGTCATCTATTCGATGCACCATTTCTGGCGCTTTTACCAGCTCTTCCCACTTGCCCTGTCGTGGTGGCAAGTGGGGTTCATATTTGCGGGGTTTCCCCTGTATTGTGACATGAAGCCTATGGGTTAGTAAGGAAGAGGCATCTATAAGACACCTATCCATTACTAATTCTATAGTTATATTGTAGATAAACCCACAACCAGAATAAAGTTTTTTTTTTTTTTTTAAAGGAAAACAAAGCACGCTGATTAGTAAGTTATCACCTATCCTGTGGATAACGAGAAATCTTATATTGGGGGAATAGCCCTTTAAATTTTGTGCGTTTGCATGATTTGTAACCTTGACTTCTACCAAAAAGAAAATCGGTTAACCATAAATAATGAAATACACAACCAGTCTATAGTACCAACATATCCCTATTTATAAATTTATTAGCAAAAATAATCACATGACTAGACCGGACCATATCTGACCAACTGCTTATTCACTAAGAATGTACTACCCAAAAAGAAGCAGTCATAAGTCCAAGTATACAAACGTGCAAAAAACGTTATTAATATTAACAGGCATAAAACATAGCAAGTGGGAAGTCTCCTGCGCCAAACTCGGCACATACAATGGGACAGGTGAAGGTGGCAATACCTCTGTCAACTATCAGTGCTGTCCAACAACATTGGAAATGTAATAATAATAATAATAATTTTTATTTATATAGCGCCAACATATTCCGCAGCGCTTTACAAATTATGGAGGGGACTTGTACAGACAATAGACATTACAGCATAACAGAAATCACAGTTCAAAACATATACCAGGAGGAATGAGGGCCCTGCTCGCAAGCTTACAAACTATGAGGAAAAGGGGAGACACGAGAGGTGGATGGAATGTAGGGGATTAATACAGACATTCGGTCATAATAGACCAGCAGCACGGACATTTGTGGTGTCATATTTACATGCAAGTGCAACAAGTGTACATACCAATGGGCAGGATGTCAAAAGCATACTGGGGTGTTCGGGAGCTGTGTGCGGGTGTGCTTTTGCCATCCTGCCCATTGGTATGTACACTTGTTGCACTTGCATGTAAATATGACACCACAAATGTCCGTGCTGCTGGTCTATTATGACCGATTCTCTGTATTTTTCGTGTTTTTCCCGCTATTTAATGCATTGGAAAGCTCTGGAAAAAACGTGCAAAAACGCGCAAAAAGACGCAAAAAAAAAAAACCACATGCGGATTTCTTGCAGAAAATGTCCGGTTTTGCTCAGGAAATTTCTACAAGAAATCCTGAACGTGTGCACATAGCCTAATAATGTTTTTTGCACATTTGTATACTTGGACTTCTTTTTGGGTAGTACAAAAAGAAATCGGGAAAGATATGAGTATTATTCCATATATGTGAAAGCAATTACTGTACAGTAGGCTTAGTATGTGATCCACATGCATTTATGTATTTGTTTGGCTAATTTCAGGTCTTGACGCGAATTCGTTCCGGTCACAGAGCAAACATTTTTAGTGCAAAGTTCCTGCCACTGACAAATGATAAGCAGATTATATCATGCTCAGGAGATGGCGTTATTTACTACACAAATATTGAAAAAGATGCAGAGACAAACAGACAGTGCCAGTTTACTTGCCATTATGGAACTGCATATGAGGTATGTAATAAAATATAGGTTTTTAAAAGTGTGTATAGTGTGTTAGAAATTAATGGTTTGGGCTTTTATGTAGCATAAATTCTAGTAAATAAGTCCCAAAGACTTGTGAGTTTGCATTATGTAAGTGATCTGGTGCTTTTTCAGGAAATGAACATTGTTATGTGCTGTATGCACCTTTAAAGGGGTTGTCTGATCAAAACCGATAAGTTTGAAGTCACTCTGTGTGACTGTAGACTCATTAATCCCCCCAGAGCATGCACCGTGCACTGTGAAGATTCACCTATTTCTGAACTGGGGCAGGAGGGTATGTATGAGCTATATATGCTCCTGGCCAGAGCCCATTTAGTGGGTCTGTCCTCTCTCCATACACTTGCATTTGTATGGAGCGAGGATGTCCACTTAGACATATTTATATATAAGAGAATCTTCAATAAGTTTATTGGTATATAAATCTATAAAAAGTCACATTACAGTATTAATACAAAGTACAAAAATGACAATGACAATATGTGTGCTGTCTGCACAACCATATAGCAGGAGACGATAAAAGGAAGATGTGATGATAGCCAAGTGGGAGGAAGAATGCTATAAATCATCCTTCTGGTAACAGCATGAATTCATGATAACAAATACTATACGTGGCCACATATCTAGCAATATATACTGTTATGTCAAGCAATACGATCCTCCGGCCACCCCCGTATGTAATCACACAGATGCATACAGATCATGCTTACCCATGAGTGGTCTGGGAATGCACCCTCTCCACACTTGGCCCCCCCGGACGCGCGTTTCGCGTAGCTTTTTCAACAGGGTATTGCTTGACATAACAGTATATATTGCTAGATATGTGGCCACGTATAGTATTTGTTATCATGAATTCATGCTGTTACCAGAAGGATGATTTATAGCATTCCTCCTCCCACTTGGCTATCATCACATCTTCCTTTTATCGTCTCCTGCTATATGGTTGTGCAGACAGCACACATATTGTCATTGTCATTTTTGTACTTTGTATTAATACTGTAATGTGACTTTTTATAGATTTATATACCAATAAACTTATTGAAGATTCTCTTATATATAAATATGTCTAAGTGGACATTTTTGCTCCGTGCTTTTGTGGTAGTATTATTATTGTGGAGTGGTCCTAGTGGTTGGGCACCTGTGGGGTGCTTAGAGAGAGCTGGTACTACCCGCTCACAATTACAAAATAGACTGTTGCTTCAAGGTTATTGTATTAAATATTGTATGGAGCGAGGTCGCAGGCTCTTGTCGGCCACGCCCACTGGATGGCCACTGGATGTGGCGCGGTCTCACTCAATACAAGTGTATGCTGTGAGGCCGCACCCACTAAACGGGGTCAGGCCACGAGTAGGCATAACGCATGCATATCCTCCGGTCCCGGCTCAGAAACTGGTGAATCCTCGCAGTGCACAGTGCATCTGCTGGTGGGGTTCTAGTCTGTAATCGCCCAGAGTGACTGCAGACTTATCGATTAGGACCGGCAACCCCATTATCTGATATGTTGCTAGATCCCTGTGCACAATCACCATCTCCACAGATGTATGCATGTGTACGTTTATGCTGTACACAGCCTGCACAATAGTCAAACCTTTACACTAGCATACAAACAGGACACAGACCATCAAGGGAATCTGTCCATAAGATCAACACCCCTGGCACGCAGGGCATAGGAAACTGACTATAATGATACCTTGATGTGTTATTCCAGAGAAATATCCATGTTTCTGTTATATGAAAATGAGCTATACAGGGTTATTTTCAGGACACTGATCTGCATGAGAATGGAATCAGATTCTAATGCAGATCAGTGTCCGGGCCATGGTTCTAAACAGCTCATTTACATATAAGGCTAGGTTCACATTCGCGTCTTTCGACGCAGCGACGTCGACGCAATGCACTACGCACTAAAGACGCACTTAAAACGCAGCATATTTTGACGCATGCGTTGAACGCATGCGTCGAAAAACGCTGCATTTTAAGTGCGTTGACATGCGTTTTTGACATAAAACGCTGCGTTTAAGACGCATGCGTCGTCAAACAAAAGTTATCACAATTACAGGAAAAAACCCCCAGAGTGTCTAGACACTAGATAAAGACCACCAATGGATAGAGGAGGGTGGGTGTAATGGAATTAGTGTATATATACCCAGGCATAGATGATTTCCTCCCATCTTTCTACAGCATCATGATGGAGCGTCCCATGGAGAGTATCTACATGAATATGGAGTTGGATTTTGCGTTGGCTAATGCTTATGCCATTGCCTTTCATGAACAAAGGAAGAGAGAAAAACGGAGAAGGAGTCATCGGCGCTTTTGGTTACACCCTATCGTGGAAGTCCGGCAGAGCCGTGGAGCCTACCATTGTTTGTTTGGCGAGCTGAATGAGAACCTGGAAAAATATTTTGAATATACCAGGATGTCTCAAGACAGCTTCTGCTATCTGCTGCTCCGGAGATCAATTTCCGCAGAGGAACGGCTGCTGGTGACTCTACGGTACGTAATGTGGCTATATTTGAACGACAGTGATATGTTCTGCCCTTTTTTTTGGTTTATTTTTTTTTTGGGGGGGGGCGGGGGGAGGGGAAGATGGTAAATGTATTTTTTTCTTATTTCAATGTACTAAATGTATTTATTTTTCTTCTTGAAAGTTTCTTGGCTACCGGAGAGACCTTGAGATCCCTGCATTTCCAATTCAGGATTGGAGTCTCCACACTTTTGGGAATTATTGCCGACACATGCCGCGCTTTGTGGGACAATCTCCGTGAAGAATTTTTACCCCTCCCTACAAGTAAAATATGGGAAGCCAATGCCAATATATTTGAACAGCTGTGTTCTTTCCCTAACTGTAGTGGAGCTGTGGATGGGAAGCATATAAGGATTACAAAGCCTGCAAGAAGTGGATCTATGTTTTTTTATTATAAAAAATATTTTTCCACCATGCTCATGGCAATTGCAGGAGCTTTTGGCCGGACAAATGACTCGTGGACATTTAAAGAGTCTGATATGGGCCGAAGATTATATGGGAACAATTTTAATTTCCCCCAGCCACGACCTCTTCCCAACACCGATGGCCCGGCGATGCCGTTTGTTGTGGTGGGGGATGAGGCATTTCAAATGTGTGCCAACCTACTGAAACCCTACTCCAGTCGGGGCTTGGACCACACAAAAAGTATTTTTAATTACAGACTGTCCAGGGCCAGAAGAACTGTGGAGTGCGCCTTTGGGATCCTGGTGTCCAAATGGCGTATTTTAGGTTCCGCCATCAATCTTAAAATTGAGACAGCGGATGAGGTAGTGAAGGCTTGTGTGGTTCTACACAATTATATTATTGCTAAAGAGAGACTGAACGTTGACCTTGATGAACCCATACCAAACCCATTGCCCGATTACCAAGATCATCCTCTGAGGACAACAGTTGAAAATGGGCAGATGAGGGATCGATTTGCTTCCTATTTTGTTTCTGATGTTGGCCATGTGTCATGGCAAGATCAAAGGGTGTAGTGTTATGTTTAACACTCAGTTCTACTTTATTCCTGATTTTAACATACCATTATATTATCCTGATTTTAACATACCATTAAAAGTGTAGAGTTTGTCCATAAAATAACCATTTGTGTGCCTACTGTTATGTTCTTCTAATGACCATTGCTACCACCTCACCTGACACATTACCTTCACGTATGTTTGTTGCCGTCACACTAGCAGTATTTGGTAAGTATTTTACATCAGTATTTGGAAGCCAAAACCAGGAGTGGGTGATAAATGCAGAAGTGGTGCACATGTTTCTAGTATACTTTTCCTATATTTGTTCCACTCCTGGTTTTGGCTTTTACAAATACTGTAGTAAAATACTGACCAAATACTGCGAGTGTGACGCCAGCCTAAAATTTGAAATATTTTTTTCCTATCTTTGTGTTTAACACCTCATACTACAATGAGAGACACACAAAAAAAGGAGATTAAAAAAATGTTAAAATAGTGTCTGACATTGCAGATATGAGGTGTGAAAAACCTAAGATTTGTGTACACGGCGCACGGTGTGAGTTGCCGTCAACTAAAAAAAAAAAAAATAGAGTTTGAAACATAAACATTTTTATTAGGGGAACAAAAGAAAAAAGGGGGAAGATTAAGGGGTATCAACGTCGGCAATTAAGGGCGACTGATATTCCTCGTCTTGGGAGTCTATAGCGGGGGTGGAGGAGGAGGAGGTGGAGGAACCGTACTCCAGGATACTAGACGGTATCTCAGACCACCCTGTGGCTGTAGGTGGTGATATTGCCAACTCTTGAGGGGGGGAGGTTGCACGACCAGTCTACGCGTTACTGTTGATTGGCTCTGGCTACTCCTGCTCCGGGTTGAACCCAGACGAGAGCTCGCTGTTGGTCTTGGAGCTGCCAGAGCCGCTGTAGCTGTCCGTTTCTTCTTTCTCCTCCTGTGTCCCTCTTGGTGTTCCTCAGCAGGCCGTCTTTGTGAACTTGAGGGCCTAGCAGGAGCATGACTTGGCGGCTCGTTGCGATGGTGTCGGTGGCGTCGTCCCTCAACACCCGGACCTCGGTAGAGTTGCTCTGCAGCAGGACTAGGAGTCATGCTTGCCAGCGTTGGTACTACTGGCATTGTTGCCGCTGACTGCATTATCCTAGCCTGCTGCAGAGCACTCACATAGGCGTTGTTGCAGGCCTGCATCACCGAAATCTGGAGTTCCGGCGTAAGGTGTTCCACCATGCCCTTCGCTATTGTACTAAAAAATGTTTCGCTGGATTCATGAGCTCGGATTTCATTGATTCAAGGCGCCGGTCGATAGTGGCCAGAGCATTGTCCATCCTATCTCCTAGCACCTTGAAGCAAGTTTGGAAAACCGTGCCCAAGTGAAAATATTCGGGCATTAGCGGCCTGTCCGAGGCCCGCTGACGCTGTCGGGTATACCCGAAAGAAGGAGCTACAGAGGCCTCGGCCAGGGAACACCTGATGTACCGGCTGCCGGTTCTCCAGGTGGTGGTGCAAGCCTGCTCACGCTGTGGGATGGCTGTGACAGCTCAGATGGCGATTCCTGAAGGACAGCTCCAGAAGGCCGAATGGCTCGAGGGTGCTGCTGTGTGTTCTGTGAAAACATAAAGAAAACATTAGTATACAAAATATATCATTTTACATTCGCCACCTCCTGTGTAATATAAAGTGAGCATTGCATCACACAACACTATAAAATAAACATAGCTGTAAAGGGTCATTTCCGTCTGTCAGTCTTTCTGTCCTTCAGTAACCGTTATTCATTCGCTGATTGTTCTGGCCAGCTGTCTTTCATGGCTGACACGACCAATCAGCGACGGGCAGAGTCATGAATAAAATGACCGCTCCTTAATCTCCACAGAGAATGCCTGTCGCCCGCATACTCCCCTCTGCCATCAAAACTTACCGGCGGTAACGCACCATGTTATGCCGCGTGTGCAATTCGTTGCCGCCGTTAAACCTTGATGTCACCAATTTTTTAATATTGACACTGCCTATACCGCATCAGTATTAAAAAATTGAAACATTTAAGATTTTTTAAATTACCATGCTATACTCACCCTCCGTAGCTATTTGTGACGACCGTCATGGTGTACACTTATCGTTGGACCTGCCTGCCATGATGTCACGGTCACTATACTACGCCACAATGAAATAGTATATTGCCCAGCCACGTACACTATGTGTCTCTGGGATGTATACTACGTCACTGGGCAATGTAAATGGCTGGGCAATATACTACATGGCTGGACATGTTGTACAATACCCGATGTGTTGGAGTAAATACTTACTCTCGTCGGCCAAGGATCGGTCTCAGGAACTGTAGCAACCTTGTGTATTTATAGGTTGACGACCTTGCCGCACCAGCACCACTTCGAGCCTGTTCCTCTTCCTTCCGCAGGCCCCGATTGAAATGGTCCTTCATGGAACGCCATCTTGTCTTCAATTTTTGGACTGTGAAAAGGCCAAAAAAAAAAGTTTGGGATTGTACATTTTCAAATGATAACACAACCGTGTGCGATTCAAACTTGCAGGAGTTGATCACATCGCACACGGTTGTGTTATCCTGGCCTGATGGGTCAGAGCGGCATTTCAGCAATACTTACCAAATTTGCCTTTGTCCGTGGGAGAAGCGCTGTCAAAGCCATCCCACAGCGATGTGGCCACCTCCTTCCACATCCGCCTCAACACCACCCGGTCCGCGTGCCGGGGGTCACGGCTGTCCCACAACGGGCCTCGCTCCTGGATTAAGGTCGACCATCATATTAATGTCAATGGAGTCATATTGGTCCCATCGTGGAACCTAGAATAATTGGAAAACATTAATGTTTGCAAGCAATACAAATATTCCTCCCCCCCCCCAAAAAAAAAATAAAAAAATAAAATTTAACCATGAAAACATTCCTATATTGATTAAAAAAATACTTACTCGCCGACTTGCCGCCACAGTTTGGCCCCGAGGTCGCTGCTCCTGCTTCCTCCTCATTTGAAGAAGCCTGGAAAACAGTTTACAAAAAATTTACTGACACGTGTACAAATACACCGAATAGTAAACAACTGTAGATCATGTACTCACCGAACTCCCCTGCGGTGTTGTGTGGTTTGACTTGCTGGCCATGTTTTTGCAACATAAATTCTGTAAGGAAAAAGAAACAATTATTACATTAAAGAATCCTCAGCCACATAGAAGAAAATAACCAAAAATCCATACATAAACATTACGACCACAACGAACAGTGCACTCATAGTACAATGCCAATAGAACAAGCGCTGAGCAAACAACACCGCCATACATTGAAAAAAAAAAACAATGGCAGAGTACAGCAAAAACATAATAGAACGTTTACCAGAAAAGATAACAAAAAAATAAACAACAGCCACTATGAAAAATCAAAAAATAACAAAGATACCATTTTTTAAAAATAAATAATTTTTTTCCAGAAAAGCCACAAGAAAAGGAAATACATTATAAACCACCATGCTTTACAATTTTATTAAAAAAAAACAAAGCCAAGATAGCGCCATTCGGTTACATATAACCCCAGAAAAAAATACATCCAAACCTGATAAGAAAAAATACATTTCTACCCCAAAAAAAACACATTGGAACAACCACAAGCAATATAGAACAACCAAAAAATATTTTAAAGCACCATAAATTCATAGGAATATAAAAAAAAAGGGAAAAAGAAAAGTCAATCCTGGAGAGACCACCATACTTTACAATAAAACCAACAAGGCCATCATATGACACGCCATCATAACGCCAAACATACATCAGAAACAGATAATAAAAAAAACACCAATTTCATTAATCAACCACAGTATAGCCGGTTTACAGTACAGAACAAACAAACAACCACAAATTGCATACAAAAAAAAAGAGCAGATACATTCTAAACTTCAATCCTGGATAAGCCATCATACTTTACAATAAAACCAACAAAGCCGGAGACAATGAAACACCATTCGCCAAAAATACATCAGAACCAGATAATAAAAATACACCAATTTTTTACATTAACCAACCACAGTATAGCCGGATTAAGGACAGAACAAACACTAATAAACCTCCACAACATGCAATACAAATTTTTTAAAATAAAACAAGGAAATGCACAGAATACATTATATACTTACATCTCTTGAAAGGAGATGGGAGAGAGCTTGTCTGCTGTGTGTCCTCTACTGCAGCCAACTGACAAACAATGCATCAACCTTTATTTTATATATGGGTTGTTTTGTCACTGTCTAGACACCGTCTAGACACTTTATCTTGTTATTTTATTGAACGACGCATGCGTCGCACAACGCACTGCAACGCAAGTACTTGCGTCGCTTGCGTCGCCAATTCTTTTCTATGGGATTTTTCATGACGGATTTGCGACGCAAGAGCAACGCACGCGTTTTTAAAAAAAAATTATGACGCTACAAAAATGCAACATGTAGCGTCGGCCGCGCCCCGACAGGTGCGGCAAAAGGACGCATGTGTCGTAAAACGCATGTAAACGCATACAAACGCACGCCCATGTGTCCCCAATGTTAAAGATAGGGGGCGCATGATGCATGCGTCGATATGCGTCGCCGACGCTGCGTCGAAAGGTGCAAATGTGATCGTACCCTAAGAAAGACGTTTGGAATAACACCTCAAGGTATCGTTATATTCAGCTTCCTATGCCCTGGGTGCCCATATAGTTGGCTTAGGAGGGTTGATCACACTAACCCATTCCCTGTAAAGTTGTTGTCCACTACTTGGACAACCCCTTCTCAATTAGCATGTTTGCCCAGAGTAAAATAATAAGGTCGGAGTCCCACTACTGTATAACATGTCTGAGTGCTGTGCATAGCTCTTGGCCCAGATTTACTCTGTGGGGCAGCTCAGATCTTCTATTATTTTCTCATGCTGATTCTGCATGAGAGTAACAATCGCAGCATGCTACTATTGGCAGTGAGACTCTGCGCACTCAGATATCACCTGAGTGCAGTGTGATTCCTGCTGATGCCAGCAGCAGAGGGGATAGAGAAATTACTTTCTTCATTGCTTCTGAAGCTGTTCTCCGATCCTGTTGTGAGAGAGAATCGCAGCACAGTAACATGACACTCTGCTTTCGCTCACAGCAGAGCAGAAGCCGAGGGTTATTAGCATAGGGCATCGGATGCTATACGCTAGTGTGACTCTGGCCTCTTATACTCGCCTCCGGTGTCTGCGTTGTTTCCTTGGCGTCGGCACTCGCTCTCCTGGGTATCACATCACATTGTTATGTCATGTGATCCCTGCGGCCAATCAGCCATAGCTTCAGTCTCGCTACCTTTGTATGACAGAAAGAGGAAGTCAGAGTTGCGGCTGATTGAGCACAGGGATCGGGTGACATAAAGTGACTTTATCACCGGGAGAGCCAATGCCAACACTGATGGAACAGCACCAGCATCGGAGATGAGTATGTATTCTTATTTTGCTGTGGGCAAACATGCTAATTGAGATGAGGTTACCCGAGTAATGAACAACTTATTTAAAGTGGCGGACTGATAAATGCATTGAATTATATTAAAGGTTATGCATTTCCTTATTCTCTTTTCTTTTTAATACAGATCATGACCGTGCCAAATGATCCCTATACATTTCTGTCGTGCGGTGAAGATGGCACTGTAAGGTGGTTTGATATTCGAATGAAAACTAGTTGTACCAAGGAGGATTGCAAAGATGTGAGTTACACACGTTTAGAGATTTTCTAACATTGAACTAAAAAAAGCAAATTAATAAATCCTACTCAATAGCCACATCTAAAAGCTAAAGTGATGTATCTCTTGCTCTGATGACTTGCTTCCTGCATCACACTTGCAACTTATGGATATTAATGATCACAATGTAATGCAGTACATTCTGGTATCCTCACCCATCCCTTGTAGATTGTGAGCCTTCGCGGGCAGGGTCCTCACTCCTCCTGTACCAGTTATGACTTGTATTGTTTAAGATTATTGTACTTGTTTTTATTATGTATACCCCTCCTCACATGTAAAGCGCCATGGAATAAATGGCGCTATAACAATAAATAATAATAATAATAGTATCCTCCATTTTGATACAGGAAAAGTACCAAGTACCAAAGTACCAAGATATACATCTTTCCTGTATCATAATGTAATGCTTAATTTACCCTGTGTTGGAACTTCTGGGAAATAACATTCTTTGGCCCCCAATTCATCAAAGTGCTTAAAGCAGAAATCTGATGTAAAACACTATGAAAATCTCAAATTTCTGCACAAAGTGAGGTTGTGTGAAGATTTTACGACACACCAGTTGTGGTCATCTCTTCAAAAATGGGAAGGGCATGACGATGCCCTCTTGTTTAATTTATGATGGATTGGTACGCTTCCTTCGCCTTGGGGTTCCCCCCGAAACATGACCGACTTCTTTTCCTTTAGGAGATCGGTAAGGGGTGGTGTTCTCCCTGAAAAATTACGTATAAACCTCCCGTAATACCCAATGATTCCGAGAAACGCTCTCATCTGTTTGGTGGTAACAGGACGGGGCCAGTTCTGAATGGCCTTGATTTTATTTATTTGGGTCTGATACCCCAAAGCCAATCACGTAACCCAAGTACCAGGCTACCTCGAGCCTTATCGCACATTTATTGGGATTCGCCATCAAGCCCGCGGTTCTGAGTTAATCTACTACCCCTTGTATCTGGCACGAGTGGGTATGCCATTCAGTACTAAAGATGATGATGTCATCCAAGTATGCTGAATCATATTTCTGATGTGGTTCCAGCACTATATCCATCAACCTCTGGAACGTGACTGGGGCCCCATGTAGTCCAAAGGGAAAGACTACATAGTGGTACAGTCCCACTGATGTTATGAATGCAGTCTTTTTCTTCGCCGACTCCGTAAGATGCACCAGCCAATAACCCTTGGTCCACACTGGGCATTTGGTAAAAGTCGAACTTTGACACCTCACTTAACTTACGGAAGTCATTACAGAACCGTAATGACCCATCTGGCTTCGGGATTAGCACAATCGGACTAGCCCAGTCACTGCGGGATTCCTCAATTACTCCCACTTGAGGCATTTGTTTCACCTCGCTCGCAATGGCTTGTCACTGGGCCTCGGGCACACACTACGGTTTCATAAGGCTCGGTGACCATGTCATGCTGGATGACAAAGATACGACCGGGTAAACCCAAGAATACATCATTATTCCCTTGTACCAATTTCCGCACCTCTTACCTCTGCTGTTTCGAGAGGGTGTCTCCTTTCTTTACCTCTCCCTCGACCTCCGTCCGGGCCAATATCGGGGAGTCCCCGGATGACACATCGGGAGTCACCTCTGTAAGCATACACTCCCCGTCCTTCCTCGCTTTCAACAGATTAACGTGGTACAACTGTTCAGGTTTTCTTTTCCCAGTCTGGTAAACTCGGTAGTTTACTTCACCCACTTATTCCTGAAGTTCATACAGCCCTTGCCACTGGACCATAAACTTGCTTTCTGTGGTGGGCACCAAAACCAACACCCGATCTCCCATGTTACAGGAGCGGACCGTGGCCTTTGTTATATATGCGGCTCTGCGCTGCCTGAGCATCCACTAAATGCTTCTTTACTATAGGCATGACCGCTGCAATTCGGTCCTGCATGTTGGCCACGTGCTCAATGACACTCTTGTGGGTTGTAGGTTCCTGCTCCCACATTACTTTGGCTATGTCCAGCAGACCCCTAGGATGCCTGCCATACAGTAGCTCAAAGGGTGAAAATCCCATGGAAGCCTGCGGTACCTCCCGAATGGCGAACATCAAGTAGGGCAACAACATGTCCCAATCCCTTCCATCCTTGGAGATTACTTTCTTCAACATGGATTTGAGGGTTTTATTGAAGCGCTTGACTAACTCGTCGGTCTGGGGGTGATACACAGACATGCGTAACTGTTTTATTTTTAGAAGCTTACATAGTTCCTTTGTCACCTTGGTTATGAAAGGAGTCCCCTGGTCAGTGAGGATCTCCTTCGGTAGTCCAAGGCAACAGAACATGACAAACAACTCCCAGGCGATAAGTTGAGGTGTGGTGAAGCGGAATGGACTCCGGCTACCGGGTGGCGTAATCTATGACCATCAATATGTGTTGGTGGTCCCTGGCAGATTTTACCATCTGCCCCCATAGGTCCATCGCAATCCGCTCAAAAGGTACCTCCATGATGGGCAGAGGTACCAACGGACTCCAATAGCTCGCGGTGGGTGAGGTCATTTTGCACTCCAGATACGTGTCACAGTACCTCTGGACCTCCACGTTAGCCCTGGCCCAAAAAACCGCAGTGTGCGTTGCTGCGTCTTTTTGGCCCTGAAGTGCCCCCCAGTATGTTGGTGTGAGCTATTTCGAGCACCACACGAGGGTAAGATTGAGGCACTATTAGTTGTTCTACCACTTCATCACGGATTTTGTCAACCCTATACAATAGGTCTTGGTTGACAGCCATGCGGGGATTAACAGTTTCTGCACCCGGTTGCTGAGCCACTCCATTAACCTCTATCACCCTTTCTCATGCCCAAGCAAGGGTGGGGTCCTGGAACTGAGCTGTCCCGAACTTACCAGGGGACACTTCCAGCTCAGGGATCGGTGGGGTCTCCTCGACCTCTCCTGCCAATACCTATCGTGGTTACACTCTATCCCTATGTTGGCGACCCCTACAACAGGTACGCCTGAATCGGGATCTTCAAGTTCCGCTCCCAGAATAGAATTTGTAAGGAGGGTTAACCCTGGTCTCCCACAGGGACCAGGACAGGGGTAAGTCTCTTCCCAATACAGTCCCATACGGAAGAGTCCACTCCCACCGCATGTCTTATCTCTCCACACGGGGTGGAAAACGTAACCTTCGCTGTCGGGTACTCTCGGAGTTTCCCATGTATGCGTACCACCCCCACCTTCCGTCCATTGGGGTTGTCCCCAGCAACAAGGGACCCATGTACCAGAGTCACTAAGCTTCCCGAGTCCAAGAGAGTGTCTGTCTGGTACCTGTTAACAAGTATCTTGCACAGTTTGGGTTCGGTACCTGTAGTGGCGGTGCAGACTGGCTGGTCATACATAGACAAATGGCGAGTATACCCGCAGTCCATGGGCTCAGCTGTCAGGGGGAAGTTGGCAGCCACATGTCCAGGGCCCTGGCACCGCCAACACTTGATAACTGCGGCATGACTGGACCTTGGGGCCGACTTAGGGGACACGGGTCTATCACTCTCTCTTTGGGATACCCCTCGGTACAGGCTTGGTCCTGATTGGCCTACTTTGACCTGAGTTTAGAGGACGCCCAGGATTACGCCAAATTAAAAGGTGAGATCCTTGCCCAACTGGGGGTTAATACCTATCTGGATTTTTCCCAGGCTCCTGGGTTGGTGGCGCCCAACTTAATGGAGCCATGTCCCGTATAAAGTCCTGAGTGGCCGTGTGCTGCTCAATCAGTCCCACCACCTGGTCCAGATGCCCGGGTCCCCTTGCCCCACCCTATGCTGTATGTCCTATGTTGGCGACCCCTACAACAGGTACGCCTGAATCGGGATCTTCAAGTTCCGCTCCCAGAATAGAATTTGTAAGGAGGGTTAACCCTGGTCTCCCACAGGGACCAGGACAGGGGTAAGTCTCTTCCCAATACAGTCCCATACGGAAGAGTCCACTCCCACCGCATGTCTTATCTCTCCACACGGGGTGGAAAACGTAACCTTCGCTGTCGGGTACTCTCGGAGTTTCCCATGTATGCGTACCACCCCCACCTTCCGTCCATTGGGGTTGTCCCCAGCAACAAGGGACCCATGTACCAGAGTCACTAAGCTTCCCGAGTCCAAGAGAGTGTCTGTCTGGTACCTGTTAACAAGTATCTTGCACAGTTTGGGTTCGGTACCTGTAGTGGCGGTGCAGACTGGCTGGTCATACATAGACAAATGGCGAGTATACCCGCAGTCCATGGGCTCAGCTGTCAGGGGGAAGTTGGCAGCCACATGTCCAGGGCCCTGGCACCGCCAACACTTGATAACTGCGGCATGACTGGACCTTGGGGCCGACTTAGGGGACACGGGTCTATCACTCTCTCTTTGGGATACCCCTCGGTACAGGCTTGGTCCTGATTGGCCTACTTTGACCTGAGTTTAGAGGACGCCCAGGATTACGCCAAATTAAAAGGTGAGATCCTTGCCCAACTGGGGGTTAATACCTATCTGGATTTTTCCCAGGCTCCTGGGTTGGTGGCGCCCAACTTAATGGAGCCATGTCCCGTATAAAGTCCTGAGTGGCCGTGTGCTGCTCAATCAGTCCCACCACCTGGTCCAGATGCCCGGGTCCCCTTGCCCCACCCTATGCTGTATGGCTGCTGGCTGAGCTCTCACCATCCGGTTGAACACCACCCTCTCCACCATCTGGGCCGGAGTCAAACTCTCAGGTTGGAGCCACCTTTTCTCAAACTGCAGCAAGTGATAAACCTGAGACCGAGCAGGCTGGGCTTCCACAAAAGTCTATGAAAACACCCGTTGAGCTCTCACATAGGTATTAAACCCCAGTCAGGCAAGGATCTCACCTTTTTGCTTGGCGTAATTCCTGGGCGTCCTCCCAACTCAGGTCAAAGTAGGGTTTTAGCGTGTAACCTCTCAGGAACGGAGCCACCACTTCAGCCCACTGGGAAGTTGGCAGATTCTCCCGCTCTTCCGTGCGCTCGTAGACGGTTAGAAAAGCTTTCACGTTGTCTTCCGGACTCATTTTCTTCAAAGGGGAGCAAACCTTGTCTCGGGCCTCACGACGTTCCGGGGTCGGCGCTGGAGGTGCCTCACGCAGGGCTGCAATTTGCTGAAGCAATAGGTTATTGGTCTGTTGCTGCATGAGGACCAGCTGCCTCAGGATTTCCTCCATTTTGCCCTCAGGCCTGGGTTACAAAGTGGCAGTTTTAATGACAGACATGCAGCTGGCATTGAGTAGTTTGTTTCAAAAATAAAAACACATGCAGGTTTTCTTAAATCTTCCCTAGACAAATAGCTTGTCCAAGACTACACTTACTATTATTCTGCATTGAAATCAAAGCTACGCCTGTGACAGCAATGCATTCCCGCGGCCTCAATACGCTTCTGAGCGCATCCTGGGGGACACATAGCGACCCTCACAAATAAAACCGGTCGCTGCCTCACAGCACCTCTGACTCCATCACGGCTCCTCATCAAGACTGGAATGAACAACGCCAGTCTTGATGAATCGTGGCCTTACTCCAAGACTTCCACATAGACTACAACTAGTAAACAGAAGTCATAGCAAGGGGACATTTCAAGCCGGAGACCCTTGTTATGGGTACAAGTTTGATGTACTTTAAGGGTATGTGCACACGTTGCAGATTTGCCTGCAGAATTTTCTGCACAGAATCTGCATCTCTTGCCAGAAATGGCTTGTAAAAATCAGCGCGGATTTGATGCGTTTTTAATGCGGATTTTCATGCGTTTTTTTTTTTCATGCAGATTTGTATGCTAAATAAAGATCTATTATTGAACACAAAAAAAGAATTGTGATGTAATTTCTTGTCCAACCTCTTAATTTACATACTCCTTTGAAGAATCATGTTTACACAAACAGATGAAAGGTAGCACTCCAGGTTTTAGCAAACATATAACGGTAAGTGGACTTTATTGGGCCCACATGGCGTGGTGCAACGTTTCGGCTTCCAAAAGCCTTTCTCAAGCAGATAGATATATCTATAGATAGATAGATAGATAATACCAAGCTCGATGTTTAGTAATAAACATAATAAAACGGTACATAAAGAGTTAAATAAACACACACACACAAAATCTGCATTAGGTCGGGGTCACACTTGCGAGAAACATGCAGCTGCACACCCTGGTCCCGAGTGCCGACGGCAGTGCTGGGTATTGATGCAATTTAGATGCAGATCTGCCACGTTTTTGGACTCTCGGAATTGCATCAAATCCGCAGTGTAGTGTACATGCAATGTTAGTGTATGTGAAATTGACATTTGGTGTGCACATGCTGCGGAAAAAAACACGCAGAATCGCAGCGTCTTTTTTTTCCGCAGCATGTCAATTCTTTTTGCTGCTCTGCAGCATGTCTGCACCCATTGACTTCCATTGTGTCAGGGCAATCCACATTAAAACCGCTAGTTTAAATAAAGATCTGCGGATGTGCCTGCGAGAAACGCTGTAGATCAAGAGGGGGAAGAGTGTGTGGGCGGATACTGCGTGTGTGTGCGGGGCTGTGTGCGGGTGTTTGTGTGTGTGTATCTGTGTGGGTGTGCGGGTGTGCGGGGCTGTATGTGTGGGGCTGTGTGTGTGTCAGGCATTGTCCAATGGGAATACTAGTCCCATCCGGCTATGCCTACTACAATGACAGGTAGCCGGATGATGGGACAGTAGTAGTCCCATCATCCGGCTACTATGTTCAAGTGCAAAAAAAACAAACAAAAAAAGACATACAGTACATACAACATACAGTATATACTCACCATACAGCTAATCCCCGAAGCCCTTGATCACCTGTAAAATAAAAACTAAAAAAAATAAAATAAACCAAAAGTATCCTCCCTGATCCAATGTAATCCATGTAATAACAAATGTCCCATGACGATCTCCCGTGGAGAGCGGTCACATCGGCAGATGCGACAGCTCTCCAGGGGCTCCGGGATACAGTGATGGAAGGTATCCTTCCACACTGTATCCCTCTGCCGCTATGAGTACAGTATAGTTCATACTGTCGCTTGCGGCACCACTGCGTGGGAAAATTCTTACGCAGCAGTGCCGTAAAGTTAGAGGTCATAGAACCCTCTGTGAAAACACTGTAGGAGCCATTGTCTCCTATCAGTTTGTCACTGGAGGCCCTGTAGAGCGGTCACATCTCATGATGTGACAGCTCTATAGGGGAGATCGTCGTGGGACACTCGTTATTAAATGGACTGCGTCGGACCAGGGAGTATTTGTGTTGGTTTATTATTTTTTCTTTTTTTGCAGGCGATCGAGGACATCACATGGATTGGCAGAAAAATAAAGATGGCAAAACTGTGTGGTGTTTTATTTCATTAACCCCTTAGTGACCGAGCCAAATTTTTGAAATCTGACCAGTGTCACTTTATGTGGTAATAACTCTGCAACGCTTCAACAAATCCCAGTGATTTTGAGATTGTTTTTTCGTGACACATTATACTTTATGATAATGGTAAATTTAGTTCAACATTTTTGTGTTTATTTATAAAAAATATAAAAAAATTTAGAAAAATGTTAAAAAATTAGCAATTTTCTAAATTTGAATGATTATCCCTTTAATCCAGATAGTCATACAACAGCAAACCATTAATAAATAACATTTCCCACATGTCTGCTTTACATCAGCACCATTTGTAAAATGTTATTTTATTTTGTTAGCATTTTAGGAGGTTTAAAAATGTAGCAGCAATTTTCATTTTTTCAAAGAAATTTACCACATTTATTTTTTTAGGGACTTATCCATGTTTGAAGTGACTTTAGGGGTCCCATATATTGGGAAACCCCCAAACGTGATACCATTTTAAAAACAGCACCCCTAAACATATTGAAAACTGCTGTCAGGTAGTTTATTAACTCTTTAGGTGCTTTACAGGAATTAATGCAAAGTGGCATGACAGAAATGAAAATGTGTATTTTTACCACCTAAATGCCGCTAACTTCTGAACAGGTTACAACAGCCGTCAGACTCTAAGGCCGCTATTTGGTCATGAATTGCCATCGCAAACATCAGGACCACACAATCATGATCTGAGGGCACCAATTGGGATAAAGAAGAAGCCCCCACACTCTGTTAACCATTTATAATGATGTAGTCACTATTGACAGCAGCATCTAAGGGGTTAAACAGATTTAGAAGGTGCAAATACTGATCGTGGCTGATACAGCAAGTTGTCAGCTATAGTGTACAACCAACAGATGCTGGATTGTCATCTGTATGGGGAGGCTATTCTCTTATATCTCAGGTCAGTTAAAAGACGTATTGGCGGTCATTAAGGGGTTAAGATACTTTATTCTGCGTGTGTGTGTGTTTATTTAACCCCTTGACAACTATAGGATTAGTAATGGATAGGTTTCTTATTGACGCCTCTCCATTACTAAGCCGGCCTAACGCAGATTTTGTATTTATTTATTTAACCCCTTACCGACCACCTACTATATTACTGTGGAGGTTGGATCCCCTGCTTTGATGTGGGCTCCGGCGCTGAGCCCACCTCAAAGCCAGGAGAGGTCAGCTGTTTTGAACAGCTGACAAGTGCCCGCAATAGCGGCGGGTGAAATCGCGATTCACCCGCCGCTATTAACTAGTTACGGCAATTGTCGCTCTCAAACGCAGACAGCAGCATTTAACCGGCACTTCTGCGCCATTTTCCGATACTCGTAGCGTCTCCATTTTTCATGATCTGGGGTCGGTTGAGGGCTTATTTTTTGCGTGCCGAGATGACGTTTTTAATGATAGCATTTCGGTGCAGATACGTTCTTTTGATCGCCCGTTATTGCATTTTAATGCAATGTCGCGGCGACAAAAAAAACGTAATTCTGGCGTTTCGAATTTTTTTCCCGCTACGCTGTTTAGCGATCAGGTTAATACTTTTTTTTAATTGATAGATCGGGCGATTCGGAGCGCGGCGATACCAAATATGCGTAGATTTGATTTTTTTTTTATTGATTTATTTTGATTGGGGCGAAAGGGGGGTGATTTAAACTTTTATGTTTTTTTTTATTTTTTTCACATTTTTTTAAACTTTTTTTTTTTAACTTTTGCCATGCTTCAATAGCCTCCATGGGAGGCTAGAAGCAGGCACAGCACGATCGGCTCTGCTACATAGCAGCGATCTGCTGATCGCTGCTATGTAGCAGAATTGCAGGTTTGCTGTGAGCGCCGACCACAGGGTGGCGCTCACAGCCACCGGTCATCAGTAACCATAGAGGTCTCTAGGACCTCTATGGTTACAATATACAAGCATCGCCGACCCCCGATCATGTGACGGGGGTCGGCGATGACGTCATTTCCGGCCGCCCGGCCGGAAGCGGTAGTTAAATGCTGCTGTCTGCGTTTGACAGCGGCATTTAACTAGTTAATAGGTGCGGGCAGATCGCGATTCTGCCCGCGCCTATTACGGGCACATGTCAGCTGTTCAAAACAGCTGACATGTCCCGGCTTTGATGCGGGCTCACCGCGGAGCCCTGCATCAAAGCAGGGGATCTGACCTCGGACGTACTATCCCGTCCGAGGTCAGAAAGGGGTTAAAGTAATGATGGCCACTCGTTTTTCTTTACTTAGCTGCTTTTTTCTTGCCATAATACAAATTCTAACAGTCTATCAGCTGTGTATCCCCCAGACTTCTGCACAACACAACTGACGGTCCCATCCCCATTTATAAGGCAAGAAATCCTACTTATTAAACCTGACAGGGCACACCTGTGAAGTGAAAACCATTTCCGGTGACTACCTCTTCAAGCTCATCAAGAGAATGCCAAGAGTATGCAAAGCAGTCATCAAAGCAAAAGGTGGCTACTTTGAAGAACCTAGAAAATAAGACATATTTTCAGTTCTTTCACACTTTTTTGTTAAGTATATAATTCCACATGTGTTAATTCATAGTTTTGATGCCTTCAGTGTGAATTTACAATTTTCATAGTCATGAAAATATGGAAAAATCTTTAAATGAGAAGGTGTGTCCAAACTTTTGGTCTGTACTGTATATATAAAAGTTTAAATCACCCCCCATTTGCCCCATTCAAAATAAAACAATAAAAAAAAAAAAATTCAAACCTACACATATTTGGCATCGCTGCGTTCAGAATCGCCCGATCTATCAACGAAAAAAAAGGATTAACCTGATCGCTAAATGGCCTATCGATAAAAAAATTAGAAACGCCAGAATTACGGTTTTTTTTGGTCGCCACGATATTGCATTAAAATGTAATAACTGGGGGCGTGGCCTGGATCCCAAGCTGAGAGGACGCAGCTCGCCGTAGCTCCCACTCTCAGCCAGCAAAAGACCACTTTTCTAATCCCTATAGACGGGATAAAAGACTTACTGCAGTGTCCCCACACTGCCAGGATCGCACCGAGACAGTTGCGGGGCAAAAAGAAGAACCAGGTGGTCATATAAGAGTGGAGAGAGCCCGGGAGGTTTTGGCGCCATTACCTGGCCGGCGCCATCTTGTTGCGTGACCCTCTCGATATACCTCACCGGAGCTGCCAGCTCTCTCAGCGCCGAAACCAGGAGAAGAGCCACGAAAGGTACCCATAAGGAGCATCCAACAGCGGTGACCGAAAATAAGGAGACCGGAGGACCCGCTGGGAGAAGCCCACACCGGAGTGACAAGGAAGCCCCGGGCAGAGCAGGAAGCCCCGCCGGACCCTCATCATTCCGGAGCCGCCGGGACTCGAAGAAGGCAGACGCTACAGTAAGCGCCCTCTCCTCCCCCACAGCATCCCGGCGAGCGTAAAGAGCCTCCCTGCCCGCGCTGAAGCCTGGTGCAGTGGAGCGGCTGAACAGAGAGGACATCTGCGGAGGGAGGTGAGGATCCCAGAGGGCGCGTCGGGAAGCGGGCCTGTCAGAGCATCACCTTGGTGCCACAGAGAGTCGTACCGGAGGCACCGGAGGTAAGAGGTCCCGGGACCAGCACTCGGTAAATGCCTAACAGCTGCCGCGCCGATATCTGCCGACCCCGGCGCTCTCACGCTCCATATCCCGCATCTCTGTACTTGGTGGCCAGGCACCCTCCCCTGCAGGGGTGAGCAGGCTCCGGAGGGAAAAGTCTGTGATCCCTGTTATCACTAATGACACGGCTATAGGCGATTGTGGCGATAATCCCCCCACCGGAGGCACCGGTAATTTGGTCACAAACCACCTAGGACCTGAGACCTACAGAGCCCCATTGACGCCTTGGGAACGCGGTACTTTTCAGCAGCAGAAAGCAGCAGGCCGCAGCGTCGTAACTGGGGCTGACAGCACTAAACACTGCAACAATAGCTCTCAGCCTGCACTACTATCCCCTGCATATAACTCATCCCGCAACTAAGTGAAGTGAGTTAGGAGATAAAACTTTATTGACGGGGAGCATGCGCGGAGTCCGGCAATGACAGACATGTGCTGAGCTCCGCTACCCGACGGACCCCATTTAACCCTTTCCAGCGGCCGGAGCAAAGTTAAAATCTCCCCCCCCTCCCCCTGGGGACAGCATACCTTTGAGAGTGGGGCAATCTGTAATGCCGAAAAAGGGAAGCACGGCACAGCCGGTGGGCCGCACTATTTCAGACCTCCTTACGAGCGGCACCCCTTCCAAAATGGCAACGGCAGCTAATCCTCCAAAGGCCTCTGCAACTCATGGTGATGGGAGCGCAGAGTGGGATGACATTCCTCCGCACTCTGAAGCTATGATCTCAACAGCTGCCCTCACGAGGTCCCTGCAAGAAACCTTTAGAGAGGAACTCACCACCGCTATGCAGGGTATCTCTTCCCAGTTGCAAGATATAGCGCAGCGCACAAACAACCTGGAGGAAAAAATGGATGTTGTCTCAGATGCGCTGGAGGAGGACCAGGAGACTCTCAAGCTGCACACTGACCGCATTGCAGAGCTAGAATTAAGATGTGAGGACTATGAGAATAGATCTAGAAGGAGCAACATGTGAATTAGAGGACTCCCTGAACATGTTGTGATCAGATCTTGCTGGCAGCTAGAAACCATCCTATCTTACTCGGCCTGCCAGACTCAGTGCACATTTATGCAGACATTGCGCCCACCACACTGGCTAGGAGAAGAGCCCTCAGATCGATTACGACCTCCCTACAAGAGGCCCAGGTCAAATACAGGTGGTGCTTCCCGTTTGCCCTTATTTTCACATTCAAATCCCAACTCTATACCTGCCGGACCCTAGAGGAAGGAACTCAGGCCTTAATTAAGGCTGGTATCCCACTATCTTCAGAGACCTCCTCGCTCCCACAGAGAAAACTCAGGCATGTAAGGGAATGGAGGAACCCTCCCAGAACAAGAAGCCAAAACACCCAGGTCACTTGACTCGCATAACCCAGGATTTGGCCTCCTCAAAATGTTTTGTGTGCCTTTGGGTTCTGTTGTGGGGCCAGTTGTTGGTTTTGCCCTGCTCTGAAACTAGGTCATCTACCTAGCAGTTAAAGCTCGGTCTATTTACAGTTGAACTACTTTCCATTACATTATCAAGCACCCATCTCCCTATCCCCCCTTCTTCATTATTCCCCCCCGCTTATCCCCCCCCCCTTTTTTTTTCTCTTTCTCTCTCTTTTTCCTTTCTCTTCTCTTTTTCTCTCTCCCTCTCTCCCCTCTTCCCCCTATTATAAAGTCAACCTTGTATGATTCAAGGGTTGGAGTTCTCGGGGTTGCAACATGCTGCCCAACCTCGGCGAAATTTGGTGTCCTTCTTAATATGGGATCCCAGATCGCCGCATCTTGTGGGCTCAATGCCCTTTGGAAAATTTATGTTATGTTTTGTGTCAACGTCTTTCCCCTGTTTGTCTCTTTCCTTTCGTTTCCACATAGAGATTATTGCTGTGATGGTGAATTTGTGGGTCGAGGTCGGGTGGAGGGCGATGGTTTGCCTCTTATTAGCAGTGTCCATTTAATTAAGCATGTGTAGAGTGCTCTCCCATAATGTGCGGGGCTTCAACTCGCCTCTAAAACGTAAAAAGGCATTCCTCGATTATCGGAAGCACAACCCAGATGTAATCTGCCTTCAGGAAACCCATTTTTCCAATTCTTCCCACCTCAAATTCCTGGATGCACATTATTCGAAATTTTTCCTTTCAATCTGGGACCGCAAAACGAGGGGCGTGGCTATTCTAATTAAAAACAGCCTTCCATTCCAACCCACTAACACGTACTGAGATCCTAAGGGCAGGTTCATTTCCTTGATGGGAACCATGCAGGGTCTAAATATATGCATTGTTAATAGCTATCTGCCAACTGCCACTCAGACTCGGGTCATACGTCTAATCTCATCAAAATTAGCTCTACTCTCAAATCATCACCTTATATGGTGTGGCGACTTTAATCTCACTTTGAGCCCGTCACTTGACAGCAGTTCACTGAATCGAGCAGACCTATCAAAAACAGACAGAAAAAAAATCCTACAAATGCTGAAAGTAAATTGTTTGGCAGATATCTGGCGAGAGCTAAATGGCCCTCAGAGGGGATACACATATTTCTTCCCCGCACAAAAGTCCTATTCCAGAATTGTCTTACACCTCACCTCCTCCAAAACACTCCCCTCGATCCTATACTCCCGACATATTGTATCATCTTGGTCAGACCATGATGCCGTCCTTTCTGCATTTAACTTTAACATTACCACTTCTAGGCTGTTCAGGTGGAGATTGAACGAGTCCCTACTAACAGACCCAATGGTCTTATCTACTATAAAGGATGAGCTAAACCTATATTTCCAAACTAACAATACCACAGACGTGTCCCCGGGAACTGTGTGGATGGCACATAAAAAATTTATAACAGGGACCCTGATCAAAATTGCCTCTAACAGGAAAAAGCAAAGGTCTGAACTACAATTGCACTTAGAAAAAAACTCTCCAAATTAGAACAGGCAAACCAAAACCTCCCTTCACTTTATCTAATCAAGAAAATTCGTGAAACTAAATTACAACTCAATACCATTTTAACAAATAGATCAGAAAGGGCCCTGACATGGACTAAATCTACTTTTCACAAATATGCTAACAAACCAAGCAGCATGTTGGCCCGTAAACTTAGGAGTAGAGAGCTTCTGAATAATATCCCCTCCATTAAAGATCCTACAGGCCGTAATACTGCACACCCAGATATAATATATAAAACGTTTCAGCAATATTATCAAAACCTATACTCTCTCCCGCAGCCCCCTTCCCCGCCACGCATCCAGAGCTTCCTCAAAGATCTGACACTACCTAAAGTCCCGGACTCAGACATAGTACATCTCCAAGTACCAATCAACTCTGACGAAATAAAAGCAACAATTAAAAATTAAAAAAAAAAACAAGGCTCCCGGGCCTGATGGGCTTACGGCACTATACTACAAAAAATTTGACAGCTTACTTATACCTCATATACAGAGCTTTTGTAATGCTCTACTAAACGGAGCTCAAATGCCACCTGAATTTTACATCGCTCACGTAACTGTAATCCCAAAACCGAAGAAGGCTCACCTCTACCCCAAAAACTATAGGCCTATCTCATTGCTAAACATAGATTTAAAAATTTTCACATCCATAATCACGGCCAGACTAAATAAAATACTGCCCATTCTAATCCACCGGGACCAGGTAGGGTTCATCCCCAAAAGACAGGACCCTGACAATATTAGGAGGAACCTTAATTTAATACACTTAGCTAACCACTCCAAGAAATCCTTGCTCTTGCTAGCGCTCGATATAGAGAAGGCTTTTGACTCGATATCATGGTCATACTTGTTCGAAGTCCTCGCTAAGTTTGGTTTCCCAAGCAGTATTATCTCCTGCCTTAAACTTCTATATGATCACCCCACGGCCTATCTGAAATTACCCTCAAACCAGCCTACCCCTATTAACATACAACGTGGTACCAGGCAGGGATGTCCGCTATCCCCAGCCTTATTTGCCCTAGCCATGGAGCCCCTGGCGGAAGCTATTAGAGCCAACCCCAACATTAATGGACCTATAATCAGAGGTGATCAATACAAGGCTAGCCTTTTTGCAGATGATCTACTATTATCCATAGTTAATCCCACTATTACACTCCCAAACCTTTTCGTTGCCCTCCATGAATTTGAACTGGTCTCTGGCCTCAAGATTAACGTTGACAAATCTGAAGCCTTGTTCATTAACACCCTCAGGGAAACACAAAACAACAACAGCACAATTTAAGTTTACCAGAAATGAGCAATACTTAACCTATCTCGGCATCAATCTAACCTCCCATAGGTCGACTCTATTTAAATGGAACTATGCCCCCTTAATTAGAAATCTCAGGTCGGACCTTACCAGATGGTCATCTATGTCCTTATCCTGGTTAGGTAGACTACACGCCATTAAGATGGTTTCCTTACCACGATTTCTGTATATTTTCCGCTCTTTGCCCATTCCTCTACCTTCCAAAACGTTACTAGATATCCATAACACGATCTCTAAATTTAAATGGCAGGGGAAAAGACCTAGGATAAGACTAAAAACTATGTTTATTAATAGAAGACGAGGAGGTATGTCTCTGCCCAACTTCACTTTATACTATAGAGCGGCCCAACTAGCCCAGCTAATAAGTGCCAACGCAGATAAACATAGCACGCCTAGATGGGTGAATCTCGAATCTCACTTCCTGACTCCATTCACTCTACCAGGCCTCATGTGGTCGTTGCAGAGACTTCCGAAAGGGATCCATGCATCAGCTCCATTCACAGCACATTACTTGATGTTATGGAGGAAGGAAAGATTTAAACATTCCCTACAATCCAAAACTTCCTTAATGACGCATATTTTTCATAATCCAGCTTTTCCACCAGGGTTGGAGCCTCGCCCTTTCCATTGGTGGGTATCTGGGGGTTTAATTACCCTTAAACCTCTTACCTCGCCATTTAACATTCTACTCACCAAACAAGAGTTCATCCAAAAGTACCTCCCACCAAACTCTGAAATATTGCGTATCATCCAAATCTTTCACTTTGCTGAACAAATTTTAGGACATGGTGTCACCCACCGCCCATCGGGTTATGAGCAAATATGTTTGAATGACCCGCTGGGCAGGGGAGCCATCTCATTAATATACTCAACCCTGAATGCAATATCAGAGGATGTAAAACTCAAATATATGATTCAATGGGAAAGAGACTTTAATATGATAATGTCCCCAATGGAGTGGCAAAAATGTTGCTGCTCTCTCTCTAAGGGTAGTCTCCAAACCTCTTTAGTTGAGACATCCATCAAGCTCCTACATAGGACATATTTGGTTCCGAGCAAATTACATGCCATCTACCCAAATTTATCGGATCGGTGTTTCAGGGGGTGTGGAGCCATGGGCGACTTGAAGCACACGTGGTGGGATTGCCCGATTGTATCCGCCCTCTGGTTAAGGATTAAATCTATTGTGGAGGAGCTACATGGTGGGGCGATTCAATTAGATGCAACGGTGTTCCTACTGGGGGCTAGATACCCGGGCTTCTCCAACAAACTTCATAATTTAGTCAATCAGCTGTTCCTCGCCACTAAGCTACACATTGCAATGAAATGGAAAACAACTACCCTATCTCTTTCTTCAGTAATTGACAAGATGAACACTATCATGCTATGTGAACGAATACAAGCTACAAGAGATGACTCATGGGAGCCTTACTATCAAATATGGAGGCCGTGGATCGAAAGGAACTCTAGCAGTAATCTTGACCAAGTCTTATCACTATCACTATGAGGCCAATTTAGTGTCCGATAGACTTCCTTGGACTCGCCCCTTATGCCCGACCATTGATAGTACTCTGATGCAGTAATGGATCTCTTACTCCCCCCCCCTCCCCTCCTCTTGTCTTTTTCAACCACCTGTCCTTGTCTGCGTGTTTAATTGTATTGTTTAATACTATCAAGGTTAATCTAGAATTTGACTACACTTATGTATATTCCCCTGCGTGGGACTTTGTTGTGAAACTTTCTTGGTTTCTTGGCCATATTGACGGAAAAATAAAAAAGTTATTGCTCTGGGAAGGACCGGAGCGAAAAACGAGAAAGCAAAAGCGGAAAAAGGCAAGGTCGTGAATGGGTTAACTCTTTATGTACCATTTTATTACTAAACATCGGGCTTGGTATTATCTATATATCTATACCAGCGGTTCTCAACCTGTGGGTCGCGTCCCCGGCGGGGGTCGAACGGCCAAAACACAGTAGTCGCCTAAAGCCATAGGAAAATACATATTTCCAATGGCTTTAGCCGCTGAGAAGCCGCGCTACCATCTGCAGCAGCGCTGTTCAGCTGGAACACACGCCATTATGGACGTGCGTTCCAAACTGAATGCCTGCGCAGACGTGATTGCATCATCCGTCTGGGGGCGGGGGAAGCGGGGGAACGCTCCACAGTCCATAGCAGCGCGCCTGCTCATCCATAGCAGCGCATTACGTGTGTCCGGTGCTTGCTGACGTCATCAGCGGGCAGACGCAGCAAGTGCCGGAGGACAGAAGCCTAGGAGGTGGAGAGCCAAGAGAGCCTGCGTGACAGTCTGCTGGTGTAAAAAAGGTTAATAATGTAAAAACAGGAGAGAGAGAGAAACTGACTTTTTCCCGGATATTAAAATCTTTCCAGGCATGCTCAGACAAAAATCGACGGATTGTGACGGAAGATGGATGAAGGCAAATACAGGACCATTCTTAAAGGGAACCTGTCACCTGAATTTGGCGGGACTGGTTTTGGGTCATATGGGCGGAGTTTTTGGGTGTTTGATTCACCCTTTCCTTACCCGCTGGCTGCATGCTGGCTGCAATATTGGATTGAAGTTCATTCTCTGTCCTCCATAGTACACGCCTGCACAAGGCAAGATTGCTTTGCGCAGGCGTGTACTACGGAGGACAGAGAATGAACTTCAATCCAATATTGCAGCCAGCATGCAGCCAGCGGGTAAGGAAAGGGTGAATCAAACACCCAAAAACTCCGCCCATATGACCCAAAACCAGTCCCGCCAAATTCAGGTGACAGAGTCCCTTTAAAGAAAACCTGTTGGAATCTGCAAAAGACCTAATACTGGGATGGAGATTTGTCTTCCAACAAGACAATGATCCCAAACATAAAGCAAAATCTACAATGGAATGGTTCACAAATAGACATATCCAGGTGTTAGAATGGCCAAGTCAAAGTCCAGACCTCAATTCAATCGAGAATCTGTGGAAAGAGCTGAAAACTGCTGTTCATAAACTATCTCCATCAAACCTCACTGAGCTCGAGCTGTTTGCCAAGGAAGAATGGGCAAGAATTTCAGTCTCTCAATGTACAAAACTGATAGAGACATACCCCAAGTGACTTGCAGCTGTAATCTCAGCAAAAGGTGGCGCAGCAAAGTATTAAGTTAAAGGGCCACTGTCACCCCCCTCCAGCCGTTCTAAACTAAAAGAGCCACCTTGTGCAGCAGTAATGCTGCATTCTAACAAGGTGGCTCTTTTAGGTTCAAGTGTACCCCAAATAAAGCGTTTTTTATACTTCGCCCCAATTCCTGTCTCGAGCCAGGGAGGCGAGTCCTCACTCCCCAGCTCTAACCTCTCCTCTGCCGTCACTCAAATCTTTTTGCGCTTTCGGCGCCGCCCCCTCAGCGCTGTGTACGTTTCAAAACCGCCGCCTGCGCAGTGTACTGCTGTGCTGCGCAGACGCAGTAAGCTCTGGCCGTCTGACGTCCCAGCCAGGCTTGCAGACTGCGCCTGCGCGGGCATTGCAGCTAGCCGCCTTTGGAATCTCCGTCCTGCACTGTTATGCATTATGGGGTATACTTGAACCTAAAACTAAAAGAGCCACCTTGTTAGGCTACGTTCACATTTGCGTTCAGCCGGGCTGCGTCGGGTGCAGCCGCGGCGACTCATGCACCCCTATATTTAACATGGGGGTGCATGGACATGCGTTTGCATGCGTTTTGCGATGCATGCGTTTTTTTTTACGCAAGTGTGGGCGCAGAGGACGCAGCAAGATGCATTTTTTTTGCATCCAAAATTCGGCAAAAAAGGACGCATGCGTCACAAAACTGCGTTTTAGCGTGCGTTTTTGTGCGTTTTTGTTTGCGTTGTGCGTTGCCGACGCAACATCGCACAACGCAAATGTGAACGTAGCCTTAGAATGCAGCATTACTGCTGCACAAGGTGGCTCTTTTAGTTTATAACGGCTGGAGGGGGTGACAGTGGCCCTTAAACCCCTTACCGGCATCGGACGTACTATACCGTCCGATGCCGGCTCCCCTGCTTTGATGCAGGGCTCCGCGGTGAGCCCGCATCAAAGCCGGGACATGTCAGCTGTTTTGAACAGCTGACATGTGCCCGTAATAGGCGCGGCCAGAATCGCGATCTGCCCGCACCTATTAACTAGTTAAATGCCGCTGTCAAACGCAGACAGCGGCATTTAACTACCGCTTCCGGCCGGGCGGCCGGAAATGACGTCATCGCCGACCCCCGTCACATGATCGGGGGTCGGCGATGCTTGTATATTGTAACCATAGAGGTCCTTGAGACCTCTATGGTTACTGATGACCGGTGGCTGTGAGCGCCACCCTGTGGTCGGCGCTCACAGCACACCTCCATTTCTGCTACATAGCAGCGATCAGCAGATCGCTGCTATGTAGCAGAGCCGATCGCGTTGTGCCTGCTTCTAGCCTCCCATGGAGGCTATTGAAGCATGGCAAAAGTTAAAAAAAAAAGTTTAAAAAAATGTGAAAAAAATAAAAAAAAACATAAAAGTTTAAATCACCCCCCTTTCGCCCCAATCAAAATAAATCAATAAAAAAATATCAAATCTACGCATATTTGGTATCGCCGCGCTCAGGATCGCCCGATCTATCAATTAAAAAAAAGTATTAACCTGATCGCTAAACAGCATAGCGGGGAAAAAAATCGAAACGCCAGAATTACGTTTTTTTGGTCGCCGCGACATTGCATTAAAATGCAATAACGGGCGATCAAAAGAACGTATCTGCACCGAAATGCTATCATTAAAAACGTCATCTCGGCACGCAAAAAATAAGCCCTCAACTGACCCCAGATCACGAAAAATGGAGACGCTACGAGTATCGGAAAATGGCGCAATTTTTTTTTTTTTTTTTTTATCAAAGTTTGGAATTTTTTTTCACCACTTAGATAAAAAATAACCTAGTCATGTTAGGTGTCTATGAACTCGTAATGACCTGGAGAATCATAATGTCAAGTCAGTTTTAGCATTTAGTGAACCTAGCAAAAAAGCCAAGCAAAAAAACAATGTGGAATTGCACTTTTTTTGCAATTTCACCGCACTTGGAATTTTTTTCCCGTTTTCTAGTACACGACATGCTAAAACCAATGATGTTGTTCAAAAGTACAACTCGTCCCGCAAAAAATAAGCCCTCACATGGCCAAATTGACGGAAAAATAAAAAAGTTATGACTCTGGGAAGGAGGGGAGCGAAAAACGAACACGGAAAAACGAAAAATCCCCTGGTCATGAAGGGGTTATAGGGGACGAATAATATTGCACGCCCCACTTTTCATTTTTTGATTTTTTACAAAAATTTCAAATAACCATAAATTTCGTTCAACTTCAGAATTGTGTTCCACTTGTTGTTGATTCTTCACCAAAAATACACATTTGGTATCTTTATGTTTGAAGCATGAGATGTGGGAAAAGGGTGAAAAGTTCCAGAGAGCCGAATATTTTCGCAAGGCACTGTAAGTGATAAAAGAGATTGTAGGCGGCGGCTGATGGGACTATTACTCCTATCCCGGCTCTCAGTGCTAGCGGGGATTTCACTGGATATCACTGCAGCTCAGCCGACTGAAAACTAAGCTCTGTGACCGGTGGTAACCTCTATGACGTCACCCTGGTCACTGACGCTGCATTCCCAGCAGCTCATTCAGCAGTGGTTCTCAGCCTGGACAGTCACATCTTGGTACCATCCAGGTTGATAACTAATTATCCCCCAGACATGGATTACGACGTGGGACAGAGCGACGGACAGGTGTGGTATATTATTGTTTTTTTATTTTATTTTTATTACAGGAGATCGAGAGCTTTGGTGGAATTAGGCGAGGTGTTAAGTATGGTTTAATTGAGAATATTAAGGGAGTCTGTGTAATTTTTTCAATTAAAGGACTTTATTATGGCTGTGTCTATAGGATTAGTAATGGAGAGGTGTCTAATAGACGCCTCTCCATTACTAAGCCGTGGGCTTGATGCTGGTGAAAGCCTCAGAATTTGGTGACCCAACGATCGGTTCAGAATGGGTGTAAAACCTAAAAAATATCCCAAGAGTTTAGAGACTCTTTAACCCCTTTACCCCTGAGGGTGGTTTGCATGTTAATGACCAAGCCAATTTTTATAATTCTGAAAAAAAGGATCCGGGTAAATTGTGAAAAACTGATGCACCGGATCTTTTGCACCGGATTTTTTTTTTTTAGCTGGATCTGGCTCTCTGTACTGCGCATGGTTTTTGACTGAGAGAGAGAACGTGAGAGAGAGAGAGAGACAAAAAAAAAACAAAGCTTCTGTGCATGCTCAATGTGTAAAACGGATTCGGGCGCCGGAAACGTTCATTCACACATCAGTTCCATGCGTTTATTGCCGGAAACGTCCCTTCAGGCTGAAGGGATGGATCCGGCACAAAACGGGTGAATTGCATGTCTTTTAGGCACAATCCGGCACTAATACAACTCTATGGGGAAAAAAACGGATCCAGCGTAAGAAAAAAGCGGATCCGGATTTTGCCTGAAAGAAAAAACCTGATGTGTGAAAGCAGCCTTAGTCTGCTGCCCTCCTTTTTTGGTTGTTACACTATGGATGTCACCAGTAGGTGACCTCACAGACATGAACACGTTAATATGAACACTGTCTCTAAAAATCCCTTTGTATACTGATGTTGTGGTATATCACTTTTCTCTTTGCCAAAATAAGGAATTGGCTTACGGCATTTGCACTTTAATTCTTTTCAGAGATAATATCACGATTCTTTTCAATATCTATGCACTTTCTCCATATGTTTGATAATACATACTACATGGTAATTACTTACAATGGTCCTCCTTCCATAAGGGTAATTGTACCGGGTGTAGCGTCCGTGTTTTTAATTCTTTTTTGTGCGTTTTTAGCGGATAACTCCCAACATTGTTTTGTTACCCATGTTACTACATGTTTCTAATAAAACATTTTTTGTTACCTTTATTTTGTGTTCGGGGACTACTTTGATCGGTTTTTCTCCCCCCCCCCCCTTTCTTCATATTGTGCACCGACTGTCCCCCTCTCTCTACACAGTCCGATTTCCTGGGGTCTCTTCACTACTATAAATTGAAAAATTACTATTATAATTATGTGTATCAATTTATACACCCAGAAATTTCCCTTACCTTTACATGTTTGGTTTAAATAAATAGTCATTTATGCAAAATGAAAGTGTATTGGCACATAATATTTGTCTTACCACCTACATTCTTTATCTTTGTATTTTTTGTTTCCAGGATATTTTAGTCCATTGTCGACGTGCAGCTACATCAATAACTGTATGTCCTCCAGCACCGTATTATCTTGCCGTTGGATGTTCAGATAGTTCTGTGAGAATATATGATCGCCGTATGCTTGCAACAGGTATCAATGGTTAACATTTTATATTAATAGGTTTATTAGCTCGGGAAAAATTAAATTTCCAAAAAAAAAGGAACTCTGGCCTTTAATCATTAAGACTGGGATTTTGTGCTCTCGTCTTAATGAAGAGCGTCCAGGAATAAAATACGTCAAATTCATTAAAGGGGTGCTCCGAAAATAATACTATCTGTTTAATGTAATAATTGAATTGCTTTTCTAATGTACTTTAATTAAAAATTCCCTGACTTTCCCTCCATACTACAGTGCACTGCTCATTTTAAGGAGAAAACCCGGCAAAGAGTGAGAATAGAGACAAGCCCGCCCCTGAAACCAGTGTCACAGCTGCTTTTCCTTTTTACTGGGTTATCTTCTTGCAGTCTGCACTAACGGTGCTCTCTTGTTGGCTCGTGACTGTTCATCTGGGCTGGTGAAAGAGTGCACTGTCACTGTACTGTAATATTGATGGCCTTTCCTTTGGATAGGTCATCAATATCAGATTGGTTGGAGTGCGACATTTTGCATCCTCACTGATCAGCTGTTCCTGGTGGTGGCGGCAGCCGGATGTGATCATTTGAGGTGCTGGATAGCCCAAAGCCGTTAATTGGATAGTGACTGGTTACTGCAGATTCACCTCTATTCGAGTGAATGTGCTTTTTTGCTCCAAAACAAACACATCTGGCCACTACCTCCATCAGGAGCAGGTGATTGGCAGAATTCTAAGGATAGGCCATCAATATTAAAGAAGCGGACTACCCCTTTAACCATTATTTCATATGCAAATGACTTTTATTAGCACACCATTGAATAAATAGATTTGTTTTCTGAGCATAATTACAATGTCAAGTGTTTTTGTTTTTTCATTGACAGGCAATTACTCAAATCGTGGAACAATGGGAATGTGCGTACGATTTGTACCTCCACATCTTATAAACAAGTCTTGTCGTGTAACTTCTTTATGTTACAGTGAAGATGGGGAAGAGGTCCTTGTAAGCTACTCGTCAGATTATATATATTTATTTGATCCAAAAGATGATCAAATAAAAGAACTCAAGTTTTCCTCATCCAATCAGAAGCGTGAAGAGGTGAGTGTCTACTCTGTGGTGTACAGTGTGTTACCTATAAGGTAGGTAAGGTGTTCATTCATGTACAAGACATAGGACAGTCCTATACCTGTTATTCAGCCCTCTATTTTGAATGCAGTGGAGATGGAATTTACATTAATAGTAATTGTCTGGAAATATGTGACCAAAACTTATGTTATACTTCTGCAGTAATTGTCTAATAATGTATTCATGGAATTAATCCATTTCTTAAGACTCCCGGCCGCTTTGTGAGATAAAAGTGCTTCTCACAAAATTAGAAGATCATCAAAAAGTTCATTTATTTCAGTTCTTCAATACAAAAAGTGAAACTTATATAGAGTCATTACAAACAGAGTGGTCTATTTCAAGTGTTTATTTCTGTTAATGTTGATGATTATGGCTTACAGCCAATGAAAATCCAAAAGTAATTATCTTAGTAATTTAGAAAAACAAAAAACACATGCAAAGGCTTCCTAAGCATTTAAAGAGGTTCTTTAGTCTGTTTCACTAGGCTCCACAATTATGGGGAAGACTGCTGACTTGACATATGTCCAGAAGGCAGTAATTGACACACTCCACAATGAGGGTAAGCCACAAAAGGTCATTGCTAAAGAAACTGGCTGTTCACAGAGTGCTGTATCCAAGTATACTAATGGAAAGTTGAGTGTAAGGAAAAAGTGTGGTAGAAAAACATGCACAAGCAACCGGGATAACTGCAGCTTTGAAAGGATTAAGGCTACTTTCACACTTGCGTCGTTTGGACTACGCCGCAATACGTCGTTTTGGGAAAAAAAAACGCATCTTGCAAAGTTGCTCGCAAGATGTGTTTTTTCTCCATAGACTTGCAATAGCGATGCATTGCGACGTATGGCCACACGTCGCATCCGTCGTGCGACGGATGCATCGTGTTTTGGCGGACTGTCAGTACAAAAAAAAGTTACATGTAACGGTTTTTGTGCGTCGCGTTCGCCATTTTTGATTGCGCATGCGCGGCCGAAACTCCGCCCCCTCCTCCCCGGACTGCAGAATGGGCAGCAGATGCATTGCAAAAACTGCATCTGCTGCCCATGTCGTGCAGTTTTTTCACAACGTCCGTCAGTACATCGGAAGTGTGAAAGTAGCCTAAGAAAAGGCCATTCAAAATTTTTGGTCAGATTCACAAGGAGTGGACTGCTGCTGGAGTCATTGCTTCAAGAGCCACCATACAGACATATCCAGGACATGGGCTACAATTGTCGCATTCCTTGTGTCAAGTCACTCATGACCAGAAGTGTCTTACCTAGGGCAAGGAGAAAAACAACTGGACTGTTGATCAGTGGTCCAAGGTGTTGTTTTCAGATGAAAGTTAATTTAGCATTGCATTTGGAAATCTAGGTCCCAGAGTATGGAGTAAGAGTGGAGAGGCACACAATCCAAGCTACTTGAGGTCTAGTATGAAGTTTCCACAATCAGTGATGGTTTGGAGAGCCATGTCATCTGGTGGTGTACGTCCACTGTGTTTTATTTAGACCAAAGTCAGCGCAGCTGTCTACCAAGAAAATTTGCTTCCCTCTGCTGACAAGCTTTTTGGAGATGGAAATTTGATTCTCCAGCAGGACTTGACACCTGTCCACATTGCCAAAATTATTATTATTATTATAGCGCCATTTATTCCATGGCGCTTTACATGTGAGGAGGGGTATACATAATAAAGACAAGTACAATAATCTTAAACAATACAAGTAACGACTGGTAGAGGAGGAGAGAGGACCCTGCCCGCGAGGGCTCACAATCTACAAGAGATGGGTAAGAATACAGTAGGCGAGGGTAGAGATTGGTCGTGCAGCAGTGTGGTTGATTGGTGGTTACTGCAGGTTGTAGGCTTGACGGAAGAGGTGGGTCTTAAGTTTCTTTTTGAAGGTTTCGATGGTAGGTGAGAGTCTGATATGTTGTGGTAGAGAGTACCAGAGTAGGGGTGATGCGCGAGAGAAGTCTTCTATGCGATTGTGGGAAGAGGAGACAAGAGGGGAGTAGAAAAGGAGATCTTGTGAGGATCGGAGGTTGCTTGCAGGTAAGTAGGAGACAAGATCACAGATGTATGGAGGAGACAGGTTGTGGATGGCTTTGTATGTCATGGTTAGGGTTTTGTACTCCAATACCTGATTTAAAAGCAACAGTATCACTGTGCTTGATTGGCCGGCAAACTCGCCTGACTTTAACCCCATAGAGAATCTATGGGGTATTGTAAAGAGGAAGATGAGAGACACCAGACCCAGCTGAAGGCTGCTATCAAAGCATTCTGGGCTTCCATAACACCTCAGGAGTGCCACAGGCTGATCACCTCCATGCACCTCCACATTGATGCAGCAATTGATGTAAAAGGAGCCCCGACCAAGTCTTGAGTGCATTTACTGAATATACATTTCAGTAGGCCAACTTTTCGGATGTTAAAATCATTTTTCATGCTGGTGTTCTAAAGTATTCTACCGTATATACTCGAGTATAAGCCGAGATTTTCAGCCCATTTTTTTAGGCTGAAAGTGCCCCTCTCGGCTTATACACGAGTCGTTGTCCCAGGAAGGTCGGCTGGGGAGCGGCGGCTGTGACATAATAACTTATTCCTAGCGCAGTCCCTGCATCTCTGATGGTCTCCGGGCGCTGACAGCTTCTTCCAGTGTTGAGCGGTCACCAGTACCGCTCATTACAGTAATGAATTTGGACGCGACTCCACTCTCATAGGGGTGGAGCCGCATATTCATTACTGTAATGCGCAGTACCGGTGACCGCTCAACGCTGGAAGAAGCTGTCAGCGCCCAGAGAAGACCATCAGGGAAGCTGCACCGTGTCTGGTGCAGATGAATATAATAGGGAGGGTGAGCAGCATTGCGCGATATTCACCTGTCCTCGTTCCACCGTCGGGCTCTGTCTTCCGTGTCCTCTGCTGTGACGCTCAGGTCAGGGGGCGCGATGACTTGGTTAGTGCGCGCCCCCTGCCTGAACGTCCGTGCAGAGGACACTGAAGACGGAGCCCGGTGGTGGAACGAGGACAGGAGAATATTGCAAGAGCCGGGGGCCTGAGTGACGAGAGTTGAGTGTGTCATTTTTTTTTTAATCGCAGCAACAACATATGGGGCAAATATCTCTATGGGACATTTTATGGGGCCATAATCAGTATTTGTGCAGCATTATATGGGGCAAATGTTTCTATGGAGGATCATATGGAGCCATTATTAACCTTTGTGCAGCATTATATGGAGCGTATTTTGTGTGGAGCATCTTATGGGGCCCATCATGAACTGTATGGAGAATTATATGGGGCTCCTGATTCAATATGGATATTCAAAAACACTTAACCTACTGATATCTCAATTAATTTTACTTTTATTGGTATCTATTTTTATTTTTTAAATTTACCGGTAGCAGCTGCATATTCCACCCTAGGCTTATACTCGAGTTATTAAGTTTTCCCAGTTTTTGGTCGCAAAGTTAAGGGTCTCGACTAATACTCGGGTTGGCTTATACTCGAGTATATACGGTAATTTACTGAGATAATGACTTTTGAGTGGTCATTGGTTGTAAGCCATAATCATCAACATTAACAGAAATAAACACTTGAAATAGATCACTCTGTTTGTAATGACTCAATATAATGAGTTTAATTTTTTTTGTATTGAAGAACTGAAGTAAATGAACTTTTTGATGATTTTCTGATTTTGTGAGAAGCCCTTGTATATTGGAAGCCAAATATCTCTGCTTTATTTTTAAGACTCAGAAGGTTCAATATCACTTTTTTAAAGATATCTGCAGCATTATTCTAATCTGCATAGGGGTGTAGTAATGTTGTAATTAGTTTTATTAACCTTGGAATTATAACTCTACCGATTACTTATTACTTCCTACTCTGGCAGTATCTATGCTGGAAATTTAAAGAAAAAAAAATGCCAGCTTCAATAAAGTGCAGAAACTGTACTGGAATATGCTTTCACCACATATTGTTCTGCATAAAGTCCTTTCTCATGGACACTTGACACATGAACATGAATTTCCATTACATTTTCTGCACTATACGATTGCCTGCAGTTCTGTCTTATGTCTTGTAATATTTCCTTATACAAGGCGAAATGGGGAATGCATTGCCGAATACTGGGATTTGGATCTTTTCCTGTTTTTGCTGGTTCTGTATGATGAGTTTTTTTTTATTACAAGTGTTCTGGAAATAGTGATTGATAAAGAATTTTTTTTTTTTAAATTCTGTCTGGTCTATGCACTAAGCTGCAGACCTCATCAGACACTAGTTGCAGCACTGGGGACTCAACTCTGGTCCTGGTAAGGGGAGTATGTGACAATTGTACTAAAAAAATAAACAAACCTGCAGACAGGGGAAATAATACCGCTTTAACTTCAGAAATGTTATGTAATTTTAGTCAATCTTTGAAAAAAAAATCCTGTTTAAGCTCCAGCATTGGCAGAAATGAGGCTACTAGTGGTTATCCTAGTTACACTGATATCAGGCAGCAATACCTCCTAAATAATAAAACCATTTAAATCTCCCTCCTTTCCAGCTGCACATTATGCTGCTTCCCCACAGTCTGCTGTTTATTTAAGCTGCAAACTTCACAGCCCATACCCTGCACATGAGCTTTGTAGCCAATCACTGTCCTCAGAGATATACAGCAAGTTACTGACCAAGTCACTGGCTTTACATCAGGGGAAGTATGCAAGTTGTGACTAGAGGTGAGCGAATAGGTTTGAAAAACGATGGCCAAACATAAATTTGGCATGAATATGGCACATTCAGATTCTTGATCGGAAGCACAAGCACATTTTTATAATCGGTTACATTTGGTCAAGGTGCAGGAAAATATTTGCATTGCCACTAAAGTATTTTGAGCACTTTGGCTACGATAGTGTTGGTTTATGACGAGTGGGGGGCATGTGTTTGAGGGTAGGCGATGGGGAGAGCAGGAAATCAGAGAGCAGGAAACATCCACAATGTCCAGACACAACTGCTTGTGTCATTGCCTGCCTGCTGAAATCACATTTCTTTCTCCATATAAATAGCGGACATCTTGTGTTAGCGCCATTTTGACGCTGCAGAGAGGCTGCTCCTGACGCTGACAGTGTTAGCAGCTAGATTTTAGGTAGTTAGCTACGAGATTTTCTTACTCAGATAGTTTAGAGACCTGGTGTCTTGTGTGGCTTTGAAATCAACCTTACAGCTGATTTTTTTTTTTCTTGTGCTATTACTGAGGTCCACAGACAAAGCCAGCAGGGCACATATCATAGAAGTGTGTTGTGCACTGCTTCTATTGTGCTCCATGCCCGAGTAGACCTTTCAAAATCCTATTTTTTTTGTAGTTGCTAACACGATGAAGCAAGCTATATCTCACCATGTCATTTATTGGCGATGAAATTCATCTTTGTGCACAGCTGTAGCAGAGTAAAAAAAATATATATATTTTTTTTTCTGTGATAAACGTGATACAGTAGGCTAGATCAGAGTTTGAAATTGTTTGGAGCATGTCTTCTTTGTTATACAGGCCTCATCCACACTGAATCAATTCTGATACTATCGCGATTCAGCATGCCATATTTCACGTTGTCATTTAGTGCTGCTGAAATTCAGCTGTTTGCAGAGCTCGTGCAAAGTAAAAAATCTAATTTCGCTATCCCCCATGGCAGCACCATGGAGAGAGGAGATCCGCCCTTCAGGGACAGGGAACCTACAGATAAAAGGGCGATACCTCTCCCCCGCACGAGTTTGTGTCCTGTCCCTGACAGGAAACTTTCAGTTTTTTGTGGTACCTGAATGAAGACACCGTCTGATGAAGATCCGGGATGAAGATGATCCAGGGCCGGCCAATCCGGGTTCTGGCAGCGGGAAGGCCCCTGCCACGGCTGGTGCGGTGCCTGAAGCCACCACCGCAGGGACTGAGGTGTCTGCAGGGTGAGCGGGGAAAAGCGTGGCCGCCACTCCGGAGAGGACACAGGGGCTTCCAGACAGCGTGTGCCCTGATGATCCAGCAAGATGGCTGCCGCTCCGGAATTGAAGAACTCCTGGGTTCGGCGGGCGCACGCTTGGACAGAGTGCGCCCTAGAGGTGGAGCAAGATGGTCACCGACCCGGAAGAAAAGCTGGGCTTGCAGGTTCCCAGCGGGCACATGCGCAGACAGGGTGGATTTGATTTAAATCTAACTGATTTAAATCACGATTTAAATCACTAGTCAGTAAGGCTTGATTTAAATCAGTGATTTAAATCAAAGTTTCTACCTAAACTAGTTCTTGCTACTTTAACATGCAAGTAGATGAAGATTTTTAGAATCACTTTTTACATTACCTTTTTCTCCCCAGTTTAATGGGATATCATTCATATTTGGACACCACTGTTCTGTTGTACTTAGGAAGGAGAAAAATAATCCTGACCTTAATAACAATTTAAATAGATTTATTCAACTGAAACAATAACAACATTACAGCATAAGTTATTTGCTTAAACAAACATCCATGTTTGTTAACTAATTTGGCTAAACAAAATATATACATATTATAAGAAACTTAGACTGTCAGCCCAGCCGACAAATGAAAAACTTAAATACTACTGTCCGTGCTGTCCTCTGTAGCTCACTTGTTGTCATCTTCATCATCATCTTCTTCTTTGTTCCTATTCATAATCTGGAAAAGAAAAACAAGCTTTCCTGCTTTATTGGGACCCAACCGATTTCTCAATTTAGAATGAATGAGTCCAAAGGAAGAGAATATTCTTTCAACGCCTGCAGAAGAAGCTACTGCTGTTAAAAGTGAAATCATTACTTGAACAGTCTCTAAATCCAAGCGCTTAAGTGACTTCCACCAGTTTACTGGTGTGACCTTCCTTAAAATATCTTCAGCAAACATATATTTCTTGAATGGTTCCCCCTTAGCTCTGAAGTTTATTATAGTTGGCATTAAAGATGGATGCTTGCTGGGTACCCATGTCATAGCTAACTCCTCTTCCTCAGCACTTAGGTTTTGACCCTGATATTGGATATTGACAATATTTGCCAAAAAATGAGCTGGAGTCAGTGCTTGTCCCATTCGTTTGTTTACTGCTTGTAATTTAATTCTGTCCATGTGTAGTTCTGTTTTTAAGTGTTCACTCAGTTCCTTCCAAATTTCAACAGCATCCGCAATAAAACAGCTATTTTTCTGTATTTTGTTTAAAGCTTGAGAGATGGGTTTCAGGAAGCTCAGCATATGTTCAACATTTCTCTTAAGCCCAATGTTGAGGATTTTGGCCGTGACAGTGCCATCTATTTTATCTCGATTTTCTTCACAAAGTGTCATCAGAATAGGCCAGTTTTTGATATATTGCTCAAAACAGTCCACCACAGAGTTCCATCTAACATCTTGTGGGAGCGTTAGCTTGGTTCCACTCATCCTTTTCAGAGCTGCTGCAGCAAAATGATTATTACGGAAGTATTTAGCAATTTCAACAACATTAGCCTTTATTTCTGGAACACTTAAGTCTTTGGCTAAGAGGTGCAACAAATGAGCACTGCAACCATATGTTATTAGCAGCTTTGTATTCCCTCCCTGCTCTTCTAAATCTCTTCTCATCTTGGATACGTTTGCAGCATTGTCAGTGACCAAACCGCGTACTAGACATTTGAATTTTTGTTCACATGTCGTTATAGCTTTTACTGCCACTTGTAAGTATTCTGCTGTTTGTGCATTTCCTGACGTATCAGTTGTTTGTGCAAGGAAGACTTTACCTTCTTCTGTTGTTATACAAGCACATACAATAGGATCATTGTGGACATTACTCCACCCATCAATACTTAGGTTAACAATTTTACCCTCCAGAGCTGTTGCACATTGCTCCATTTCTCTGTCATACACTTGATCCAGCAGTTTCCCTGCAACATCAGCTCTGCTGGGTGGACTGTATCCTGGTCTCAGTGACTGAGCCAACCATATTAATGAAATGTGGGTTCTCAGTCAGACGGAAAGAAGAGTTCGTTGCATAAATAAACTGGGCAATTTTTTCATCAATCAACTCTTTTTCTAATCTGCTAGTTCTTATCACAAACCTATCTATGGTGGTTCCAGGAGGTAAAGGTTTTTTCTTCCTTTTGGGTGATGGTGATATGTGGCTGTGGGTGTCTGATGATGATGCTGCTGCTAATGAAGCACTATCCTGGATGGATAACTCTGAAACTGTAGAACAGGATGATGGTGATCTTGGAGGTGGATAGTTTCCAGAATCCATGAATTCCCCTAAACAAAAAGTCAATGCTGTTATTTTATTGTTTTTACAATTTCTGCTTATTGTACACAACACATCACTGCCCCTGCCCCAAAAGGAATATTTGTTTTTCTTCATAACTGTACCAAATGACAGTAACATGCAGTAATAATAAGAAATATAATTTTTCTCACACATGACAGTTCAGTCTTTAGAAATAGGATTCAATAAAAATGTTTACCAACCTGAAGATCCTGCCTGTTCAGAAGTGTATCTTTGGTCATCTTCATCACCGCACTTCTCATGATGTTGCCTCATTCGCGCCACCAGGCCTTGCATCTCTTTGTTGCATCGTTTGCATTTTGCACGCATGCCTGCCTTACCGATAGGCGAAGGAGCTTCATTAAAATATTCCCAAACTGGGTCTCTTTTACGGCCTGCTGCCATTATAAGGAAAGAATGTAATAAACCTCAGATCGTACACAGAAACAGATCCAGACTTGTCTGTCTGTGGCTATGCTGCAGTATTGTGCTTAAAGTTTCACTTTCATTTTCTTGTCTGCTTGCCCTTCCTCCTCCTCACACTTAGATTCACATTCTTCTTGTGTTGTGCAGATCTATTCCACTCCAAACAATCAGAAACATATTGTATAACTTCTTGGACTTGGCACTGAAGGGGTTGATTCTGTATTCATAGGTTTGTAGAACAGTAGGATTAAGGTCTTTTTCTCAACTCTGTTCATGTTGTAACATTTTTGCCGTGAAGAAGAGGCTGGGACCTCTGCGGAGTCAAATTCAGTTTGACGCTCAGTTTAGGAGCGTCTGTGATAATATAGGAGAGAAACTGCCCACTAATCCTACAGAAACCTCTGGAAGAGCATGGCATTGTGAATGTTACACATATACAGCCTTTATTCTACTGAGTTAAACAACTCCGCTTTATCTCATGATGGAAGAACCTTTGGATGGTAAAATATTTTCCTCAAAAAGCAGTTTATTGAAAAAAATCCGATTTAAATAAAAAAAAAATCTGATTTAAATAAAAAAAATCCAATTTAAATAAAAAAATCCGATTTAAAAAAAAAAAAACATTGATTTTTATCCACCCTGTGCGCAGATGAAACGCTTCCTAAGTGACGTGGCCGCAGTAGGCGGAGGGTTCGGAAGCGATGTGCACAATGGCAAATTTTAAAAAAGTCGGTGAGTAGAGAAGCTATCTGCTGCATGCAGTCTCCTGTGAGTAACCATGGAGGACAGCGACCAGCAGCAACACCTCCACCAGCAGCGGCGGCGGCAACCAGATATGCAGAAAAAGCGTTTCTCTGCTGACAAGTGAAGTGGTCGGTCCAGCAGCCACTCCACACAACGCAGCAGAAATTTCCGGTGTGATGAATCAGTCACCATCTTCGACACGCCTTTTGCAGGATCCAACAAATCCTCCAGAACCAGTACCTGTGGCTGCGTCCGATTGGTGAGTGATCTTCGTGAAAGTTCACCATTGTAACTGGGGTCCCTTATATTCCTTTTTATTAGGGAAGGAAGAGATTGGGAAAAACAAAGCAGAGGTATTGCCTCATGTGTGGAAAAAGCCTTGCCCGTATTGGGATAAGAAGCTTTTCAGCTCTTGTATAGGACAAGTGCTCTGCGAGGAAACCCCAGACTTTGCCTCCGAACTGAGTTCTGCGATCAACACAGAGGTTGAGAGTGTGTTTAGGTCCCTCAGGGAGGGGGGATAAGGTCAAGAGGAAGGAAACTGTAATATGCTCCCTGTCCAATTCCTTTAGCTCCGGGGGCAAGGGATCAGATATGCAAGACTCCTCATCCTTGAATCATGATGAGGGAGGGAGGGAGTCACTGTTTTCCCCTTGATGAGGTAGATACACTGGTAAAAGCAGTAAGATCTACTATGGGGGTGCTGGACCCTTGTCCCGATAAAACAGTTCAGGACATAATGTTTGGGTGATTAGGCCAAAAGAGGCATGAAGTATTTCCCTTAAACGAAAATATTCAGGCCTTAATTTAGAAAGAGTGGGAGAAGCCGAACAGGAAAAACTCGTCTGTACCTTCCGTTAAAAGAAAGTACCCCTTTGAGGAAGAGACTTCCACATCATGGGATAAAGCGCCTAAACTTGATGTCGCGGTGGCCAAGGCCTCTAAAAAATTTGCCCTTCCCTTCGAGGATATGGGAACATTAAAAGACCCCTTGGATAAAAAAGCTGACACCTTCCTTAAAGGGGCTTGGGAATCAGCAGGGGGAAATCTTAGAACAGCTTCAGCAGCTACATGTACCTCCAGATCCCTAATGATATGGGTGGATCAGTTGGAGAAATGGCTGCGGGATGGGGTACCTAGGAATAAAGTACTGGAATCCATTCCCATGATAAGAGGTGCAGCAGCTTTCTTGGCAGACTCATCGGCTGATTGTCAGGCTAACATGTAAATACTCAGCCCTCTCAAACGCAGCCCGTAGAGCTCTATGGCTCAAATGCTGGCCGAGCGATTTACCAACAGAACTCAAGCTATGCTCAATCCCATGTCAGGGTCATTTTTTGTTTGGGGAGACACTGGATGATATCCTGCAAAAAGCTGGGGATAAGAAGAAGGGTTTTCCTAATCTAGCCCCACTATCACTTAAACGGTCCTTTCAGAACAAAACAGTTTTTCGTATAAGACCCTTGAGGGAGCAAAACAGATGGGATGAGGGGAAAAGGAAGGACAGAGGTTTCCTCTTGGGGAATTCTTCCCGAGACAAAAAATTCCTCAAAGTGACGGTTCCCCCAGGGAGGGGATAGATTATCTAATTTCCTTCCGGCCTGGGAAAAAATCTCAACCAGCCTAAGATAATAAACCTGGTCAAATCAGGCCTTCGGATAGACTTTCTTTCCCTCCCTCCTCAAAACTATGTAGTGACTCCCCTGAGGTATTCTCTCCAATTACAAGAGGCCCTGGAATGCAAGGTAATGGACCTGTTAGACAAATCTGTCCTTTGGGAAGTCCCTCATCAGGAAAGGGGGAAGGAATTATACTCCCCTTTATTCCTAGTGTCCAAGCCAGATGGGTCTTACCGGACAATCATAAACTTGCGGAAACTAAATGGCTATGTGAGAAATCAAAAATTCAAGATGGAGCCAATAAAATCGACCATCAAAATACTGTTTCCGAACTGTTTTATAACTGTCTTGGATCTCAGCAACGCTTACTACCACGTCCCCATTCACAAAGCGTCCCAGAAATTCCTCAGACTAGCTGTCTCCATAAAAGGGGAGATAAGAGAATTTTAATACAGAGCCCTCCCCTTCGGAATATTGATAGCTCCTCTTGTATTTACCAAATTAGTAGCAGAAATGATGGCTCATCTGAGGGAACAGGACATTTTGATAGTCCCCTATCTGAACAATTTTTTGATAGCAAGTGACTCGACCCAACACTGCAGAGAGCAGCGGGACAGAGTAATGAATACCCTGGTGAATCTAGGCTGGCTTCTAAACCTGAAGAAGTCGATGCTAGAGCGAAACAGAGTTCAGGAATTCCTGGGATTAATATTGGACTCTCGAGAACAGGAGTGCCACCTCCCAACTCAGAAAAAAGGAAAAATCATAGACCTAGTGTCAAAGGCCTTGCTGAGCCCCTCCATGACATTGAGAAGGGCGATGTTGCTACTGGGTTCCATTTCAGACCTGTTTACCAGCAGTTCAGTGGGCACATCTCCACACAAGGGATCTCCAGTGGGACATATTAAAAAACCAGGCTACATTAAGGGGTCACTTAGAGGGTCACATGTCTCTAAATTCAGCTACTATTCATTCCCTAGTTTGGTGGAGGGACGCCAACAACCTGTCCAAAGGGATCCCCTGGGTAACAAAGATATCTCGGGTAGTTATCACTGATGCAAGCACTACAGGATGGGGAGCTCACCTGGGCAACAGGGTCACTCAGGGGGTATGGAAAGGACGGGAACTCGAGGCGTCTTCAAACCAGAAAGAACTTTGGGCAGTGGGTCATGCTCTACCAGATTTCCTACACATTCTACAGGGTCATCATGTTTGGGTGATTTGGTGGCCTACCTAAACAATCAAGAAGGAGCCAGATCCCGAGCCCTAATGGACATAACCTCCAAGATCTTCACCTCAGCAGAGAGCAATTTTCTAGCCCTTTCCGCATTACACATTCGGGGGGTAGAAAATGAGAAGGCAGACTGTGAGCCGCACCCAATTGAGACAGGGTGAATGGGTCTTAAAACAGTCCGTCTTCAAGCAGGTTGTGGGAATGGGGGGGACCCCAGTCATAGACCTGTTTTCCAATATCAACAACAGAATGGTGGAAACCTTTTGATCTCTAGACCCCAGGGGGGAGCCCTCAGGCCCTAGATGCTTTCAAGATTCCTTGGACACAGTGTCTAGCATATGCCTTTCCCCCAACTATCCTCTTCTCAGCAGTCCTACGGAAGGTCAGGGAGGACAGATTAAGGCTAATAATAATAGCTCCCTTCTGGCCAAAAAGAACTTGGTTCTCCTGGCTGAGGATGTTATCAATCATCGATCCTTGGGTTCTTCCGGAACTCCCGGACCTTCTGTATTAGTGATGGTGTCAATATCCTCCAATCTTGAAAGAGGTGGTTGACGTTCAGGGGGATGCCCCTGCTACCTGTCCACTTCGTAAACTATTTGTTCCAATCAATCTCCATCTTAGGGTCCTCAGTGAACATCATGAAACAGTGTTGGCTGGACATTCTGGGAATAAGGCCACCTCGGACCTACTTACTCAGCGTTTTTGGTGGCCGTTTGCTCATAAGGATGTTTTGGGAGTATGTGGCCGCCTGCAATATCTGTGAGCATTCAAAGACCTCATACTCGTCCGTCAGCAGCTGTCCAACCTCTGGAGATTCCCAGCAGACCTTGGACTAACTTATCAATCGATTTTATTACGGACCTACCCTTGTCTACAAGTAACACTGTAATCCTGGTGGTGGTGAACAGAGTTGACAAAATGTGTCATTTTGTTGCACTATACCAACCTTGCCTAACGCCAAATCTCTGGCTCAAATTTTTGGAAGGGAAATTATTAGACTGCATGGGATTCCTACCAATATTGTTTCTGATCACGGGGTGCAGTTTATCTCCAAATTTTGCAACCGTCTGGGGATCCATTTGTCTTTTTCTTCTGATTTTCACCTGCAGTCTAACGGGCAGACTGAAAGGGTTAATCAGAATTTTGAGACATAACTCAGATGTTTTGTGTCTGAGAATCAGGAAGACTGGGTTACTACTTACCGTTGGCTGAATTTGCAGTAAATAATGGTGGTCAGGAATCATCCGGTAAGTCCCCGTTTTTCGAGGCATATGGGTTCCATCCGCAGTTTAGTTCTTTCAATGGTAATCACCCTTCCGGATTACTGGATAATGAACAGTTTTCATCTTCCATCTCTACCATATGGCAGGGAGCGACTTATATTTAGAACCCATCTTTCTTAAATTATTAGAGTGTGGCTGATTGAAGAAGTGTGGTTAGTCCGGACCTGTGTGTTGGTGACTTGGTATGGCTGTCCTTGAGGAACATTAAGCTGAAACTGGGTCCCAGGTTTATCGGTCCTTTATAGGATCTTAGCCATCGTCAATCCTGTAGCGTTTCGACTTGCTTTACCACCTACCTTTAGAATCCTTAACGTTTTTCACCGTTCTCTCCTCAAAAGGTACGTGGAATCTGCAGTACATTGGCCTCTACCACCTTCTCCTGTCAATATCGATGGTAATCTGGAGTTCCAGATGACAAAAGTCTTAGACTCTCGTCTTGTTTGTCGGTTGCTTCAATACATGGTACATTGGAAGGGGTACGTGTTATGATCCGGTGACCTAGGAGTTGCATGAGAACATTCACTGGAGAAAGTGGCCACTGTACTGACCGCAATCCTGAACTTAACACCGCAACTAGAAGTAGCCGTGGAGTGTACCGAACACACCTAGACACCTCGTCACAGCCGGAGAACTAAATACCCCTAAAGATGGAAATAGGAATACTATCTTGCCTCAGAGAACATCCCCAAAGGAAAGACAGCCCCCCACAAATATTGGCGGTGAGTCGGAGAGGAAAAAACATACACAGGCAGAAAAACAGGATTAGCACAGGAGGCCACTCTAGCTAGATAGGACCGGATAGGACAGAGTTCTGTGCGGTCAGTATAAAAAACCCTTCAAAACATCCACAGCAGAATATGCAAAAACTTCCTACATCTTTACTAAAAGATGTAGGAGCATAAATCTGCAACTCCAGTGAATCCTACAATCAGAGCAGGAATAAAACTGAAACAAGCACACTGGCAGTGTGCCACAGAAACAAAAACCAAACACTTATCTTTGCTGAAATAGGCAGCGAGCAGGAGAAGCCAGAAAGTGATCCAACACTTCACAAGGAACATTGACTACTGGCAAGGGCTAAAGGATCCTGCCCACTTACCGTATATACTCGAGTATAAGCCGACCCGAGTATAAGCCGACCCCCCTAATTTTGCCACAAAAAACTGGGAAAACTTATTGACTCGAGTATAAGCCTAGGGTAGGAAATGCCGCAGCTACCGGTGAATTTCAAAAATAAAAATAGATGCTCCATACCGTTCATTATTGCCCCATGGATGTGCCATAGAAAGCTCTGCCATATAGTGCTCTGCACCGTTCATCATTGCCCCATAGATGTGCCATATAAAGCTGTGCCATATAGTGCACTGCACCGTTCATTATTGCCCCATAGCTGTGCCATATAGTGCTCTGCACCGTTCATTATTGCCCCATAGCTGTGCCATATAGTGCTCTGCGCCGTTCATTATTGCCCCATAGCTGCCATATAGTGCTCTGCGCCGTTCATTATTGCCCCATAGCTGCCATATAGTGCTCTGCGCCATTCAGTATTGCCCCATAGCTGCCATATAGTGCTCTGCGCCATTCAGTATTGCCCCATAGCTGCCATATAGTGCTCTGCACCGTTCATTATTGCCCCATAATGCCATATAGTGCTCTGCGCCGTTCAGTATTGCCCCATAGCTGCCATATAGTGCTCTGCGCCGTTCAGTATTGCCTCATAGCTGCCACATAGTGCTCTGCGCCATTCAGTATTGCCCCATAGCTGTGCCATAGAAATCTGTGCCATTGCTGCCGCTGCTGCTGCAATAAAAAAAAACGCCATACTCACCCCTCTTTTGCTTGCAGCTCCCAGCGTCCGGTCCCGGCGTCTCTCCGCTCTGACAGATCAGGCAGAGGGCGCCGCGCACACTATATGCGTCATCGCGCCCTCTGACCTGCACAGTCAGAGCGGAGAGACACGAAGATGGAGCGGCGCCCGGCGGCTGGAACGCGGACAGGTGAATATTACATACTTACCTGGTCCCGGCGTCCGGCTCCTTCTCCCGGACAGCTGGTCTTCGGTGCCGCAGCTTCTTCCTCTATCAGCGGTCACCGTTACCGCTGATTAGAGAAATGAATAGGCGGCTCCATCCCTATGGGAGGTGGAGCCGCGTATTCATTTCTCTAATGAGCTGTCCCACGTGACCGCTGACAGGAAGAGCTGCAGCACCGAAGACCGTGGGACGGCAGGGGGAGCGCCAGGATCGCTGGGACTAGGTAAGTGTGCCTCAGCACCCTCACCCGCCGACCCCACCGCTACCGTGACTCGAGTATAAGCCGAGAGGGGCACTTTCAGCCCAAAATTTTGGGCTGAAAATCTCGGCTTATACTCGAGTATATACGGTAAATATCCCAGTCAGAATTGTAATCATCCGATACACCTGGCCAGGTCTGTGACTCAGAGACAACTGCATTCCCACCTACAACCACTGGAGGGAACCCAAGAGCAGAATTCACAACAGGTACGGTCCTGAGGAGAGTATGTGGGTACCAGCTTCTGACGTCCATGCGGCCAGACTGGTTTGGGCTTTTCATGTTGCATACCCGGATAAACCTGGTCCTGAGGTTCCAGAGGTCCCACTTGGAAGAGAGGGTACTGTCACGGGGTTACCGCAACGGAGTGGAGCCAGAAGACCGCTGTGTCTGGTTGCTCTTACTGCGCTGAGGAGAAGCCCTTCAGTGTGTTAAATGTATTTATTTCTTCCTGCAGAACAGGATTTAATTGGCCATATTGGAATACTCCTACATGCAGCTGTGCTCGGTTAGTCACTTTTTCCCCCTATAAAATCTGGGCTCAAGTCATCGTCAGAGTTAGCAATAGCTACATGATCTTGGAGTGTGAGAAGTTGGTGTTGTGATGGAGAGCTGGAGGAATTTATTAGCAACTGTTGTCTGGTTTTTATACTTGGAAAGTCCTTATCCTTCCTCGTTTTACTTTCTTTCCCCTCCCTACACACCCTGGTATGGAATACCTCTGTTATATGTGAGTGTATATTTTGTGTGTGTGTGGAGTTTTCAGTTTACCCTTGTCTTAGTTACACAAAATCTACACAACATAATGATGAAAAGGGTCCCAGAGTATGTAGAAAAATACAATTTATTCATTAAAGTAGCCAATAGGCCAAAATCCAAAGTGCAAGAAAGAAATGTGTAATAGGTTTAACATACAATATGGGACATTGTAAAAGTAAGAACGCGCATAGGACATTTGGAAAAGAATGAGGAAAAGAACATGACCTCATAGATGGGCAAAAAGATATTTAGCCATATAAACCCATAAAGGAAAGGGTTAATTACAATTAAAGCCCTAATGTGCCCTACCTCGGGGCCACAGTAAGTACATGCCGCACCATGCATAATATAGGAGGACCACCTGAAATAAATGTAGAACCATAATTACCAAACAATACCGGCGTTCCGGGACACAATAATACCAATGACGCAGCGCGTCCGCCCTGACGCGCGTTTCGGACCTTCCTTCCAAGGGGGTCTGCATTACCATACGATATCTCATTTTTTATACCTTCATCGCAGCAGTGTGAGCTGGCACAGCGTCGCCACGAGACCAGAAGCTGAGGGCCCGACCGGAACTGACGCGCACATTCCCCAGGCAACAGCGACAGCGTCGGCGTCACGTGATGGCAAGTCCTGAAGGACACCGCTCGCCACCGAAAGCCGCCCAGGGGCGCATAGATATGAGGGACCGAAATTAACCCTTTCCTTTATGGGTTTATATGGCTAAATATCTATTATGTTGTGTAGATTTTGTGTGCTAAGATATTGATGGGGTATTGATAGTCCTTTTTGCACACACAGGGACCTGATTGTCTATCAGGATCTGCTGTTCTAACATGTGGCTCTGTTCTTAGTTACCCTGTCTGTCGGGTTGGTGTACTGCGGTACACAGTAGCGCCTCTTTCCTGGGTGGGTGAAGGGGACAGACAAAGGGCTGTTCTAGGAGATAAGGCAAGGGCGGAGGCCCCGGCATCTTCGCCATCTGAAGTATCCCGGGGAGCAGGGTGAGCTAGGGCACCCCCAAGTGTTAGGGCCAGGAAAGGTGCTCTCCGGTCCCATGTCCCGAATCAGTCGAATTGTGAAAATACCACTGTATAGTAAGTAATAAATGTAACAAACTTCCCCACTCTAAAGCCAAATTAAAAATACACAGTACACCCAAGAAATATAAAAGAATAGTGGCTTATTATAATCTATATAGAATAATAACCAAAACCATCAGGGCGTGCTGTGAAGAGATACAGTGGAGAAACCACTGCGAAAGGAGAACCAACACCAACGTAATATACCATGGGACAAAGTATACACAATTTAAACCAAGGCAGGGAATATGGAAAATATATGGCTTTATTAATAGGGTGCCTATGATTACATATCACAAAAGTAAAAATAAATCAATACATTAAACAAGCAAAAATTACATAAAATAAATAAATAAAATGCGTACACTGACAGATTATAACAAAAGGGGGCTATATATATTTATCTTTATAGCAATAGAACCACCAACAGGATAAAATATAGGACTCCAAAGATCGGATATATAATGTAGCAGCACCAGAAGTTCACAAGAAAAATTATATGAAATTTATATATAAAAAAATAATACAATAAATAATCCTAAGAGACATAGGGATAGATTCTGTATTTATTGTATAAAAAATATAATATATGTGGGGAGAAGAAAAAATATATATATAAGTCCACAACTAATGAATTAAGTATGTGTGGAGTAAAGTGACAAGTGTAACTGAAACCAATAAGAAAAGTGCTCACAATAGATCAATAAAATAAATTACTGGCTGGTCATAATCGCACTACAGCCTAAGTGTAAAAAAAGAGGGGAAAAAAATACATATAGTGAATTACAAATATTGTGTATAAAAAATATATAATAAAATAAGTTCCATACGTGTGCCTCACAACGTGATGTGCAAATATGCCAACTAAAGTGATATGGTGCAAAGCAAAGACAAGGAGCCAATAGAACTAAAGCCACACTACTCCTATTAGGCTCAATCAGGGACTATTAATGGGGCTATATATATTTATCTTTATAGCAATAGAACCACCAACAGGATAAAATATAGGACTCCAAAGATCGGATATATAATGTAGCAGCACCAGAAGTTCACAAGAAAAATTATATGAAATTTATATATAAAAAAATAATACAATAAATAATCCTAAGAGACATAGGGATAGACTCTGTATTTATTGTATAAAAAATATAATATATGTGGGGAGAAGAAAAAATATATATATAAGTCCACAACTAATGAATTAAGTATGTGTGGAGTAAAGTGACAAGTGTAACTGAAACCAATAAGAAAAGTGCTCACAATAGATCAATAAAATAAATTACTGGCTGGTCATAATCGCACTACAGCCTAAGTGTAAAAAAAGAGGGGAAAAAAATACATATAGTGAATTACAAATATTGTGTATAAAAAATATATAATAAAATAAGTTCCATATGTGTGCCTCACAACGTGATGTGCAAATATGCCAACTAAAGTGATATGGTGCAAAGCAAAGACAAGGAGCCAATAGAACTAAAGCCACACTACTCCTATTAGGCTCAATCAGGGACTATTAATGGGCTGAGTGGGAAAAACTCCAACCGGAGTTTGTAAATGTATAAAGTGCACCTGTTCAGTCTAATCACTAAAATAGCATGGTGCCCATAAACAGAGACTAAGGAAAGAAGATACATTCCGAAACGCGCGTCGGGTCAGCGCGCGCACTGGCAGTAACCACCTCAGGTACATAGCTATTTTTAATGAGGCACCAGGAGCTTAGTCTCTGTTTATGGGCACCATGCTATTTTAGTGATTAGACTGCACAGGTGCACTTTATACATTTACAAACTCCGGTTGGAGTTTTTCCCACTCAGCCCATTAATAGTCCCTGATTGAGCCTAATAGGAGTAGTGTGGCTTTAGTTCTATTGGCTCCTTGTCTTTGCTTTGCACCATATCACTTTAGTTGGCATATTTGCACATCACGTTGTGAGGCACACGTATGGAACTTATTTTATTATATATTTTTTATACACAATATTTGTAATTCACTATATGTATTTTTTCCCCTCTTTTTTTACACTTAGGCTGTAGTGCGATTATGACCAGCCAGTAATTTATTTTATTGATCTATTGTGAGCACTTTTCTTATTGGTTTCAGTTACACTTGTCACTTTACTCCACACATACTTAATTCATTAGTTGTGGACTTATATATATATTTTTTCTTCTCCCCACATATATTATATTTTTTATACAATAAATACAGAGTCTATCCCCATGTCTCTTAGGATTATTTATTGTATTATTTTTTTATATATAAATTTCATATAATTTTTCTTGTGAACTTCTGGTGCTGCTACATTATATATCCGATCTTTGGAGTTCTATATTTTATCCTGTTGGTGGTTCTATTGCTATAAAGATAAATATATATAGCCCCCTTTTGTTATAATCTGTCAGTGTACGCATTTTATTTATTTATTTTATGTAATTTTTGCTTGTTTAATGTATTGATTTATTTTTACTTTTGTGATATGTAATCATAGGCACCCTATTAATAAAGCCATATATTTTCCATATTCCCTGCCTTGGTTTAAATTGTGTATACTTTGTCCCATGGTATATTACGTTGGTGTTGGTTCCCCACTCTAAAGCCGAATTGGAAGCAAAAACAACACTGAGCAACACAACTGAGCTGAAATCGGCCAAAGACATGGAATAATTACCCAATGGAGATTGTGAGTTGCAGGCTTTTTAATGGTAATGTTACTGAAGACAGATCTTCCTGTAGTTTTCTGTCTTTAGCAGCAGGTTGCTCTCGGCTGGCAAGTTTCTGCAGCTAGTGTATAGTTTGCTTTTCTCATTGCGGAATCTGAATACATATTAAAGGATGATGTATATTAAAGTTATCATGTCATTAGGTTCATACTGCCCAAATCATGGGTAGCATGGATCAGAGCCTGGCTTCAAGATTGTAGTAAGGTATCTTTTACTGCAGCATTTCAGAGAAAAACTGCCGCATCGGATTTGTCTCGTCTGTCCCAATGGTTCCCGGTCGGCTTTTCAAACTATATTTCCTCTAAAACACAACTACATTTCAGAGTAAAACATACCTGGCTTCAGTCACACAGCCAGGCTCTAATTCATGCTGCCGTTGGTTTGGGCAGCATTAATCTAATGACAGGTTCCCTTTAACGACTATAATATATTTTTCACTATTAAGGTACGACAACCACCACTTAAGCGCCTCAGATTGCGAGGCGATTGGTCAGATACAGGACCCAGATCAAGACCTGAAAGTGAACGAGAAAGAGATGGTATGTATAACATTTTGTTATCTACTAGGTTTAACATTTTTGCCAATACATAGTTCTGCTGTTTGGGAAGTTTTTTTTGGTTTGACTTTCAACATTTTTTTGTTAAAAACCTTAATTTCTTCTGGCCACTGTCAATTTTTGTTTTTGATTTTAGTTTGTAATTTTCGAAGATCCATAACGTTTAAATTTTTCATTTGTGAAAGCTGTGTGAGGGCTTGTTTTTTTTTTTTCTTTTGAGTTATGTCTTTGAATGACGTCATACATTTACTATACAATTGATAGAGCTGTGCGAGAGCTTGTATTTTGTATGGAGAGCTGACATCTTTATAAATACCATTTTGATTGCTTTTTATTGTATTTCTGTCTGGATGTGTATAAATGCATTTTTTAAATTTTCTTTTTGAGGATTTAGCATACAGGTCAATTAATTTTATAATTTGATAGATCAGACTTTTACATACCCATCAATAGCAAATATATTTATTATTTTTATATTGGCAAAAGGGGGGGATGATTACATTGTTTCAATATTTTTATTAACTTTTTTTTTCACTGCTTTAGTCCCATGCTGGGATTTGAACCTGCAAACTTATAATATATTCTATAATAGTACAGTATTGGGGTGTGTAGAGATAATGACATGATGTTTGAAAAGCAATTGTCTACTTCTCGATAACCTACTGTGAGTATGTTGGCGTAAAGTTGGAACAGCTGAAGGATGATATAACTGCATTATAAGATTATACAAGGTTTGCTTACTTTTATTGTGTAGATGGCTATAGGTTTTTGTAGAGCACCACTCCACAGAAGGCTGCAATTTACAGTATACTGTAATACTGCAGTATGTACCATAAGCAATTAAACGATCGCAGGTTCAAGTAAAACAAGTTTTCTTTTTTTAATATATATATAAATTTTAATAATTACATCCCCTAGTAAAAATAATGAAAAAAATGAATATATATTTGGTATCGCCACTTCCAAAAAAGTTCAGGTTATTCCAATTAAAAATGAATTGTCCCACACGGTAAATGTTGTAAAGCGAAAACAAAGAAAAAAACAAACAAAATGCCTGAATTGTGTTGAGTCACAACCCAAAGATCAAAACGTCATATGTGCCTCAAAATAATATTGATGAAAATGTCAGCTCCCCAGCTTCTGAATTTTTTTTACGGTGAAAAAACTATCTATGCAAATTTGGGAATGCCATATTCATACTGGTGTGAAGAATAATCCTACAATGTTATTTTCCCAGGACGTCCCTCCTGACAGCACCACCAGGTGGTTGTCCTTCATATCCTTGATAGGGACAGGAAACACAGAAGAGGTTAAATAGCCCCTCCCCACCTCCACCCTTCAGTATTTTTCCTGTCCCTATCAGGGACAGACGCAGGAAGAGGAGCACAGGACGTGCGAAGATATAGGTTACCTGGGCTCCAGCTCCTGCAGCGGGTTTGGGGAAAAGGGCGAGATGGTATGCCCTCAATACCGCTGATACCGCGAGAGGTCCCTCAGCGGTCAGTAGAGTGGGTGCTCCCAAATTCAGCCACATTCCCTTCGAGGACACTGGGCTGCAGCTGCTGCGCGGCGCCCTATGGGCGGGCGCCCGCGATGCTTGTTCTGGCGATGCGGCGCCACTGCAGGTGGCTGGGAAGTTGCCACTCGCCGGGTCGGCGGCTCCCTCCAGTGCGGCGCCATGACACCAAAAGTCGCGTGGTGATGACTTTTGGGAGCAGCACTGAATGGGCCGGTGGGCGCTCCAGGAGTGGGCGCAGCTGCCAAGCAAAGATCCAGTATCCAGGGTGCGTTCCACGCGGTGCATGCGCTGTCAGAAGCGACAGCAGGATCCAAACGAGCAGCAGCTGTGATCGGAAGGAGGACAATTCAGATGTCTTAATGTCGGGTAAGACAGACTATTTAAGACCGACAGCTGACCGCACACACTGACCCAGTAAAATGAAGAGTGCTAGCCGTCCTGACGTCCAGTCCGAATCTCCCTTGGACCACGTGAGTGAGCTACAATAGCATCTTCCAAGGCAGTCTATACACAGGTACAGTAGCTATAGGACCTTTCTTTTCTGTTTTTTCTAGGATAAGGAAATGACTAAGCGCTCCACAACAGCGGTCAAGAGAAAATCTAATAAGTGCCCATTATGTGCCACAAGACTTCCAGATGTATATAAAAAAAGCTGTGCGAGTCATGCATCGCCAAGCTGCTCAAACAAGAGCAATCATCCTTATTGGATAATATACGCACCATGATCAGAGAAGAGGTTCAGGCCACTATAGCCACTACTGAACCGCCCCAGGTTCCTTTGCCTAAGATACCCAGATGGAACATGGATCCAAGCTCCGAGAAATGAGAAGTATCGGGCTACACTGATCTAGACTCAGCGGAAGGCACATCTTCCTCTGTACTTCTTTCCGGTGATCGGAAGAGATATTTATTTTCTTCCGAAGACACGGACACCCTGTTATAGGCAGTCCGAAACACCATGAAAGTGGAAGAAGCCACGGAGCCAATGACAGTCCAGGACGAAATGTTCGGAGTACTTAGGGCTCGAAGAGATAGGGTCTTCCCCATGAATAATCACATATCAGCCATGATATTAGAGGAATGGGAAGATGTGGGCAAGAAACTTATATTCCCAAAGACTTTAAATTCGGACTTCCCTTTAATCCGGAGGATACGAAGACGTGGGAAACTGTTCTGAAAATTGACATACCAGTAGCCAGAGTGTCACAGAAGACAGCCATCGCATTCGAAGATTCCTCAGGCCTTAAGGACCTGATGGACAGAAGAGCGGAGGACCTCCTTAAAAAAAATCATGGGAAGCTTCAGCAGCAATTATGAAGGCTAATGTAGCGGCGACCTCAGTAGCAAGGTCAATGTGTATATGGCTTGAAGAATTGGAAACCCAAATAAAAAATAAAACTCCCCGAGAGGAAATATTAAGATCCTTACCACTGCTGAAGATGGCAACTGATTTCATGGCAGATGCCTCGGCGGAGTCAGTCCGCTTTGCAGCTAGGGGCAATGCATTGTCTAATGCTGCAATGCGTGCGGTATGGTTAAGGTCATGGTCAGGAGACACTCAATCCAAAAATAAACTTTGCTCAATCCCATTTTCTGGTCTCCATGTATTTGGCCCAGTATTGGATCATTTACTGGACAAAGCATCTGATAAAAAAAGGGCTTCCCAGAACAGAAACAAAACAAAAAACCAGTGTTCCGGAGGCCCCGATTCAATCCAAGGCAGGATTATAGTGGTAAGGGTAAAACCGGAAGGTGGAGCTACCCTAAAGGCGGCAGGGGTAGAGGCTCCTTTCGTGACCAAGGGACCGGGTCAGGTAAACAATTATGGCAGGCGCATTGCAGGAAGACTTCAACGGTTCATGGAAGGATGGCAGGGTATTACCCAAAACCGTTGGATACTCCAAACAGTCTCTCAAGGGTACAAAATAAAATTTACTCAAATACCCCTGAGAAGATATTGTCTGACCCGCAGCCAATCTCCCGAGGTCCATCAAAGACTTTTAGAAGACATGCAAGAACTCGTACAAATAGGAGCCATAGTTCCGGTACCCCTGTCGGAACAACTCTGTGGCCACTATTCCAGTCTCTTTTCTATAAAAAATAGCCAGGAGGCGAGTACCGGACCATAATAAACTTAAAACCCTGAACCAGTGGGTCCTTTACAAACGCTTCAAAATGGAGACCATCAGATCCGTCATACCATTAATAAAGAAAGATTCAGTAATCTGCACAATGGATCTCAAAAGCGCATATTATCATATGCCTATTCATCCCCTACACCAGAAATACCTCAGGTTCGCTATAAAAGACCGAGGGAAAATTCTTCATTTCCAATTTCGGTGTCTGCCATTTGGACTCTCATCAGCTCCGAGCCTCTTTACAAAACTCATGACAGAGGCAATGGATTTCCTACGGACAAAAAATATCCTTATAGTGCCGTACTTGGATGACCTGTTGTTGGTGGCAGACTCACGACAGCAGATGGAAGAGTGTCTAAAAGACACTGTGTCGCTTCTAGAAACCCTAGGATGGGTAATAAATCTAAAAAAGTCGAGTCTAGAAGCAGAAAAGAGGAAAACCTTCTTGGGGGTCCTTCTGGACTCAGAGAAAGAGTATTCATTTCTTACAGCTCTCAAACAGCTAGCCTTCTCACAAGAAGCTCAGATGTTGGGGAAAAGACAGTACACCACTATCAAAAAGGCCATGAGACTACTGGGCCTGATGACCTCATGCATTCCGTGCGTCCAGTGGAGCCAGTTCCACTCAAGGGGATTACAGCGAGACATACTTGCCAGATGGGACGGAAAACAGACGACATTGGACGACAAAATATCCTTATCCATAGAAGGAAGACGCTTCCTGTCCTGGTGGATCAACATCTCAAATCTGCAGCAGGGCAAACCCTGGCGAGTGTCTCCATGCATAAATATAACTACGGACGCAAGTCTCAGCGGCTGGGGAGCTCATATAGAAGGTCGTTATCTTCAGGGATCATGGCCCTTATGGATAAGCGACAGCTGCTCAAACTTCAGAGAACTCAGAGCAGTTTGGGAAGCACTGAGCAGATCTCAGCAACAGCTCACCGACCTTCACGTCAGAATATTCCCTGACAATTCAACTACAGTCTCTTTCATCCTACATCAAGGATGTTCAAGACAGCGTCATCTTCAACACCTAACAAACATAATATTCTCTTGGGCAGAACTCAATGTAAGATCCCTAACGGCGGTACATTTGAAGGGCGAAATAAACCAGGTGGCAGATTTTCTCAGCGGGAAGAAAATCCAACCCACAGAGTGGGTCTTAAATCAAGAAGTCTTTTCACATCATACCGACATCTGGGGCTTCCCACAGATAGATTTATTTGCTTCAAGGATAAATTCAAAAACAAGACGCTTCTTTTCACTACATCCAGGAGACAACTCGACAGCAGTGGATGCCTTAGCCCAGGATTGGGATATGGAACTGGCTTATGCCTTCCCTCCACTGCCCTTAATTCCGAGAGTTCTATGGAAGATTCAGGAGAGTCTGACAACTGTTATTCTAATAGCGACGTACTGGCCCAGGAGAAGCTGGTTTCCAGTACTAAAGCAGATGGCGGTGGAAGATCCATTCCTTCTACCACTGCAACAAAATCTCCTGACCTAGGGCCCTCTTGTTCATCACAATCTAGAATTCCTACAGCTTTCAGCCTGGATCTTGAGGAAATGCTAAAATTGAGAGGCCTCTCGGAATCAGTCATATCTACCTTACAAAAGAGTAGGAAGCCAGTCACTTCAGCCATATATCCTAAAGTCTGGAAAAAATTCTGCTCATATTGTACAGGCCCAATTTCCCTTAAACAGGGACCTGATATTCCTCAAATCTTAGATTTTCTTCAGGCTGGCTTTGACAAGGGTCTAAAGCCTGGGACCCTAAAAGTACAAATCTCGGCTCTGAGCTCCTCCTTTGATTACCCGCTGGCAGAACACCCTTGGGTGGTAAGGTTTATTAGAGCCACTCAACGTATTAGACCTACAATACGTAGTTCCGTCCCTCCTTGGGACCTAAATTTAGTCCTGAATAATTTACGGGAAAATCCTTACGAACCCCTAGATCAGGCAGATCTCAGATCAGTAACCCTTAAAACAGTGTTTCTGGTGGCAATAACCTCAGCCAGACGTATAGGGGAAATTCAAGCCCTTTCCATGAAAGACCCATATCTAAGGATACAGGACGACTGTATCATTCTTAAGCTAGATCCGGCTTTCCTTCCAAAGGTAGTAACTGACTTTCATAGGAGCCTGGAAATAATACTGCCCACCTTCTGTCAGGACTATAAAAACGAAAAAGAACGTGCACTCCATTCTCTGGATGTTAAAAGAACAGTCCTACAATACCTGAAACTCACAGAAGGCTGGAGACTAGATTCAAATCTCTTCGTCCAGATGGCAGGGAAAAATAGAGGAAGGAAGACATCAAAAGCCACCTTAGCTAGGTGGATAAAACTGGCCATTTCCACAGCATACTCCTCGGCAGGAAAAATTCCGCCAGAAGGCCTTCTTGGGCAGAGAGTGCAGGGGGCTTCGGATCAAATTTGCAGGGCTGCAACTTGGTCCAAAATAGATACTTTTTGTAGACATTACAAACTGGACGTTTTGTCAAACCAACAGACGGCCTTTGGGAGGAAAGTCCTCCAAGCAGTAATCCCACCCTAATGGTACTTATTTGGTACTTCTCCTGGCGGTGCTGTCAGGAGGGACGTCCTGGGAAAGTAGGAATTAGTCCTACCGGTAATGTTATTTCCAGGAGTCCATCCTGACAGCACCCCTTATATTCCCTCCCGTATATTTCCTATCTGATGTGGTGTAAAACATTTGTAATGTAAATTTAATAAAATGGCGTTGCATCCATCCTGGTGTGGTACTTGGAAAAGACACTGAAGGGTGGAGGTGGGGAGGGGCTGTTTGACCTCTTCTGTGTTTCCTGTCCCTATCAAGGATATGAAGGACAACCTACTGGTGGTGCTGTCAGGATGGACTCCTGGAAATTACATTACAGGTAGGACAAATTCCTACTTTTACCATACGATGGATGACCTGAACTGAAAGGAGGAATTGCATTTATTTTTTCCATTTTAGCCCACTTTTAAAAGCTATGTCGTCAAAAATATATAAAATATATGGCTCTTGGAAGAAAAGGAGGTAAAAATATGAAAAAGCAAAAGTATAAAATTGCCTGATATGTAAAGGTTTAACCCCTCCACCCCGAAGCCTGTTTTCACCTTCCTGACCAGGCCAAATTTTACAATTCTGACCGCTGTCACTTTGAGTTCGTAACTCTGGAACACTTCCATGGATCCCACTGATTCTGAGTTTCTTTTCTGGTGACATATTGTACTTCATGCTAGTGGTAAAATTTCTTTGATATGACTTGCGTTTATTTGTAATAAAAAACAAAATAGAAATTTGGCAACAATTTAGAAAATTTCACAATTTTCAAACTTTTAAAAAATGTTATGCCCTTAAATGAGAGAGTCATATCGCATAAAATAGTTAATAAATAACATTTCCCAAATGTCTACTTTACATTAGCCCAATCTTTGAAACATTTTTTTTTTGTTACGAAGTTCTAAGGGTTAAAAGTTGACCAGCAATTTCTAATTTTTACAACAAAAACATTTTTTTAAGGACAACCTCACGTTTGAAGTGACTTTGGGGTGCCTATGTGGCAGAAAATACCCAAAAGTGACACCATTCTAAAAACTGCACCCCTCAAGGTACTCAAAACCACATTCATGAAGTTTATTAACTCTTCAGATGCTTCACCGGAATTTTTGGAATGTGGAAGGAAAAATAGACATTTATTTTTTCACAAAATTTTTTTTTAGACCTAATTTTTTTTTTTACTTTTGTAAAGGTAACAGGAGAAAATGGACCATACAATTTGTTGTGCAATTTCTCCTGAGCATGCGGATACCACATATGTGGGGGAAATCTACTGTTCGAGAACACAGGAGGGCTTGGATGGGAAGGAGCGCTATTTTTACTTTTTGAATGTAAAATTTGCTGGAATAATAAGAGGACACCATGTCACGTTTGGAGAGCCCCTGATGTGCCTAAACAGTGGACACTATATTGAAAACTAGACCCCTTAGGGAACTTACCTAGCTGTGTATTGAGCACCTTGAACCCACAGGTGCTTCACAGACGTTTATAAAGTTCAGCTATGAAAATAAAGAAATCACATTTTTCCCTCAAAAATCTTTTTTAGCTCCAAATTTTGTATTTTCATAAGAGTAACACGGAAAAATCGATCCCAAAATTTGTTGTGCAATTTCTCCTGAGTTCAGTCACCCCATATGTCGTCAAAAACTACTTTAGAGGCACAGTGCAAATCTCAGAAGGGAAGAAACGCCACATTACAGTGCAGATTTTGCTGCAGTTGTTTGAGGGTGCCATGTTACATTGAAGGAGCCCATGAGGTGCCAACACAGCAGAACCCCCTGTAAGTGACCCCATTTTACAAACTAAATCTCTCAATGAATTCATCTAGGGGTGCAGTGAGTATTTCGACACCACAGGTGTGTCACAGACTTTTATACCATTGAGCAGTGAAGATAAAATCTTTACACTTTTACCACCAAGATTGTGTGTTGGCCCCAAGTTTTACATTTTCATGCTGGGAAATACCGTATTTTCCAGCGTATAAGACGACTTTTTGACCCCTAAAAATTTTCCCAAAAGTCAGGGGTCGTCTTATACGCCGGGTACGGCGTGTGCAGGGAGCGATCCTGGATGTCGGCGTGTGGTTCCTAGGGTCTGGAGGAGAGGAGATTCTCCTTCAGGTCCTTGGATCCATATTCATGCAAAAAATAAAGAATAAAAATAAAAAACATGGATATACTCACCCTCAGACGGCCCCTGGCTCACAGCGCTGCTAGCGTCTGCTTCCGTTCCTAAGGAATACAGTGAGTGAAGGACCTTCGATGACATTACATATTTTAATGTGTAAAGTTGATTTACAGTATGTAATAAATTAAATTGACACTTACTTTTAAAGATATTTGTCATAAATGTTTACTACTTCTAGGTGATCAGGCGACTAATGCATCGCTAATGCAAAGAATGTCTGACATGCTTTCAAGATGGTTTGAAGAAGCAAGTGAGGTTACACAAAGAGGAAGAGGAAGAAATCAAAACAGAGGTAAATTCCCAACCAAAACAATATCTGTAGCTACATATATTTTCAATATCCACAGGAACATTTCCCTTCAATGAGAAAATACATAAGGCCTGTCCACACATAACAGGTCAGGTGAGATGAAAACTCCCAACAAACATCAGTATTACAAACTTCTAGGTACCTGCACTACACCAACTGTGATCTAATTAATTACATGCATCAAAGTTTTACGTGAAACAATACACGTTATCTATTACTTTATTGATAACTTATCCCTTTCAAGTGAATAGTAGCTGTGCTGCGGTAGTCAGCCTTAAGGTACCGTTACACTAAATGACTTACCAACGATCACGACCAGCGATACGACCTGGCCGTGATCGTTGGTAAGTCGTTGTGTGGTCACTGGGGAACTGTCACACAGACAGCTCTCTCCAGCGACCAATGATCAGGGGAACGACTTCGACATCGTTGAAACTGTCTTCAACGATGCCGAAGTCCCCGGGTAACCAGGGTAAACATTGGGTTACTAAGTGCAGGGCCGCGCTTAGTAACCCGATATTTATCCTGGTTACCATTGTAAAAGTAAAAAAAAAAACCTCTACATACTTACATTCCGATGTCTGTCACGTCCCCCGCCGTCAGCTTCCCGCACTGACTGTGTCAGTGCCGGCCATAAAGCAGAGCACAGCAGTGACGTCACCGCTGTGCTCTGCTTTTGCTTTACGGCCGGCGCTGAGTCAGTGCAGGGAAGCTGAAGACTTTTACAATGGTAACCAGGGTAAATATCTGGTTACTAAGCGCGGCCCTGCACTTAGTAACCTGATGTTTACCCTGGTTACAGGTGAACACATTGCTAGATCGGTGTCACACGCGCCGATCTAGCGATGACAGCGGGGTGATCAGCGACCAAAAAAAGGTCCTGATCATTCCCCACGACCAACGATCTCCCAGCAGGGGCCTGATCATTGGTCGCTGTCACACATAAAGATATCGTTATCGGGATCGTTGCTACGTCACAAAAAGTGTGACGTTGCAACGATATCGTTAACAATATCGTTATGTGTGAAGGTACCTTTAGCCACTAAACCTTGTATAGAGCTGTGTTGTTCCACTCTCTGCAGTCTTTAGATTGGACTGCTACAGAAGCTGATAACTGGTAATTGGCGTGGTTGCCAGGTGGTGACCCTCCCACCAATTTGGTATTGATGACTTATCCTCAGGATAAGTCCGCAATTTTTATAGGAGATGACAAGTCCTTTATTTATTATTTTTTTTAATACTTGTAGCGAAATATATTTTTAGCTCTCATTTTGATTTTCTTACACAAGTTCTCTTATTTTCTGCACTATTCCTATGTCATTTCATGTATAAATATGTAACTCTTCAGATCTTGTTTTTAAAGGGGATATGCGGGGCTTTAGAAAATACAAATTATATATAGAATCACAGGTAGGTAATTGCATCTTACCTGCATGTTGTGCCCTGCACCTTTCTTCCTCGGCACAGAGCAGTCACTGACCGCTCCTGCCGTGCATTCTGCTCCTTCGGTTGACATCACATCTACAGAGCGGAGGCTTCTTTTCCAGTCCGCTCTCTCAATAGGGCAGGACTTCCAAAGTCATTCTGATTGACAGCCGAATCCCCACTGCGTAACTGGGGAAGCCGGCTGTCAATCAAAATTACCTTGGAAGTCCCACCCCGTCGCATCAGCTGAGGGAACCGAATCCCCGGCAGGTGTTGTCTGTGACTGCTCCGTGCCAGGGAAGAATGACGCTTTGCACAACAGGCAGGTAAGTTGCCATTACCTGCCTGTTAGTGCTTAGATACATTTTTTGTTTTTTTGTAAAGTCCCAGATATACCCATTAAAGTGGTTATTTGGCCTTCTGTAGTCTCTATGTGACTGTAGACTTGTGAATCCCCACATCGCGCTCACTGCATGCTGTTAGTATTCTTCAGTGCTGGCGGCAAGCATGTGAGTGCAAGTATATGACTTGCATACATGTGGTCATGTGCCGACTAGACGGTGTAATGTATAATGATTTGATATGTCTCTATAAGTGAGGGCGGGAGTTAATGATCAATTTCAGTTCTAGCCTGAGGAGAAAATGTATGCTGTGTGTTGGAGGAAAAGATGAGATGAATAAACTACAGTTAAAGCTTACTCTCTTAAATTCCTTGCACCGTGTGGACATTACAACTGGCGACGAGGATGGGATTCAATCACCTGCTGCTGTAAGTACTGACCCCTGCTTTACTGATTCACACACTAGCGTCACTGAGAGACTCCATCATGGCTGAATACTTGCACACGTTCCCCCAGTTTGATATGACTTATGTCACTAATCTCTCTCATAACTGGAGAAAATGGCTAAACCGGTTTGAGAACTTCCTGGAAGCAATGGACATAAAAGAGGAGAAAAGAAAGAGAGCCATGTTCCTGCATTGCGTGGGCACAGGAGTCTATGACAAATACAGCACATTACTCACAGCAGAGACACTTTCAGCAACTACTCCAAAGCTCTCACTGACTACTTCAACCCAAAACAAAACAAAACATCAGGTATGAAAGATACAAGTTCAGGATTGCTAAGCAGCTTCCAGAAGAATCCATAGACACCTATGTCACCTGGCTACAACTAGCACATGTGTGCATTTACTGACGCAGATGATGAAATCCTAACTCAAGTAATTGTCACCTACTCGTCTAATAACATAAGGCGTAAAGCTCTGCAGCAGGATCTCTCTCTGCATGATTTACCAAGAAGGCCCATGCTATAGAGATAGCAGATCATCAGGCAAGTGCAATGGAGAATGGGGATAATTTACATGTGCATAATCTCAAACATAACAGTGCACAAGGCAAGCAAGCCCCGAAACAGAAGAAATTTACGTATACCTGTAGATGTGGACAAGATTTCCCTCACCACATGAATAAATGTCCAGCTATAGGACAAACTTGCAGTAAATGTGGAAAAGGCAACCATTTTGCAGTTGTCTGTAAATCAGCACCCAACAAGTCTCCTCTGCCAATGACAAAGCCTGCAAATATAAAAATGGTAAATCAAGATATAGAAGAAATGTGTGTGGCTGAGAACTATGTGTTCACGACTTCTGCCACTGGCTCAGTGCAGTCTCCATGTATTACACTCACCATCTGCAACACGGATATCACCTTTACAATAGATACAGAAGCTTCGGTGGATATCATAGACGGCAATGCTTATGAACAATTGAAAACAAAGCCAGTCTTACAGCAAGTGCATACTAAAGTATTTCCATATGGATCTAAAACACCTCTAGTTACAATGGGACAATTTGATGCTGAACTTAGCCATAAAGAAAATAGGCAGAAAACCACTTTTCACACATTACAAGGATCGGGAGGCTGTCTTCTCAGCTATCACACTGCCTTGAAGCTAGGACTCCTCCAGATTATTCATACCATAACTGACCCTGCGGACCTGGATGTACAAACCATGGTGAACAGTTTTCCCTTCCTATTTAGTGGATTGGGGAAATTAAAGGACTCTCAAGTGCATCTTCATGTGGATGACCGTGTTCGTCCAGTAACCCAGGCTCACATGCGTATTCCATTTCACCTGAGAAAGAAGGTAGAAAAGGAACTCCAATTACTCATGGATGATGATGTCATTGAATCTGTTTCTGGTCCCACTCCGTGGGTCTCTCCACTTGTGGTAGTTCCAAAACCAAAGACTCCAGAGCAGGTGAGACTGTATGTTGACATGCGCCTGCCCAACACTGCTATTCAAAGGGAAAGACATATCTCACCCACAATTGATGACATTATTCATTCATTAAATGGAGCAACCGTTTTTTCAAAGCTTGACCTCAATAAGGGCTATCATCAATTAGAATTGAGTCCAGAATCCAGATACTTAACAACATTTTCCACCCATGTGGGTCTCAGAAGATACAAAAGATTGACTTTTGGGGTCTGCTCAGCAGTGGAAATTTTTCAAGATACGATAAGGAGCGTCATTCAACACATTCCAAATGCCTTTAATTTCAGTGATGACATACTGTTTTTTGGGAAAACTCAAGCTGAACATAATCGTGCTCTATATGCTATCTTTGAATGTCTGCTCTCTGCTGCTCTCTCACTTTAACCCCTTAATGACCGCCAATATGTCTTTTAACTGACCTGAGATATAAGAGAATAGCCTCCCCATACAGATGATAATCCAGCATCTGTTGGTTGTACACTATAGCTGACAACTTGCTGTATCAGCCACGATCAGTATTTGCACCTTCTAAATCTGTTTAACCCCTTAGATGCTGCTGTCAATAGTGACTACATCATTATAAATGGTTAACAGAGTGTGGGGGCTTCTTCTTTATCCCAATTGGTGCCCTCAGATTATGATTTTGTTGTCCTGATGTTTGCCATGGCAATTCATGACCAAATAGCGGCCTTAGAGTCTGACTGCTGTAGTAATCTGTTTAGAAGTTAGCAACATTTAGGTGGTAAATATACACATTTTCATTTCTGTCATGCCACTTTGCATTAATTCCTGTAAAGCACCTGAAGGGTTAATAAACTACCTGACAGCAGATTTCAATATGTTTAGGGGTGCTGTTTTTAAAATGGTATCACGTTTGGGGGTTTCCCAATATATGGGACCCCTAAAGTCACTTCAAACATGGATAAGTCCCTAAAAAAATAAATGTGGTAAATTTCTTTGAAAAAATGAAAAATTGCTGCTACATTTTTAAACCTCCTAAAATGCTAACAAAATAAAATAACATTTTACAAATGATGCTGATGTAAAGCAGACATGTGGGAAATGTTATTTATTAATAGTTTGCTGTTGTATGACTATCTGGATTAAAGGGATAATCATTCAAATTTAGAAAATTGCTAATTTTTTAACATTTTTCTCAAATTTTTAATATTTTTTATAAATAAACACAAAAAATGTTGAACTAAATTTACCATTATCATAAAGTATAATGTGTCACGAAAAAACAATCTCAAAATCACTGGGATTTGTTGAAGCGTTGCAGAGTTATTACCACATTAAGTGACACTGGTCAGATTTCACAAATTTGGCTCGGTCACTAAGGGGTTAAACAAAGAAAAATGTGAATTTGATAAAAATTCATTGGAGTTCTATGGTTACATTTTCTCGGCGGAAGGAGTGCGACCTGATCCCAAGAAGGTGGAATCCATCAGAGCAGCTTCAATTCCACAGAATGCCATTGAAGTGCGCTCTTTTCTTGGAATGGCAAGTTTCTGTGCTAGATACATTCCAAATTTTTCAACAATCAGCACTCCATTAAGAGAACTTACAAAACAAAATTGTGTTTTTCAATGGTTCCAAGACTGTCAGGCCTCTTTTGAAACAATTAAAAACGAACTCTGCTCAACAACTACCATTCCCTATTTTGATCCAGCTCTTCGAACCGAACTGATTGTGGACGCCAGTCCCGTGGGATTGGGTGCTATTTTAGCACAATACAAGGATGACAATCAAAGTTCCCACATAAATTCTTATGCAAGTAAAAGCTTAATAAACACTGAAAGATAGTATTTGCAACATGAAAAAGAAAGCTTGGCAGTCGTCTGGGGATGTGAACACTTTCACTTATTTCTCTATGGTGCTCCCTTCACTATTGTCACAGATCATCAAGCCCTCCTTACAATTTTTGGAAATCCCAGAGCTAAAATGCCGGTACGGATGGAACAATGGGGTCTACGTCCACAGGACTATAATTACAAAATTGTTCACAAACCTGGAAAATACAGCAATCCGGCTGATTACCTCTCATGACATCATACGAATGATGATTTACCTGTGCATAGGCTTTGTTGCAGCTCACGCCGTGCCAAAAGCACTTTCTGTTGATCAGTTTGTGAATACAACAACATGTGACAAGACACTCTGTGCCTTAACCCCTATCTGACCTCGGACGGGATAGTACGTCCGAGGTCAGATCCCCTGCTTTGATGCGGGGCTCCGCGGTGAGCCCGCATCAAAGCCGAGACATGTCAGCTGTTTTGAACAGCTGACATGTGCCCGTAATAGGCGCAGGCAGAATCGCGATCTGCCCGCACCTATTAACTAGTTAAATGCCGCTGTCAAACGCAGACAGCGGCATTTAACTAACGCTTCCGGCCGGGCGGCCGGAAATGACGTCATCGCCGACCCCCGTCACATGATCGGGGGTCGGCGATGCGTCAGGATGGTAACCATAGAGGTCCTAGAGATCTCTATGGTTACTGATCACCGGTGGCTGTGAGCGCCACCCTGTGGTCGGCGCACACAGCACACCTCCATTTCTGCTACATAGCAGCGATCAGCAGATCGCTGCTATGTAGCAGAGGCGATCGTGCTGTGCCTGCTTCTAGCCTCCCATGGAGGCTATTAAAGCATGGCAAAAGTAAAAAAAAAAAGTTGAAAAAAATGTGAAAAAAATAAAAAAAATATAAAAGTTTTAAATCACCCTCCTTTCGCCCCAATCAAAATAAATTAATAAAAAAAATCAAATCTACACATATTTAGTATCGCCGCGCTCAGAATCGCCAGATCTATCAATTAAACTAAAGCATTAACCTGATCGCTAAACGGCGTAGCGAGAAAAAAATTTGAAACGCCAGAATTACATTTTTTAGGTCGCCGCGACATTGCATTAAAATCCAACAACGGGCGATCAAAAGTACGTATCTGCACCAAAATGCTATCATTAAAAACGCCAGCTCGGCACTCAAAAAATAAGCCCTCAACCGACCCCAGATCACGAAAAATGGAGACGCTACGAGTATCGGAAAATGGCGCATTTTTTTTTTTTTTTTAGCAAAGTTTGGAATTTTTTTTCACCACTTAGATAAAAAATAACCTAGTCATGTTAGGTGTCTATGAACTCGTACTGACCTGGAGAATCATAATGTCAGGTCAATTTTAGCATTTAGTGAACCTAGCAAAAAAGCCAAACAAAAAACAAGTGTGGGATTGCACTTTTTTTGCAATTTCACCGCACTTGGAATTTTTTTCCCATTTTCTAGTACACGACATGCTAAAACCAATGATGTCTTTCAAAAGTACAACTCGTCCCGCAAAAAATAAGCCCTCACATGGCCAAATTGACGGAAAAATAAAAAAGTTATGGCTCTGGGAAGGAGGGGAGTGAAAAACGAACATGGAAAAACAAAAAATCCCAAGGTCATGAAGGGGTTAATACAAGTTATCCAAAATAGAAGGTGGCATGAAATTCAAAAATTTCCTTATGATGGGATTGATCTGAAGGAGTTAAAACTATTTTCAAATGTACATGAGGAATTATAAGTCACTGAAGACCAACTCGTCCTTCGCGGTACCAAACTGGTTGTACCTAAGGCCTTGCGCAACCTAGTCATACAGATAGCACACGAAGGTCATCTAGGAATTGTTGGCACAAAAAAAATTTACTCAGAGAAAAAGTGTGGTTCCAAAATATGGATAAATTGGTGGAAGAGAAGATTAGACATTGCTCCACTTGTCAATTAATTACTCCATCATCAACTCCAGAGCCATTACAAATGTCTCCTTTACCCACTGCTGTATGGGAGGAAGTGGCAGTCGACATATATGGACCATTACCAAATGGCCAATACATTCTAGTAACAATTGATGAATATTCTAGATACCCTGTCATTTCATTCATCTCTTCAACGTCTGCTAATAGTGCCATACCAGAACTGGACGACATATTCTCTGCATATGGCATTCCGAGAGTGGTCAAAACAGATAATGGACCTCCATTCAATGGACATGTGTTTGCACAGTTTTCTGAATACTTGGGGTTCAGCCACAGAAAAATCACACCTTACCAAATGACTCTTCAGTGCAAACAAAGGATTTCTTTAACAAGCAAGCCATGAAACATGAAGACAGAAGGCGAGGGGCACAGCCATGTGCCATCAAAAGAGGTGATATCCTTGTTGTGCGTCAAAAATCAACCAACAAAACCTCAGCTGTATATAGTCCTGCAAAATATAATGTTACTGATAGAAAAGCAATATGGTCACGGCTGAGCGAGACGGACACTCCATCACTCGAAATTCCTCACATTTTAAAATCATATCGCAGAACAATGGTAATGAACTCCCACCAGTGGAAGATTTGATACCCGACTATGGTAATGAATAGGGTTGAGCGACCTTGACCTTTTTAGAGTCGAGCCGTGTTTCGCGAAACCCGACTATCTCTAAAGTCGGGTCGAGTGAAATCGGCCGATTATGGCGTAAAGTCGGGGATCGACCGAAACACGAAACCCAATGCAAAGTCAATGGGATTTTATTTATTTATTTATTTTTTTTCTCTCTCTCTCTCTCTCTCTCCACGCCCCTAAGACCTATGTCATCACTCTGCCCACGCTCCTTCATTGGCTGAAATAATGGCGCCAAGCGCATCATACGAAACGCGACTTTGGCGCCAAAGTCGCGTACCGCATGGCCGACCCCACACAGGGGTCGGGTCGGGTTTCATGAAACCCGACTTTGCCAAAAGTCGGCGACTTTTGAAAATGAACGACCCGTTTCGCTCAACCCTAGTAATGAACTCCCACCAGTGGAAGATTTGATACCCGACGGTGGAGAGGACCAACAGGAGGTGGCTGATCCGTCAGCAATGGACACCCCCAATGAACCCAGACATTACCCTACACGGGAAAGAAGGGCTCCTTCGAGACTTATTGAAGAGATATAATTAAAAAAAAAAAAAGGATTAAGACAGTACAGACATATGGTTTCTCTTGGACATTTTCGTGTTGTTGCATTGTTAATATTTGTTTTAGGTTGTTAATAAATATATATATATATATATAGATAGATAGATACTGTTTCCAGCCAGCTAACCCTCGGCACGCTCATTGCTATCTAATTAACGCTGCTGGTGATTAAACTAAAGTAAATAATGACAACATTCAATAGCGCTTACGCAGGTGGTAAATTAACTTAAAATGAAGTTAATAACAATAGTAATCATTACAAATCTGAATAATACTAATAATACATTTTATTCACAGTGCAAAATAAAAAACAAACTGGATTCAGTAAGATGTGCGTTTATTCATTCCAGCATCTAAACAAATTTCATAGCGAAACATAAATTAAGTTAAAATTTCTCTGTAAACACAATTAAATGTAGAGTCATTTTCAAAGATCTTTCCTTGACTTCTACCAGGTACAATTTAATGTGTTGGGATGGGATTGTGTGTGGTAATGTGGTGGTGGGGCGGGATTATGTGTGGTAATGTGGTGGGGGGGATTATGTGTGATAATGTGGTGGGGGCGGGATTATGTGGTAATGTGGTAGGGGGGTGGGATTATGTGTGGTAATGTGGGGGGGGCGGGATTATGTGTGGTGATGTGGTGGGGCAAGATTGTGTGGTAATGTGGTGGGAGGCGGGATTATGTGTGGTAATGTAGTGGGGGCGGGATTGTGTGGTAATGTGATGGGGGATTATGTGTGTTAATGGGTGGGGGGCGGAATTATGCGTGGTAATGTTGTGGGGGGCGGGATTATGTGTGGTAATGTGGTGGGGGGGCGGGATTATGTGTGGTAATGTGGGGGGCGGGATTATTTGTGGTGATGTGGTGGGGCAGGATTATGTGTGGTAATTTGGTGGGGGGGTGGAATTATGTGTTGTAATGTGATGGGGATTATGTGTGGTGATATAGTGGGGCGGAATTATGTGAGTTAATATGGTGGGGGGCGGGATTATCTGTGGTAATGTGGTGGGGGGCGGGATTATGTGGTAATTTAGTGGGAGGCAGAGCTTCTGTGGGTAGTGATAGGGTGGGGGCGGGATTATGGATGGTCATGGATTGGGGGGGCGGGATTGTGTGTGGTAATGGGGTGGAATTATGTGTGGTAATGGCGTGGGGGGCGGGATTATGTTTGGTGATGTGGTGGGGGGCGAGATTGTGTGTGGTGATGTGCTGGGGGCCGGGATTGTGTGTGGTGATGTGCTGGGGGGCGGGATTGTGTGTGCCTTCTGTGCAGGGGGCGGGATTAGCGAGTAATCACGATGCGCTATATATATAATATTCTACTATATAATTGTCTAAGGGTCACTTCCATCTGTCCTTTCTTTCTTTCTTTCTTTCTTTCTGTCACAGTTATTCATTCGCTGATTGGTCTTGGCAGCTGCCTGTCATGGCCGCCGCGACCAATCAGCGACGGCCACAGTCCGGAAGAAAATGGCCGCTCCTTCCTCCCCGCAGTCAGTGCCTGGCGTCCGCATACTCCCCTCCGGTCAGCGCTCACACAGGGTTAATGGCAGCGTTGACCGCAGTGTAACACACTCGGTTAACGCTGCTATTAACCCTGTGTGACCACCTTTTTACTATTTATGCTGCCTATGCAGCATGAATAGTAAAAATATCTAATGTTAAAAGTAATAAAAAAAAATAAAAAATAGTTACATACTCACCCTCCGGTGGCCCCCTTTCCCCCCCCCGGATCAGGAACCGGCCTTTTCTGCTCCGTGCGACGCCCCGGTGACCGCTGCATGCATTGCGGTCTCGTGAGATGATGACGTATGGTCTCCCGAGACCGCTACATCATCATCTCGCGAGACCGCAATGCAATCTTCAGACCGGAGCGCGCGACAAGCATCGGGAACCGGCCGCTTCGATCCGGAGGCTCCAGGAGGTGAGTATGTAATTTTTTTATTTTAATTATTTTTTTTTAACAGGGATATGGTGCATACTATGTGACTGGCCAATATACTACCTGACTGTGCTGTATACTACGTGGCTCTGTGCTGTATACTACGTGGCTCTGTGCTGTATACTACGTGGCTCTGTGCTGTATACTATGTGGCTCTGTGCTGTATACTATGTGGCTCTGTGCTGTATACTATGTGGCTCTGTGCTGTATACTATGTGGCTCTGTGCTGTATACTATGTGGCTCTGTGCTGTATACTACGTGGCTCTGTGCTGTATACTACGTGGCTCTGTGCTGTATACTACGTGGCTCTGTGCTGTATACTACGTGACTCTGTGCTGTATACTACGTGGCTGAGCAATATACTATGTGGCTCTGTGCTGTATACTACGTGACTCTGTGCTGTATACTACGTGGCTGGGCAATATACTATGTGGCTGGCCAATATACTATGTGACTTGGCAATATACTGCATGAACTACGTGGCTGGGCAATATACTTCGTAGCTGGGCAATATACTATGTGACTGGGCAATATACTACGTGAACTACGTGGCTGGGCAATATACTACGTGGCTGGGCGATATACTACGTGGCTGGGCAATATACTATGTGGCTGGGCAAGCTGGGCAATATACTACGTGGCTGGGCAATATACTATGACTGGGCAATATACTATGTGGCTGGGCAATATACTACGTGGCTGGGCAATATACTATGTGAACTACGTGGCTGGGCAATATACTACGTGGCTGGGCAATATACTACGTGGCTGGGCAATATACTACGTGGACATACATATCCTAGAATACCCGATGCGTTAGAATCGGGCCACCATCTAGTGTGTGTGTGTGTATATATATATATATATATATATATATATATATATATATATATATGTATGTATATATATATATATATATATATATATATATAATATATAAATTGACAGCTGCCAGATGTGAACAAGGGGGACTTAAAGAGTGAGAGCGATGGCGCCAAAGAGTATATACCGTACAGTTGCTGAGGTGGGGCCCCGACATGGGATACTTACCACACACGGGGATATGAACACACACACAAAATGCGCCACACACTACCACGTGCTTGAACACATATACCACCCTCAGCACACATTTCACCACACATACACCAACCTCGCCACATAAAAGTCGAAACACAAAAGTCGCCGCTCAAAACTCGCCACGCGCAAAACTCGCCACATGCAAAAACTAGGCTCGCGCAAAACTCGCCACAAGTGCAAAACTCACCTCATGGAAAACTCGCCACACGCAAAACTTGCACACGTGGAGAAATTGCCACATGCACAAAAGTTGCAACACACGCAAAAGTTGCCTCACACAAAACTTGCACATACTCAAAAGGCACCACACATAAAACTCGCCACGCACAAAACTCGCCATGCGCAAAACTTGCTGCACACAACTTGCTAAACTAACCTGTCACATGCAACTCGACACACAAAAAGTTGCTATACGCATGTTGCCACACAAAACTCATCTCACAAAAGTCGCTACATGCATGTCGCCACACGCAACTCAACACACACAACTTGACAAACGAAACTTGCCCTAAAACACACACAAGTCTAGTATTATCCTTCAAAAATAAAAATCTGATTAATAAGCAGACAAACTACAAGAGCAACAAATGTACCATATAGGAAATATGGCAGCTGTCAGTCACATGACCTGTCTATTATGTGTATGTGTGAGCTAATATATACTGCCAGGGGGAGGGCTTCCTGTTGGCTGGGGATTTATCAGGCTGCCAATTTAGCTTACAAATACTGAGGTAAAAATACTGAGCAAATAACGTGTGAACGAGGTCTAATACAGGAGGAGATGACACACAGATATATATATACAGGAGAGATGACACACAGGTATATACTATATACAGAAGGAGATGACATACAGGTATATACTATATACAGGAGGAGATAACACACAGATATATACTATATACAGGAGCAGATGACCTACAGGTATATACTATATACAGAAGGAGATGCCATACAGGTATATGCTATATATAGAAGATGACATACAGGTATATACTATATACAGGAGGAGATGACACACAGATATATACTATATACAGGGGAGATGACACACAGGTATATACTATATACAGGAGGAGATGACATACAGGTATATACTATATATAGAAGGAGATGACATACAGGTATATACTATATATAGGAGATGACATACAGGTATATACTATATACAGGGGAGATGACACAGCAGGTATATACTATACACAGGGGAGATGACATACAGGTATATACTATATACAGGAGATGACATACAGGTGTATACTATATATAAGGGAGATGACAAACATGTATATACCGAGGTGAAAATGAGAGGTGTGAGGTGAAAATGAAAAGGTGTGAGTGCAAAATGAGAGGAGTGAGGGAAAATAGTGGAGTGATCGGAAAATGACATGTGAGGTCGAAATGACAAGTGTTAGGGGGGAATGAGAGGAGTGAGGGAGAAAATGAGAGGTGTGAGGGAGAAAATGAGAGATGTGAGGGGGAAAATGAGTGGCGTGATGGGAAAATAAGAGAAGTGAGGTGCTATAACTAACCACAGATATTTACTATGCCCAGGCAAAGCCGGGCTCTTCAGTTAGTTTAATATATAAAGCTGAATGTGTGTGTGTATGTATGTATGTATGTCCGGGATTGGCATCTGCACGGTCGCAGCTACAGCCACAAAATTTTGCACAGTCACACGTCTGGACCCCGAGAGCGTCATAGGCTATGTTGTGAGGTGAAATTTTAACCCCGCGCTTTCCAATTCACCAAACAATTTTGCCCCTATCTACATAATGGGAAAAAATGAATGGAAAAGTGTAGGAGGCAAATTGACAGCTGCCAGATGTGAACAAGGGGGACTTAAAGAATGAGAGCGATGGCGCCAAAGAGTATATACCGTACAGTTGCTAAGGTGGGGCCCCGACACGGGATACTCACCACACACGGGGATCGGAACACACACACAAAATGCGCCACACACTACCACGTGCTTGAACACATATTACCCTCAGCACACATGTCACCACAAATACACCAACCTCGCCACATTAAAGTCGCCACTCAAAACTCGCCACGCGCAGAACTCGCCACATGCAAAAACTAGGCTCTTGCAAAACTCGCCACAAGTGCAAAACTCACCTCATGGAAAACTCGCCACACGCAAAACTTGCACAAGCGGAAAAATTGCCACATGCACAAAAGTTGCAACGCATGCAAAAGTTGCCTCACACAAAACTTGCACATACTCAAAAGGCACAACACATAAAACTCGCCACGCACAAAACTCACCATGCGCAAGACTTGCTGCACACAACTTGCTACACTAATCTGTCACATGCAACTCGACACACAAAAAGTTGCTACACGCATGTTGCCACACGCAACTCAACACATACAACTTGACAAACAAAACTCGCCCTAAAACACACACAAGTCTGGTATTATCCTTCAAAAATAAAAATCTGATTAATAAGCAGACAAACTACAAGAGCAACAAATGTACCATATAGGAAATACGGCAGCTGTCAGTCACATGACCTGTCTATTATGTGTGTGTGTGAGCTAATATATACTGCCAGGGGGAGGGCTTCCTGTTGGCTGGGGATTTATCAGGCTGCCAATTTAGCTTACAAATACTGAGGTAAAAATACTGAGCAAATAACGTGTGAACGAGGTCTAATACAGGAGGAGATGACACACAGGTATATACTATATACAGGGGAGATGACACACAGATATACTATATACAAGAGAGATGACACACAGGTATATACTATATAGAGGAGGAGATGACATACAGGTACATATATATACAGGAGGAGATGACATACAGGTATATACTATATACAGGAGGAGATGACACACAGGTATATACTATATACAGGAGCAGATGACCTACAGGTATATACTATATACAGGAGGAGATGACATACAGGTATATGCTATATATAGAAGATAACATGCAGGTATATACTATATACAGGAGGAGATGACACACAGATATATACTATATACAGGGGAGATGACACACAGGTATATACTATATACAGGAGGACATGACATACAGGTATATACTATATATAGAAGGAGATGACATTCAGGTATATACTATATATAGGGGAGATGACACACAGCAGGTATATACTATATACAGGGGAGATGACATACAGGTATATACTATATACAGGAGATGACATACAGATGTATACTATATATAAGGGAGATGACAAACATGTATATACTGAGGTGATGAGGTGAAAATGAGAGGTGTGAGGTGAAAATGAAAAGGTGTGAGTGCAAAATAAGAGGAGTGAGGAAAAATAGTGGAGTGATCAGAAAATGACAGATGTGAGGTTGAAATGACAAGTGTTAGGGGGGAATGAGAGGAGTGAGGGAGAAAATGAGAGATGTGAGGGAGAAAATGAGAGATGTGAGGGGGAAAATGAAAGATGTGATTGGGAAAATGAGAGGCGTGATGGGAAAATAAGAGAAGTAAGGTGCTATAACTAACCACAGATATTTACTATGCCCAGGCAACGCCGGGATCTTCAGCTAGTATATATATATATATATATATATATATATATATATATATATATATATATATATATATTGATGTAATGTATAATGATTAGACCTGTCTCTTAGAAAGTGAGGGCGGGAGTTGATTTTCAGTTTCATTTCTAGCCTGAGGAGAAAATGTTGCACCGTGTGGACATTACAGACTGGAGCGACTTTCTTCAATGCAAGTGTACTGAGAGAAGCCGGACAGGTCCAGTCAAAATGTGGCTGAAAGTATGCAGACTGCATACTTCTGGTCATATGACCATTCGCTCCCAGCATGCACTGCCCACGATGTGAGGATTCACAAGTCTGCAGTCATTATAGTGACTGCAAACATGTGCGCTAAGGCTGGACAACCTCTTTAGTAATGATGAACCTGGTAAAGTGAAGAAATAATCTAGAAAGCTTTCTAGTTTTTAAGATTTTTTTTATAGGGAATAAAAATATGTTTAAAGGGCTTAGTCTTCTTTAAAAAAAAAAGAAAAATCTGAAACTAGTAATACTCTAGTACCATTGGCATTTCAACACTAACCAGGTCCTGCTGGTATATGCTTCTTGGTCCGATCCTAGACACACTGGAGACTGCCGAAAAAGACCCCAAAGCCAATAACTGGGTCCAGCAGGTAACCCAGTTAATGTCTCGTTGAGAGGCATTTCCAGTGTGTCAAGACTAGATACCAGGGGCAATGAGTAAGCTTTGGTACAGGAGCTGTGGCCGATCAGTATGTGTGAGTGTTAAGGTACCGTCACATTTAGCGACTTTAGAGCGATAACGATAGCGATCCGTGACGTTGCAGCGTCCTGGATAGCGGTATCGTTGTGTTTGACACGCAGCAGCGATCAGGATTCTGCTGTGACATCGCTGGTCGTTGCTGAAAGTCCAGCACTTTATTTCGTCGCTGGATCACCCGCTGACATCGCTGAATCGGCGTGTGTGACGCCGATTCAGAGATGTCTTCACTGGTAACCAGGATAAACATCGAGTTACTAAGCGCAGGGCCGCGCTTAGTAACCCGATGTTTACCCTGGTTACCATTATAAAAGTAAAAAAAAAACACTACATACTTACATTCCTGTCACGTCAATCAGCGTCAGCTTCCCTGCGTCCCCCAGTGTCAGCGCCGGCCGGCCGTAAAGCAGAGCACAGCGATGACGTCACCGCTCTGCTTTCCGGCCGGCGCTTACACAGTGCAGGGAAGCGGACGCTGGGGGACGCGACAGGAATGTAAGTATGTAGTGTTTTTTTTTTTTTTACTTTTACAATGGTAACCAGGGTAAACATCGGGTTACTAAGCGCGGCCCTGCGCTTAGTAACCCGATGTTTACCCTGGTTACCCGGGGACTTCGGCATCGTTGGTCGCTGGAGAGCTGTCTGTGTGACAGCTCTCCAGCGACTAAACAGCGACGCTGCAGCGATCGGCATCGTTGTCTATATCGCTGCAGCGTCGCTAAATGTGACGGTACCTTTACTATTCATTTCTAAATATAATTAGATAAGAGTCAATCCATTTAGTTTACATGCTAGTTTAGATTAGCGTTGGGAGCCATAGACCTCCATTCCCTCTCACTGAGCAGTGAAGAGAGCTTTGCAGGTGTCCATCATGTGCACTGACAACTCCATTCAAGGTTTGTAGCACTGATGGAGACCACAGCGTATTGCATTTGTCTGTTTTCATCTAACTAATATTTTTTTGAGTTGAAATATCTCTGCAGCCCAAAAATCAATAAGCTTTCTGTTATTCAGCTTATATTCACTTGTTGCAGTCGCTCAATTTTTTATTTTTTTGCAAAGTGTGAATACACGGTTAGGCATCATTAGAATGATCTCCAATAAAGCCAGTTGAATGGAAGCAATAGTTAAGAGACCTTCAACAGCAGTCCTGAAACTCAGCCAGAGTTCTCTGGATTATCTACATCCCACAAACGATGCATAAATCAGGAGTTTTTTTAGGTCATATAACTGCTGCAATGAGGCTGATCAGCACCAGCTCCTTTCGATAAAGTTGCTTATGCAATGCGAGTAATAATATTTTCAACACATTGCAGGTGGAGTGCAGTCAAGCACATCAGTTTCACAATCCACAAACACAAGTACAGAGCCACAAGCATCAGCAACTTCAGGTCCGTCTAATGTGGATGCACCTCCCAGTAATCTTGGTGAAAGTTCATCTGCTGAAAATATCCAACAGTCTTCATCGTCATCGTCGGAAAAGTCTAGTGCTCCTTCTGGTAAGCATATCCTATGCAAATCAACATAATTAAAGTTTGTTATTTCCCGTTTTTCTCCTTCGTCTCATTGGGGAACACAGGACTGTGGGGGTGTATGTTACTGCCGCCAGGAGTCTGACACTAGGTAAACATAAAAAAAAGGTTAGCTCCTCCTCTGCCGTATACACCCTGACACTTGCCACAGGCGAACCCAGTTCATGCCTGGTGTTCTTAGGAGGCACATCTCTGGTTTCTTTCCAGACCTTACTTTTTATTTTTTATTTTCTCCTACGCCTCATTGGGTGACACAGACCCATGGGTGTTATGCTGCTGCCACTAGGAGGACACTAAGTGAATATAGAAAGATTAGCTCCTCCCCTGCAGAATACACCCTCCTGCTGGCTCTAATTGAACCACTTCTTGCTTAGTGTCTGTAGGAGGCACTTGGTTTCAGACCCCAACGTTTTTATTTTTACTTTTCTGTAAATTTTTACATCACCACAAAATGAGAGTATGACTGTGGCTGGCCCCATCTGGCACACAGAGACCGGGTCCTGGTCCCTGGGGGCAGCGGTGTCACGGCGTCCAGCGGCGTTTTTACACCGCTTTATTCATCTATCTGTTTGCGTCGGCGCTCATTTCCGACAGGCTTCACAAATTTAGTCCCCAGCTTCTAGCCGGCCTAGACCACGTTTTCATAGCTCCGCCCACCGTGGCATGCTCCGCCCACCATGGCTGGCACCGCCCACACTTCTGGCGCTTCTCGTCCTAAACGACAGGCCCCCCCCCTCCTGCTCTCGGTGGCCATCTTTCTACACCTCAGGTTACAGAGCCGGTTTCCTGACAGCGGTGGCAGTAACAGCAGCTCTGACAGAAGTGCTGCAAAAAGTAAGGACACTGACTCCTTTCCTGGGGACACAAAAGCAAGATCAGGGTAAGCTGAATTCACTGGAGCTGACAGCTTAACCCCTTCTCTGCATTCTTCTTTCTCTGCCAATTTTCTCTTGTCACATACTCCCTCTATATTTTCAAGGGTACACTATGTCTCACACATACAGTGTTTCTTGCCTCATGTGCCACTTGCAATACTGCCTTGCCCCGAGCTCACAGTCCTCCGTTCTGCATGGCTTGTGACAGTGAGCCTGATCCCCCTGAGTGGGCAGCATCTGTCATGGTCTGTGGCTTCCATGGCCAAGGCAATAGACTCTCTCTGGAATCCCTCCTTAAGTAAGGACATTAGTTTGCCGGCATTGGAGGCCCCTTGACACGGTCGGGAACCGTCGACCAGCAGGGGTCGTACTCAATCTAAAAATGCTCAGGGTTCTACAAAGAGGACCCATGACACGTCCCCCGAGCTTGCTCATGCTTCCGTGTCCCTGAGTTCAATTTCTCGCTCCCCTCTCCAGGGGTTTGCAGTGAACATGATTCAGAATTCAACTCTGATGCACTGATGCATCCCCTAGTCCAGGACTCGCAGAACTATCAGGAGACACTTGATTCCCTCATTGAGTCAGTTAACAAGACTCTGTGGGTAGACGAGGAATCTATATCTGTTCCGGATCATGTAGTGTCTTTTAAGAGGGCTAAACGTCCTCACAGGGTGTTCGGCAATCACCCTGAATTTAAGAACATCATCCAAAGATATAGGGATCGACCAGATAAACCGTTCGCAGGTCAGAAGCCTATTGAGTTGAGATATTCTTTTGCGCTTGAGTTAAGGAAGGATTGGCTACAGTCTCCTTCATTGGATCCCTCTGTATCGCGTCTTGCATCCAAAACGCTTCTATCTTTGTCTAATAGTTCCTCAGTCAAAAATCCCACTGCCCGACAAATTGACAACCTTGCTCGGTCAGTCTTTGAGGCCTCTGGAGCGACGCTCTTTCCACCTTTCCATCTTTTGCCGCGACCTGGGTAGCTAAGGCTATGGTCGCTTGGGCAGTAAGTTTAACCGCTGCCATTCAGGATAGTGATCTTCCCCCGGAGGCAGCAAGCCTCGCTAGTCAGATAGCTCAGGCTGGGGATTTTGTAGTAAGCAGTTCTTTAGATGCGGCCAATTGCGCTGCACAGGCATCAGCAATTTCCGTCTCCATCAAGAGGCCGCTATGGCTCAGAGAATGGCGAGCGGATTCTGCTTCCAAAAGGTCATTAACCTCTCTGCCTTACCAGAGCTGTTGCTTATTTGGAGAAAGCTGGACAAACTTATCTCCGACGCTACCGGAGGGAAGAGAAGATTCCATCCCCAGAAAAGGCCCATTCGGCCGTTTTGGAGCCAACAACAAGACCGGACCCGGCCCTTTCGCAGTAATACCAACAGGTCCTCTACAACTTTCTCATCGGCATCAGGGCGGCCCCCGCATAGGGACAGAGGTTGCCAGGTCTCATTTAGACCTAATCGTTCCTGGAAAAACTGTCCAGAACCATCTGGATCCAAAGGGACCAGATCCTTTAGATCCTCTACACACTTTTTTCATGTCTTCTTCTCCCAAAACAAGGTGATCGCCTTTTTAGAGCCTTAGAGGCGCTCCGAATGGAGGGAGTCATTATACCGGTGCCTCAAGACGAAAGGTTCAAGGGTTTTTACTCGAACCTATTTGTGCTTCCGAAGCAGGACGGAAAAGTGCAACCCATACTGGTCCTAACATTGTTAAACAAATTTGTCAGAGTGCGACGTTTCAGAATGGAGTCCCTCCTCTCAGTCGTCACATCGATGGTAAAAGGAGAGTTCTTCCTACCCATAGACATCCAGGATGCTTGCCTTCACATTCTGATTTTTTTCCTCCCCCACCAAAGATTTCTATGCTTCGCTGTTGATGGGGACCAGTTTATAGCCTTGCCCTTTGGCCTCGTCACCGCCCCCAGAGTCTTCATCAAGGTTATGGCGGCGGTCATGGCCATTCTTCACGCTTAGGGCGAGGTGGTTCTTCCGTACCTGGATGATCTGCTCATCAAAGGACTGTCTTTCCGGGCCAGTGAGGAGTGCGTGAGAACCACGGTGGATGCACTTTCTCAACTGGGTTGGAAGATAAACTTTCTTGGGATGATCTTCGACACCTTCCGAGGGTTGACAGTCCTCCCCTGGACAAGGCCCTGGCTCTCCAGCAGGAACTGCGGGTCCTTCGCCAGCCGGTCTCTCACACCATCCGGTTTTGCATGAAAGTCTTAGGAAGGATGGTGGCAGCAGCAATAGAGGCAGTTCCATTTGCACAACTCCATCTTCGCCCCCTCAAGCATGCCTTTTTGGCAGCTTGGGACAGGAACCCATGCTCTCTCAATCACATGTGCCGTCTGTCCGCTCAGGTCAGACAGGCGCTTACATGGTGGACAATGAGTTCCTCTCTTCGGGGGAAACCTTTTCCCCCAGTCTATTGGCTGGTGGTCACCAGCGACCCCAGTCTTCTCGGATGAGTAGCAGTGTTTCACCACCACACAGCCCAGGAACGTTGGGCTTCGCGGGAGTCAACCCTCCCGATCAACCTTCTGGAGATTCGGGTTGTTTGACTGGCTCTGCTGCATTTTCATTATCTTCTGGCAGGCCGCCCCGCCCGGATTCAATCGGACAATGCCACGGCCGTGGCATACATAAATCATCAAGGGGGTACCCGCAGCAGGGCGGCCATGCAAGAGGTAAAACATGTCCTTTGCTGGGCCGAGAAAAACCACTCTGTGATCTCGGCAGTCCACATTCCAGGCAAAGAACTTGGCGGCAAATTTTCTCAGCTGTCAGGGTCTTGCGTCCGGGGAGTGGTCGCTCCATCCTGACATTTTCTGGCAGATTTGCCAACACTGGGGAACTCCGGACATGGACCTGATGGCCTCCGGGATAAACGCCAAAGTACCCAGGTTTGTTGCCCGATACCAGGATCCACAGGCAATCGCTGTGGACGCGTTGGTCCTACCCTGGAACCAGATTCACCTCCCATATCTGTTTCCCCCGCTGGCACTGCTCCCGAAAGTAATCAGGAAAATCAAAACAGTGGGGGTCCCAGCAATTCTGGTTGCCCCAGATTGGCCTAGTAGGTCATGGTACATAGACCTAGTGCAGCTGCTCGCCGAGGCTCCCTGGTGGCTCCCAGGTCACCTGGAACTTCTCTCCCAGGGCCCGATCTACCACCAGAAGTCAGGGGCCCTGTGTTTAACGGCCTGACCATTGAATCTTGGATTCTAAACCAAGCCGGGTTTTCCCAGAATGTGGCCGCTACTATGATTTGCGCCCGGAAGTCTGCCTCAGCACGTATCTACCATCACACCTGGAAGGTCTTCTACGCATGGTGCAGAGAGCGCGGTCTTTCCCCGCTTCGTTTCTCTATCCCCAACATTTTAGCGTTACTCCAAGCCGGCCTGGATTCGGGTCTAGCACCAAGTACCCTCAAAAGACAGATATCAGCCTTGTCTGTCCTTTTTCCACGTAGGATCACTACCAATTTACAGGTGAAGACTGTCATATAAGGCATTGCTCTCATGGTACCATCTCTGCTTTTTTCTGTGACTTTTTTGAATTTTTTGGGGGATTTGTAAGTCCTTTTTTTGTGTCGGTGAGCTTTTATTCAATGTTTAGCGTTAGGACTGGCAAATTGTAAGGACCCGTGACGTGGGTTGCCAGCTTACGTATTGAGGCCCCAATATAAACTAATACCTCACATACATTGATATGTGGTTTTCTTTTTGCACTTTATCTTGCAGGGCGCAGTCGGACCATGATGGCTCTGTAAACTATTGGCCTCTGTTCACACAGCATGCATTTTGTAGCACTGGGCAGCCCGCCTGTATGTGCGTTATTAATAGGTTGCAAACCAGATGCCTTGCATTGCGTGTGTGAATTATGCCATATACAGACTAGTATCTCTTATCTTTTTGTGCACTAATGCCAAACAGCCAACACTGGATTGAAAGTGGTTGTTTCATCGGTATTTTTTGCACCTGTGTGTTTGCCATCATTTATCAGGTCCGCTGCGCCCTGCTGGTGCATTTAGTTGGAGGCTTCAGCAGGTAAAACATCTCTGCTTTTTTCTGTGACTTTCATGGTACCACCTTACAAGGCCCCCCTGGACGCTTGGGACCTTAACCTGGTCCTAGGGGTCCTGCAGGAATCTCGTTTTGAGCCTCTTCAGGACGTCTCCTTGACATACTTTTCCTGGAAGGTTGTTTTTTTGGTGGCCATAACATCCATCAGGGGGGTCTCGGAGCTGGCGGCTCTATCCTGTCGAGCTCCGTTTTTACTGTTCCATCAGGATAAGTTAGTTCTCAGGCCACCACCCTCTTTTTTGCCAAAGGTGGTTTCCTCATTCCACATTAACGAGGACATTGTCTAGCCCTCGTTTTGAGCGGCGCCAATGCACCATGTGGAAAAAACTCTCCATACGCTGGATCTAGTGAGAGTGCTCAGCAGGTACAGTACAGACCAAAAGTTTGGACACACCTCATTTAAAGATTTTTCTGTATTTTCATGACTATGAAAATTGTACATTCACGCTGAAGGCATCAAAACTATGAACTAACACATGTGGAATTATATACTTAACAAAAAAGTGTGAAAAAACTGAAAATGTCTTTTATTCTAGGTTCTTCAAAGTAGCCACCTTTTGCTTTGACAACTGCTTTGCACACTCTTGGCATTCTCTTGATGAGCTTCAAGAGGTAGTCACCGGGAATGGTCTTCCAACAATCTTGAAGGAGTTCCCAGAGATGCTTAGCACTTGTTGGCCCTTTTGCCTTCACTCTGCGGTCCAGCTCACCCCAAACCATCTCGATTGGGTTCAGCTCTGGTGACTGTGGAGGCCAGGTCATCTGGCGTAGCACCCCATCACTCTCCTTCTTGGTCAAATAGCCCTTAGGCCGGGATCACACACAGCGAGATACGGCCGAGTCTCGCAGGTTAAAACCAAGCTCTGGCACCGGTACTCCAGAGCAGAGCGTGCGGCCGCATAGCAATACATGGAGCTCCATGCTCCGCTCCGGAGTGTCGGCGCCAGAGCTTGGTTTTAACCTGCGAGACTCGGCCGTATCTCGCTGTAGTGTGACTCCGGCCTTAAACAGCCTGGAGGTGTGTTTGGGGTCATTGTCCTGTTGAAAAATGCATGATGGTCCAACTAAACGCAATCCGGATGGAATAGCATGCCGCTGCAAGATGCCGTGATAGCCATTCTGGTTCAGTATGCCTTCAATTTTGAATAAATCCCCAACAGTGTCACCAGCAAAGCACCCCCACACCATCACACCTCCTCCTCCATGCTTCACGGTGGGAACCAGGCATGTAGAGTCCACCCATTCACCTGTTCTGTGTTGCACAAAGACATGGTGGTTGGAACGAAAGATCTCAAATTTGGACTCATCAGACCAAAGCACAGATTTCCACTGGTCGATTGTCCATTCCTTTTGTTCTTTAGCCCAAACAAGTCTCTTCTGCTTGTTGCCTGTCCTTAGCAGTGGTTTCCTAGCAGCTATTTTACCATGAAGGCCTGCTGCACAAAGTCTCCTCTTAACAGTTGTTGTAGAGATGTGTCTGCTGCTAGAACTCTGTGTGGCATTGACCTGGTCTCTAATCTGAGCTGCTGTTAACCTGCGATTTCTGATGCTGGTGACTCGGATAAACTTTTCCTCAGAAGCAGAGATGACTCTTGCTCTTCCTTTCCTGGGGTGATCTTCATGTGAGCCAGTTTCTTTGTAGCGCTTGATGGTTTTTGCCACTGCACTTGGGGACACTTTCAAAGTTTTCCCAATTTTTCGAACTGACTGACCTTCATTTCTCAAAGTATTAATGACCACTCGTTTTTCTTTACTTAGCTGCTTTTTTTCTTGCCATAATACAAATTCTAACAGTCTATTCAGTAGGACTATCAGCTATGTATCCACCAGACTTCTGCACAACACAACTGATGGTCCCAACCCCATTTATAAGGCAAGATATTCCACTTATTAAACCTGACAGGGCACACCTGTGAAGTGAAAACCATTCCCGGTGACTACCTCTTGAAGCTCATCAAGAGAATGCCAAGAGTGTGCAAAGCAGTCATCAAAGCAAAAGGTGGCTACTTCGAAGAACCTAGAATATAAGACATATATTTTCAGTTGTTTCACACTTTAAGTATATAATTCCACATTAGTTAATTCATAGTTTTGATGCCTTCAGTGTGAATGTACAATTTTCATAGTCATGAAAATACTGAAAAATCTTAAAATGAGAAGGTGTGTCCAAACTTTTGGTCTGTACTGCATGTGTCACGGACTGCATCTTTTCGGCAGACAGACGCTGTTTGTCCTCACCGAGGGTCGCAGGAAAGGATTCGCTGCCTCAAGATTGATCATAGCCAGGTGGATATGATTGACTATTCAGGAGTCCTACCGCATCAGAGGCGCAGTTGTTCTGGCTGGAATCAGGGCACACTCCACCCAGGCAGTGGGCATTTCCTGGGCACTTTGGCACCAGGCATCGGCAGAACAGGTTTGCAAAGCGGCAACCTGGTCCAGTCTGCACACTTTTTCCAAACACTATAATAGCCATACTCCGGCTTCGGCGGATGTAAGTCTGGGTCGAAGGATTCTTCAGGCAGCGGTAGTGCACCAATAGGCGGTAGGTGCCTAGTGCTTATACCATTGAGTCAATTTCCCACCGAGGGACTGCTTTGGGATGTCCCACAGTCCTGTGTCACCCAATGAGACGAAGGAGAAATATGGATTTTTGTGTTTCTCGCCGTAAAATCCTTTTCTCCGAGACGCTCATTGGGGGACACAGCTCCCACCCTCTTAGCCAGATGGCTCCTTTTTTATTTATTTCCGTTTTTTTTAAATTTATCAGTCGGTGGGGTTGATTTAGTTTTTGTTCTCCTACTGCTTTTGCACCAAACTGGGTTTGCCTGCGGCCAGTGTCAGGGTGTATACGGCGGATGAGGAGCTAACCTTTTTTTTATGTTCAGCCTCTTGGCGGCAGTAGCATACACCCCCACAGTCCTTTGTCCCCCAATGAGCATCTCGGAGAAAAGGATTTTACGGTGAGTAACACAAAAATCCATATTTTATTTCGAAGGTGTTAGGGGGTAAACTACATTATGATGCTAGGAGTCAGTGCTGTCAGCGTGATATTATATATTTTTTCAGAATATATTATCCTGGAACCAGAGATAGTCCATATTTTACAAACATTTGGAAAACTTTAATGAACCGTTATGAATAGAAGTAAACCTACAGTGAGGGCAAACAATTTAAATGCTCCACCATCATACAATATAAGAAAACCAAAAAACAATGGACACAAGAGCTCAAAATAACAATACTAACAGCTTTATTAAGACAAATAGAAAATTACAATAAGTACATAAAAAACACCATGTACGTAAGATACAAGAGATAAAAAGAGAGGCGAACCTAGTGCCACGCACAAATACATAAATACACCAACGAGCAAATCAGGTAGTAGCTATAAGGTCAGGAGGCCATATACAGGAGCATATAAATGTAATAAAGGTAATAAGAGAAGTATTATCTCAATATTCACTATGATCCCTAATACCAGAAAATTGGCAGCTACATAAGAGATAAAGCTCCAAAATACCGAGAGGACAACAGGAAGATAACGTAAATATATAGCCAAATGTATGGGTATCACATTAGAACATAGTACATAAAGATAGACCCCAAATGGCGTATTACATCTATCAGTACAGAGAGATTAACGTTGTGGTCTGATTACCCCTAGTGGCTCAATAAGCCATATTATTGCACATAGTCCCGGGAAGTCCCATGCAAAAGGGGGAAGACTAAACCGATACAAAAGTGATACGTTACCGACCTGCTGCTATCGTGCGTGGAAGAGGAGGCCCCGACGCGCGTTTCGCAGGAGTTGCTTCCTCGGGGGGCACTCGTTATGAATAGAAGTTATTGAAGAAGTATTCTGCTACAGATGGATCTGGATAGGTTGGAAACTTGGGCTGAAAGGTGGCAGATGAGGTTTAACAATGATAAATGTAAGGTTATACACATGGGAAGAAGGAATCAATATCACCATTACACACTGAACGGGAAACCACTGGGTAAATCTGACAGGGAGAAGGACTTGGGGATCCTAGTTAATGATAAACTTACCTGGAGCAGCCAGTGCCAGGCAGCAGCTGCCAAGGCAAACAAGATCATGGGGTGCATTAAAAGAGGTCTGGATACACATGATGAGAGCATTATACTGCCTCTGTACAAATCCCTAGTTAGGCCGCACATGGAGTACTGTGTCAAGTTTTTGGCACCGGTGCTCAGGAAGGATATAATGGAACTAGAGAGAGTACAAAGGAGGGCAACAAAATTAATAAAGGGGATGGGAGAACTACAATACCCAGATAGATTAGCAAAATTAGGATTATTTAGTCTAGAAAAAAGACGACTGAGGGGGATCTAATAACCATGTATAAGTATATAAGGGGACAATACAAATATCTCGCTGAGGATTTGTTTATACCAAGGAAGGTGATGGGCACAAGGGGGCATTCTTTGCGTCTGGAGGAGAGAAGGTTTTTCCACCAACATAGAAGAGGATTCTTTACTGTTAGGGCAGTGAGAATCTGGAATTGCTTGCCTGAGGAGGTGGTGATGGTGAACTCAGTCGAGGGGTTCAAGAGAGGCCTGGATGTCTTCCTGGAGCAGAACAATATTGTATCATACAATTATTAGGTTCTGTAGAAGGACGTAAATCTGGGGATTTATTATGATGGAATATAGGCTGAACTGGATGGACAAATGTATTTTTTCGGCCTCACTAACTATGTTACTATGTTACTATGTTACTGCCATGAACTGTTCAGCGTGCTCTGTGCGTGAGCCGAAGGTCTCTCTTACAATATAAGCCTATGGAGTCTCGTTCTGACGCTCTATACGCTTCCATTGTAAAAAGCAACTCCTGTGTTACACAGAGCGCGGTGCTACCCAGATAGCCTGAAGAGTGATGACATCACTGAGAAAGGACCGCAACGTCGTTGGACACCAGAGTAGGTAAGTATATTAAAGGGAACCTGTCACCCCCAAAATCGATGGTGAGGTAAGCTCACTGTCATCAGGGGCTTATCTACAGCATTCTGTAATGCTGTAGATAAGTCGCCGATGTTACCTGAAAGAGGAGAAAAAGACGTTAGATTATACTCACCCAGGGGCGGTCCCGCTCTGATGGGCGTCTCAGGTCCGGTACAGCGCCTCCCATCTTCATTCCATGACGTCCTCTTCTGGTGTTCACGCCACGGCTCCGGCGCAGGCGTACTTTGTCTGCCCTGTTGAGGGCAGAGCAAAGTACTGCAGTGCGCAGGCACCGGAAAGATCAGAGAGGCCTGGCGCCTGCGCACTGCAGTGCTTTGCTCTGCCCTCAACAGGGCAGACAAAGTACGCCTGCGCCGGAGCCGCGGTGTGAAAACCAGAAGAGGACGTCATGGAATGAAAATAGGAGGCGCCGGAGCGGACCTGAGACACCCATTTGACCGGACCAGCAGCGGGACCGCCCCTGGGTGAGTATAATCTAACCTCTTTTTCTCATCTTTCAGGTAACATTGGGGGCTTATCTACAGCATTACAGAATGCTGTAGATAAGCCCCTGATGGCGGTGAGCTTACCTCACCATCGATTTTGGGGGTGACAGGTTCCCTTTAATACACTGTCACTACAGTATGTACACATATGTCTATAGCTCATACAGACTGTCCAGAAATTTACAACTTAATTGGAATGGTGTGCATTTACCCAGAACAGCTGATGAGTACACTGTTTGATTAGATACCTATACCTGATGTCAAAAAAGCATCAATAAATTGGCCCTTAGGCTATATTCACACATCTGTGGTACATTTGCTTGTGCTGTCCAGAGCAATTGAGTCTCATTGATCCATACACACATCGGAGGTCAGATTCGGCCATTATAGTTTATGGGCATCCTATTAAAATGGCAGAAAAAAGGTAAAAATACATTTTACTTCAGAGTTTCATCCATGTTTCATCCTTTTTTAAGTGATCCATTGTTAAGAATCAATGGATAAAAAAGTTCACACAGTTCACCTCCTTCAGTTTTTAAAAGTTGATGTAACACGGACACTAAACAAATGACACATGAAAGAAAAATGGTCCATTTTTCCCAATTGTAAAAGCTAATACTTTTGTGTAAATTGTACTTAAAAAGGATTGTGTCATCGGAACAAACCCCTTTAAAGAGTACTTATCACCAGTCTATAACCAGGCTGCCATAACCTGATTATTTTACTAAACAAGACTTATTAGCAAAAAGATTGCAAAGTGGCAGGCTGAAGAACCCGACTTGCTGGAAAAAGTTGGGTCCAAACCTTCTGATTATTGGATCCTGTCATGCAGAGTGGGATCACTCTTCGCTGTTTTGAACTAATCCTGTGCGGTCACATCCTTTATTATGCATTTGCTTATCGGCTACATAATTAGAGTGGTAACTGAACAGTAACTTCTTTTTAAAGGATAACATATGAGATCTCAAGCTTTCATAGAGTTCTGCATACCCTCAGCCTAAATTTTGGACCTGACTTTTACTAGACAGTCAGCCTTTAGCCTGCTATTAGGGACATTTTGCTGTATTTGTTAATACAGCATGTGTTAGTTTTTAAAAGCGTCAGTTTGTGTGTGCCAATTGTTTTCTTAAATAATAGGGTCAGCAGAAGACAGATAGATCCTCTTTAAGTACATGCATCTGACTGATGTCCTGGTGTGCACTCTGAATTATGGGTGTTTGCATATTGCAGTGCCTGGCACTAATTGGCCAAGAAGCAAAGCTTTGCCATGGCACGATTATGTTGAATGACAGAACCAGGATGATTTACACTTTGCACTCACATAACACAAGGACTTTTCTAAATGGAGCTTAAGGCACCACTTAGTGTATTCACTAAGGCTACGTTCACATTTGCGTTGTGCGGGGCTGCGTCGGCAATGCACCGCACAACGCAAACAAAAACGCAACAAAACGCACGCTAAAACGCTGCATTTTGCGACGCATGCGTCCTTTTTTGCCGAAAAATGGACGCAAAAAAAAATGCAACTTGCTGCGTCCTCTGCGCCCTACGCTTGCGGCCAAAAAAAACGCATGCGTCGCAAAACGCAGCACAACGCATGTCCATGCGCCCCCCATGTTAAATATAGGGGCGCATGACGCATGCGTCACCGTGGGTGCGCCCGACGCAACCGCGCAAAACGCTAATGTGAACGTAGCCTAACACCCACTTAGCTGTTTTCTCTTGAGCATATAATGCATGTTTCTATTTATTATTATTATTATTATTAATATTTATATAGCACCATTGATTCCATGGTGATTTACATGAGAAGGGGTTGCCTACAAATTACATATATCACTTACAGTAAACATACCAACAATGACAGACTGATACAGAGGGGCGAGGACCCTGCCCTTGTGGGCTTACATTCTATTTACAGAGGTATTTCAGCTAAAGGCATTAAACCGCTTCGGCAGTGTTATTATCTTGAAACCGCGTTCGCGGTATCTGTACCCCGTGGCTGCATCGACGGTGCCAGAACTATTACCTCAGACCTATGTGTCAGGATGGCCACAAGGAACGGGTACAGCACTGATTCACAGTCTGAACCTGTCCCAAGTGGCCATTCTATTTGCACAGTCTGAACCTGTCCCAAATGGCCATCCTGCCTGCACAGTCTGTACTTTCTAGTGGATGTGCTGTCTTGTCTTGGAATCTGGATTAACAGCTTAGACCCTTGGGGTCAACTGCTACTGCTAGATGCCGCCCTGGAGTGGCACCTGGCAGCTAACTGCCACACAAACCTGATCTCACCGCTAGAGGCTCCAGTGAACATCAAGGTATCTGCTTAGTTGCGCCCCTCCAGGGTAGGTCTGGTCTGTGGCACAGTGGTTCCACAAACTATGCGTAACCTGCGGGAGTGACAAAAGGTCTCTCAGTTCAAGGGCTCAGCCTCTCTGTTAGATACCAGTGGTGATAATTGGCATGTCAACAAACAGGAGGCATCACATAACACTTGTTCCGAATTTTGAGCTTTCAAATGTGCTAAAAAATTTTTTTTAAAGTTTTATGCTCCTCCCATGAGTCACAGATTGGAGCTAGGTTCTTAAAGATTTGATGATTTGCAGATCTTGGCGACACCTGCTATTACCTCGATTGGCATAACCTTACAGCTTGTCTGTGGTGCTCCAATTTCACTGTTGGGGAGTGTATAAACTGTAAAGTAGAACCTACTATGAGACAATGAGTGGGATCCTATGCGAGGGCCGTTATCTATCCCCCAGAATATGCTGAGTAGCATACTGTACCTCTGGAGTACATTGTAATTACAGACACGGGTGTGGTTACCATGCAAAATAAAAGTAAGTGTGGGCTGGGTCAAGTTATTTGACCAAGTCAGTTTAGCAAAACCTGTATTGCACTTTTATTTTTGGAAAGATCTGTAGGATGGTAGTGGGATGGATCTTTCCCTCCAATCTTTGTCTTACAAGCGGCCCATTGCCACGGTTTTCATTTAAATCTACAGTTAAGGTTTGGGTGTGTCAGTTTGTTTTGATTTCACATGTAGAAGAGCTGAAGGTGCTGTGGCTGTATGCCTGGCTGTGTCAAGCTAACACAGACCAGATCAGACGACATGTGCAACCATGATAACACCCGAGAGCCTTATGGCGGTTGAAGTGCCAGCGGCACTGGACTTTATTTTCATAATCCTTGCTGCGATCCGGAGGTGAGCCATTTCATGCGTGCAGAATTTGAACAAAAAAAGACTGTGGCGCACGGGGGGGTTCTACTAGCCAGAACCGCATGGACCAGGGATCATCCCGCCTAACGCCCGCTCTCCCGTTAACGTGGGCATAACGCTATTCAGCCAACACAGGGTGAGGGTAAAACAGTGTGGCAATGCTTTATTGAACCACTAAACAGGCAGATAATACGTAGAACAGTCCCAGCAAAATTCCCCAAGTTGGTGCACAGTAGAGTCTCACCCTTCCGCTGACCCACCGGGATAATGGCACATGTTACATCAGAGCTCCCAGGGTCGGCTACCCCACCTGTGGTACACACAGAGAGGAGGTAACGACAAGCGTAGGAAGATGACAGTCCATTGAGTCCATACAAGGTACAAGGCCAGTTGACATAAGAGTCACAACCTGGCTTAGGCTACTTTACACTTCCGTCTTTTCAGATCCGTCACAATCCGTTGATTTTTGAGAATGCAGGATCCTGCAAAAAAAATTGCAGGATCCTGCATTTCCCCATGAACTTGTATTAGCGACGGATTGTGACGGATGGCCATCCGTTTCATCCGTCATGCACTGGATCCGTCGTAAAATAGTGGTCCGTCGTGCAGAGAAAACGTTCATTGTAACGTTTTTTGTACACGTCAGAAAATCGGTCAGCGGCGTATTCTGCGCTGCCCGTCGTCGGCTCCAATGGATGCCTATGGGCGCAGGATCCGTCGCTGACCGCTGACATGCAGGAATCCAGCGACTAATCCAGTTTTTCCCTTCTGAGCATGCCCGTAAGGATTTTCAAGTCCGGAAAAAGTCTCTCTCTCACTCACTTACTCTCAATCTCATTCCCAGAATTTCTCTACGACGGATCCGTCATTACACTGGATCCGTCGCACACGTTTTTCCCTATTTTCATGACGTCCCATCTATACTTCATTTTGCTGCACCATGATGTACCCCGGAAAACGGAAGTGTGAAAGTAGCCTAATCCGAATATCTCCATGGAGACAAGTATTCTAAACATATCCATAGTTCAGCGATGGTCAATGGAACAAATCTGAATCCTTCCAACCAGAGCCGAAAACCCCTAGGTTGTTTCCTGTAGAATGATAGATCTGTGTCCCTCATGATGGTGCTATGATGATTTGGCTGCAGTCCTGTCTCTCGTCCTTTGGGTGTTTTGACAGAATCTCTCTGTCGCTCTCTCTCCATCCCAGTCCCTTTATACAGAGGCATGTAACCTATTTTTAGATTTACCAAGTGTCCTTCAGTCCAGCTTCAAATATAAGGGAAACAATGGTGATGAAAGAGCCTTGTTTGATTATGTAATCTATTTGCTTAGATTTTCCTCCTCTGTTTTAAAAATCAACAAACTATCTGGGATAGACAATTAATAATTAGCATATCAGTCCGTGTGCTGTCCAGGTAAAAGTCGGTCAGCGCTCTGACCAATAGGGCTGTTCAGATAACAGTAGATCTCACCATCCTCATGATCAAGGATAAGAGCACACTGTTATATTAAATGTCAGCTTTCAAGTTAATATGCCAGGCTTAGACAAACAGAAGTCTGTTTTCTAGACCAACCAGAAACACTTAAAGCCAACATACAGATAAAAAGTCAATTCATCTTGGTTTGCTAAACATGGTTGTCTGGGTAATTAATATATAATCTGGTTTCTTCCCAAGGATGTTTTGACTTAATGTGCCACTAAATTCACTGGCGGAAACGCTGCTTGCTGCCTTACACTACATTAAAATGAATGTCATCTCTTTGAACAGTTTTGGATTTTTATATGAATTTTTGTAGATAGAAAGTTCTTAACTGATCAAATTATTGATAAATCTTAATAGTACTCCTTTTCTATTGTAACAGAGCTAATTTTTACCATAATGACCAGACCAAATTTTTGAAATCTGACCAATGTCACTTTAAATGGTATTCTGAAACGCGTCAACAGATCTCTCTGACTCTGATTTTTTATTTTTTTTATTTTGTGGAATATTGTATTTCATGTCAGTGGTAAATTTTGGTCAATATGATATGCATATATTCATGAAAATATCAAAAATCTTACAAAAAATTTGAAAATTTTGCAATTTTCAAACTTAAAATTTATAAGCCCTTAAATCAAGTAGTTATACCACACAAAACAGTTTATAAACAACATTCCCCACATATCTACTTTACATCAGCATACTTTTTGAAACATTATTTTTTTTTTGTTGGGAAGTTAGAGGGGTTAATAGTTTATTAGCAATTTCTCAATTTTCCCAAAAAATATACAAAACCATTTTTTATGGATCACATTACATTTCAAGTCACTTTGAGGGGTCTATATGACAGAAAATACTCAAAAGTGACACCATTCTAAAAACTGCACCCCTCAATGTCATCAAAACCACATCCAAGAATTTTTTTTAACCCTTCAGGTGCTTCACAGGAATTAATGGAATGTGGATGGAAAGAATGGATATTTTACTTTATTTCATAGAAATTTTGGTTTGGCCCCAAATTTGTTTCATTTTCACAAGGGTAACAGGAAAAAATGAACCTGAAAATTTGTTGTGCAAATTCTCCTGAGTATGATGATACCCGATACGTGGGGGGTTTCCACTGTTTAGCTACATCAGGGGCTCTCCAAATGCGACATGGCGTCCGATCTCCATTCCAGAAAATTTTGCGTTGAAAAAGTCAAATGGTACTCCCTCCCTTCTGAGCCTTGCCATGCGCCTAAATAGTGGTTTACCCCCACATATGGGATATTAGCATACTCAGGATAAATTGCGCAACAACTTTTGGGGTACAATTTTACCTGTTACCCTTGGGAAAATGAAAAAAAAATTGGATCTGAAGTAAAATTTTTGTGAAAAGTTAAATGTTCATTAAAAAAAAAAAAAAATCATTCCAAAAATTCCTGTGAAGCACCTGAAGGGTTAATACACTTCTTGAATGTGGTTTTGAGCACCTTGAGGGGTGCAGTTTTTAGAATGGTTTTAATTTTTGTGTGACATAGCTCTGTGATTTAAGGGCATGAAAATTCAACGTTGGAAAATTGCAAAATTTTAGCCAAATTTCCAAGTCATATCGAAGAAATTTTACCACTATCGTGAAGTACAATATAGAGATACAAGTACAGTACAGAACCACCAGGATCCATTGAAGCGTTTCAGAGTTATTACCTCATAAAGGGACAGTGGTCAGAATTGTAAAAATTGGCCTGGTCATTAATGTGCAAACCACCCTCGGTGGTAAAGGGGTTAAAAGACGACAATAACAAACTAATGGAGGACAAAGAAAAGGCTAAGCTATTAAGCAGGCACTTTTCTTCCGTGTTCACCTATGAACTGTCTGTTACAGGGATCATTTAACATGGCAAAAATCAAAGTTCACCACCCTGAGATAACTAGTTTAACACAAAGAAATACACCCTACATCTGATCAATTTAAACATTGACAAATTCCCCTGGCCCAGATGGCATTCATCCTCAGATACTGAGGGAATTGAGCTCAATAATTGACAGACCACTGTATCTCATATTCTTAGACTCTCTTGTAACGGGTGGTGCCACAAAATTGGAGTTTGGCTCATGTGGAAGATCAGGCAGGGCAGGGCGAGGATGATACTTGTAGCCCCCTTTTGGCTCAAGAGATCCGGAGATCCCAGGCCTTCTAGCTCAAGGGCTTGTGTTTCATCCTCAAGTGACTGGGCTGCACTTAACAGCCTGGAACTTGAGAGGTCGGTGCTAGAGGGTAAGGGATTCTCAGCCAGTCTGATTTCCACCTTGCTTGCTTGTAGAAAACCAGTCATTACAAAAATTTATGGTAGGACGTGGAAATTTTTTTTTGTCATCTACGAGGTGCTCTCCGGAGGGAAAAGTGCCTATGAAAGAGATTTTCAAATTCCTTCAGAGAGGGCGAGATCAGGGCCTGTCTCTAAGCACGCTAAAGGTTCAGGTGTCAGCATTGGGGGCACTTTACAATTACAACTTAGCGTACATATGCAAATTGCCTCTTTTGAGAAAAAGAGGACTTAAACTCTAGTGCCACCTGTTGGAAGTAGCGATCCTACAAGTCACAATCAACCCTTTAACGAGTCGTGCAATATGACTTAGGATAAAAGCCAAATCAGTATCTCAATTCGCAGACACGGTGTTTCAGGCTGTTGGCCCTCATCAGTGCAAACTAATTTGGCTAGGTGAGAGGCTCTTGACTGGGGTCTAAGGGGTATCGTTTCTCCTTATGTAGAGTGACATACCATCTCAGGTTTGTAAAGGTAAGGAGGCTTATTCGCCGTGCAATGCTCCTCTGGGAAATATAATATGCAAATTGCCTCTTCTGAGAAAAAGAGGACTTAAACTCTATAGCGCCACCTGCTGGAAGTAGCGATCCTACAAGTCACAATCAACCCTTTAACGAGTCGTGCAATATGACTTAGGATAAAAGCCAAATCAGTATCTCAGTTCTCAACTTAGCGGGCAATCTGTGGGTGGTTAGATTCATTAAGGCCTGTACTAGATCCAGACCGGTCCCGATAGCCAGAGTCCCTCCATGGGTCTTAAACTTAGTCCTAAATGCCTTGACTGAACCACCATTTGAGCCTTTAGCAGATGCGTCCATAAAACTGATTACTTTTAAGACCATTCTCCTAATAGCCCTACGTCAGCACGTAGAATTGGAGAGATACAGGCCCTTTCAGCAGATCCTCTCTTCACGGCGGTAATGGATGATAGAGTAGTCCTGAAGCCTGATCCAACCTATTTGCCCAAAGTAGTGTCGAGATTCCATAGATCGCAAGAGATTTCCCTACATTCCTTTTGTCCTGACCCAAAAAATGATAGGGAAAAGACGTTTCATACTCTAGATGTCAGGAGATGCCTTCTTCACTATTTGCAGGCAACAAAGTCTTGTAGGAAGAATATGGCTTTGTTTATTTCCTTCCAGGGTTCTAGGAAGGGGTTGAAGGTCTCGAAAGGTTCCTTGTCCAGATGGATAAGGGAAGCGATCAAATCGGCCTATGTTTGTGGGGGAAAACTGGTCCTGGACAATAGGAGAGCCCACTCCACAAGAGCGATGGCAACTTCTTGGGCAGAAAGGGCAGGTGTGCCTATCGGACAAATCTGTAAGGCAGCTACGTGGTCATCACCCTCCACTTTCTATAGTCACTATAGACTGTATCTGTCCGCTTCGACCTTTGGGAAGAGGGTTCTACAAGCTGTGGTCCCTGTTATGATCTGGTGGCCTAGGAGCAGCATGAGACGGACTCTGGAGAAGGTGGTCCCTGTACTGACCGCAAACCCTGAACCTAGCAGTGCAACTAGAAATAGCCGTGGGGGGTACCTAACACTCCCTAGACCCCTCGACACAGCCTAAGAACTAACTTCCCCTAAAGACAGCACGGTGGCGCAGTGGATAGCACTACAGCCTTGCAGCGCTGGAGTCCTGGGTTCAAATCCCACCCAGGACAACATCTGCAAAGAGTTTGTATGTTCTCTCCGTGTTTGCGTGGGTTTCCTCCGGGCACTCCGGTTTCCTCCCACATTCCAAAGACATACTGATAGGGAATTTAGATTGTGAGCCCCATCGGGGACAGTGATGATAATGTGTGCAAACTGTAAAGCGCTGCCGAATATGTTAGCGCTATATAAAAATAAAGATTATTATTATTATTAAAGACAGAAACAGGAAACCTATCTTACCTCAGAGAAAATCCCCAAAGGATAGATAGCCCCCCACAAATATTGACTGTGAGAGGAGAGGGAACATACGCAGACATTAAATCAGAATTTAGCATAGGAGGCCATACTAGCTAAAAAGAAAGAATAGAAGAGAGTACTATGCGGTCAGTATTAAAACACTAGAAAATATCCACCACAGAAAATACAAATCACCACATCTGACTAAAGAAATGGAGGGTATATCTGCATCTCCAGAGACACAGCTTGGCTGCAAAAAAATCCTTCACAGACAAAGCTGGACAAGACAAAACATGAAAATGCACAGAACTATAAGGTCCACAGCAGGTGGACAGCAAAAACAAAGCCAGGACTTATCTTTGAAGAAAAGCACAGCAAACAGGAGAGACCAGAAGGGAAGTGAATCCTCCAAAAACAATGGACAACTGGCACTGACTAAAGGATCAAGCAGGACTAAATAGCTGAGTCCAAATTGAACACACCTGATGAATGCTGCGATCCACAGACAGCAGCACTACCACTCATAACTGTTATGATACGGTGGTCTAGGAGCAACATGGAACGAGCTCTGAAGGAAGTGGTAACTGTACTGACCACAGTCCCTAAGCTCAACACAACACTAGAAGTAGCCGTGGAATGGTCCTAACTCTCCCTAGGCATCTCGTCACAGCCTAAGAGCTAACTGCCCCTAAAGAAAGAAGCAGGAAAGCTATCTTGCCTCAGAGAAAATCCACAAAGGATAGATTAGCCCTCCACAAATAATGACTGTGAGTGGAGAGGGAAAAGACATACACAGAATGAAACCAGGATGAGCACAGGAGGCCAGTCTAGCTAAATAGATAGGACAGGATGGAATACTGTGCAGTCAGTATAAAACACTACAAAAATCCACGCAGAGTTTACAAAAAATCTCCACACCTGACTAAAGGTGTGGAGGGTAAATCTGCTTCCCAGAGCTTCCAGCAAGACAAAATTAATTCATACTGATAAGCTGGACAAACATAGAAAGCACAGAATGGATAAGTCCACAATCTATGGACAGAAAAGAGCAAGCAAAAACTTAGCTTTGCTGAACTAGTCAGGATAACAGGGAAATCCAAAGAGTTGTGAATCCAACCAGGAACCATTTACAAGTGGCACTGGCTGAAGGAAAGAGCCAGGCCTAAATAGCAGAGCAGAAGAGACGATAAGTGGAGGCAGCTAAAGACAGCTAACTCCAAGGAGCAGCCATACCACTAGAAACCACAAGAGGGAGCCCAGGAGCAGAACTCACAAAAGTGCCACTTACAACCACCGGAGGGAACCCAAGAGCGGAATTCACAACAGTACCCCCCCCTTGAGGAGGGGTCACCGAACCCTCACCAGAGCCCCCAGGCCGATCAGGACGAGCCAAATGAAAAGCACGAACCAAATCAGTGGCATGGACATCGGAGGCAACAACCCAAGAATTATCCTCCTGGCCATAACCCTTCCACTTGACAAGATACTGAAGCCTCCGCCTCGAAAAACGAGAATCCAAAATCTTCTCAACCTCATATTCCAACTCTCCCTCAACCAACACCGGGGCAGGAGGGTCAACCGAGGGAACAACGGACACCACATATCGCCGCAACAAAGATCTATGGAAAACATTATAAATGGCAAAAGAGGCTGGAAGAGCCAAACGAAAAGACACAGGATTAATAATTTCACAAATTTTATAAGGACCAATAAACCGAGGCTTAAACTTAGCGGAAGAAACCTTCATAGGAACATGACGAGAAGACAACCAAACCAAATCCCCCACACGAAGTCGGGGATCAACACACCGACGGCGGTTAGCAAAACGTTGAGCCCTTTCCTGAGACAACGTCAAATTGTCCACCACATGAGTCCAAATCTGCTGCAGCCTGTCCACCACAGAATCAACACCAGGACAATCAGAAGGCTCAACCTGCCCAGAAGAAAAACGAGGATGAAAACCAAAATTACAAAAGAAAGGTGAAACCAAAGTAGCCGAACTAGCCCAATTATTAAGGGCGAACTCGGCCAACGGCAAGAAAGACACCCAATCATCCTGATCAGCAGACACAAAGCATCTCAAATAGGTCTCCAAGGTCTGATTAGTTCGCTCAGTTTGGCCATTAGTCTGAGGATGAAACGCTGAAGAAAAAGACAAATCAATGCCCATCCTAGCACAAAAGGCCCGCCAAAATCTAGAGACAAACTGAGAACCTCTGTCAGACACAATATTCTCCGGAATGCCATGCACACGAACCACATGCTGAAAAAATAATGGAACCAGATCTGAGGAGGAAGGCAACTTAGGCAAAGGTACCAGATGGACCATTTTAGAGAACCGGTCACAAACAACCCAGATAACAGACATCTTCTGGGAAACAGGAAGACCTGAAATAAAATCCATGGAAATATGCGTCCAAGGCCTCTCAGGGACCGGCAAAGGCAAAAGCAACCCACTAGCGCGGGAACAGCAAGGCTTGACCCGGGCGCAAGTCCCAATGGACTGCACAAAAGCACGCACATCGCGCGACAAGGAAGGCCACCAAAAGGACCTAGCAACCAAATCTCTGGTACCAAAAATCCCCGGATGACCAGCCAACACTGAACAATGAACCTCAGAAATTACCTTACTTGTCCATCTATCAGGAACAAACAGCTTCCCAACTGGACAGCGGTCAGGCCTATCAGCCTGAAATTCCTGAAGCACCCGCCGCAAATCAGGGGAGATAGCAGAAAGAATCACCCCCTCCTTAAGAATGCCAACCGGCTCAAGGACTCCAGGAGAATCAGGCGAAAAACTCCTAGAGAGGGCATCAGCCTTAACATTCTTAGATCCCGGAAGATACGAAACCACAATATCAAAACGGGAGAAAAACAGGGACCATCGAGCCTGTCTAGGATTCAGCTCCTTGGCCAACTCGAGGTAAATCAGATTCTTATGATCGGTCAGGACCACAACGCGATGTTTAGCTCCCTCAAGCAAATGTCACCACTCCTCAACCGCCCACTTCATAGCCAACAACTCCTGATTGCCGAGATCATAATTGCGTTCCGCAGGCGAAAACTTTCTGGAAAAAAAAGCACACGGTTTCATCAAAGAACCATCAGACTCCCTCTGAGACAAAACGGCCCCTGCCCCAATCTCAGAAGCATCGACCTCATCCTGAAAAGGAAGAGAAACATCCGGCTGACACAACACAGGGGCAGAAGTAAATCGGCGTTTAAGCTCCTGAAAGGCCTCAACAGCCTCAGAGGACCAATTCGTCACATCAGCGCCTTTCTTCGTCAAATCAGTAAGGGGCTTAACCACACTGGAAAAGTTGGCAATGAAATGGCGATAGAAATTAGCAAAGCCCAAAAAATTTTGAAGGCCCTTCACAGATGTGGGTTGGATCCAGTCATGAATAGCTTGGACCTTAACAGGATCCATTTCTATAGACGAAGGAGAAAAAATAAAACCCAAAAAAGAGACCTTCTGAACTCCGAATAGGCACTTAGACCCCTTCACAAACAAAGCATTATCACGAAGGATCTGGAACACCATCTTGACCTGCTTCACATGAGACTCCCAATCATCGGAAAAAATCAAAATATCATCCAAATATACGACCATGAATTTATCAAGATAATTGCGGAAAATATCATGCATGAAAGACTGGAACACAGATGGAGCATTAGAGAGCCCAAATGGCATCACAAGGTATTCAAAATGGCCTTCAGGCGTATTAATGCAGTTTTCCATTCATCACCCTGTTTAATATGAATAAGATTATATGCCCCTCGGAGGTCAATCTTAGTAAACCAACTAGCCCCCTTAATCTGAGCAAACAAATCAGTAAGCAAAGGCAAGGGGTATTGGAATTTGACCGTGATCTTATTAAGAAGACGATAATCAATACAGGGTCTCAAGGAGCCATCCTTCTTAGCAACAAAAAGAAACCCGCTCCCAATGGTGACGACGAGGGCCGAATATGCCCCTTCTCCAAAGACTCCTTAACATAACTCCGCATGGCGGCATGCTCTGGCACAGACAGATTGAAAAGTCGGTCCTTAGGGAACTTGCAACCAGGAATCAAGTTAATAGCACAATCACAGTCCCTGTGCGGAGGAAGGGAACTGGACTTGGGCTCATCAATTACATCCTGGAAATCCGACAAAAACTCAGGGACCTCAGAAGAGGGGGAAGAGGAAATTGACATCAAAGGAACGTCACTATGTACCCCTTGACAACCCCAACTAGTCACCGACATAGTTTTCCAATTCAGCACCGGATTATGTTCCTGTAACCATGGAAAACCCAGTACAACAACATCATGCAGGTTATGCAACACCAGAAAACGGCAATCTTCCTGATGTGCTGGAGCCATGTACATAGTCATCTGTGTCCAGTACTTAGGTTTATCCTTGGCCAAGGGTGTAGCATCAATACCCCTCAAAGGAATAGGGCTCTGCAAAGGCTGCAAGGAAAAACCACAGCGCCTGGTGAATTCTAAGTCCATTAAGTTCAGGGCAGCGCCTGAATCCACAAATGCCATGACAGAAAAGGACGACAATGAGCAAATCAGGGTCACAGATAAGAGAAATTTAGGCTGTATAGTACTAATGGTAACAGACCTAGCGACTTTCTTAGTACGCTTAGGGCAATCAGAGATAACATGAGCAGAATCACCACAGTAAAAACACAGCCTATTCTGACGTCTGAATTCCTGCCGTTCTGTTCTAGTCAAAATCATATCACATTGCATAGGTTCAGGACTTTGCTCAGAGGATACTGCCATATGGTGCACAGCTTTGCACTCGCGCAGACGCCGATCAATCTGAATAGCTAGAGACATAGATTCGCTCAAACCGGCAGGCGTAGGAAAGCCCACCATAACATCTTTAAGGGCTTCAGAAAGACCTTTTCTGAAAAGAGCAGCCAGAGCCTCTTCATTCCATTTAGTGAGCACAGACCATTTTCTAAATTTCTGGCAGTATAACTCTGCCGCTTCCTGACCTTGACACAAGGCCAACAGGGTTTTTTCTGCATGATCCACAGAATTAGGTTCGTCATACAATAATCCGAGCGCTTGAAAAAATGCATCAACATTCAATAATGCCGGATCCCCTGTTTCAAGAGAAAAGGCCCATTCTTGAGGGTCACCACGCAGCAAGGATATGATGATTTTTACTTGCTGAATGGGATCACCAGAAGAACGGGGTTTCAAAGCAAAAAACAATTTGCAGTTATTTTTAAAGTTCAAAAACTTGGATCTGTCCCCAAAAAAACAAATCAGGAGTAGGAATTCTAGGCTCTAAAGCCGGAGTCTGGACAACATAATCTTGGATACTCTGTACTCTTGCAGCAAGTTGATCCACACGAGAAAACAAACCCTGAACATCCATGCCAAAGCATATATCCTGAACCACCCAGATATCAAGAGGAAAAAAAAAGACAAACCAGAGCACAGAAAAAAAAATGGTTCAGAACTTTCTTTTCCTTCTTTTGAGATGCATTTAATTCATTTTTGGCCACTTGTACTGTTATGATACGGTGGTCTAGGAGCAACATGGAACGAGCTCTGAAGGAAGTGGTAACTGTACTGACCGCAGTCCCTAAGCTCAACACAACACTAGAAGTAGCCGTGGAATGGTCCTAAAGGTACCGTCACACTAAGCGACGCTGCAGCGATACCGACAACGATCCGGATAGCTGCAGCGTCGCTGTTTGGTCGCTGGAGAGCTGTCACACAGACAGCTCTCCAGCGACCAACGATCCCGAGGTCCCCGGTAACCAGGGTAAACATCGGGTTACTAAGCGCAGGGCCGCGCTTAGTAACCCGATGTTTACCCTGGTTACCATCCTAAAAGTAAAAAAACAACCGCTGCATACTTACCTACCGCTGTCTGTCCTCGGCGCTCTGCTTCTCTGCTCTGGCTGTGAGCGCCGGGCAGCTGGAAAGCAGAGCGGTGACGTCACCGCTCTGCTTTCCGGCCGCTGTGCTCACAGCCAGAGCAGAGAAGCAGAGCGCCGAGGACAGACAGCGGTAGGTAAGTATGTAGCGGTTGTTTTTTTTACTTTAACGATGGTAACCAGGGTAAACATCGGGTTACTAAGCGCGACCCTGCGCTTAGTAACCCGATGTTTACCCTGGTTACCAGCGAAGACATCGCTGAATCGGTGTCACACACACCGATTCAGCGATGTCTGCGGGGAGTCCAGCGACGAAACAATGTTCTGGACTTTTTTCCCCAACCAGCGTCAGCACAGCAGGGGCCTGATCGCTGCTGCCTGTCACACTGGACGATATCGCTAGCCAGGACGCTGCAACGTCACGGATCGCTAGCGATATCGTCCAGTGTGACGGTACCTTAACTCTCCCTAGGCATCTCGTCACAGCCTAAGAGCTAACTACCCCTAAAGAAAGAAGCAGGAAAGCTATCTTGCCTCAGAGAAAATCCCCAAAGGATAGATTAGCCCCCCCCCCCCACAAATAATGACTGTGAGTGGAGAGGGAAAAGACATACACAGAATGAAACCAGGATGAGCACAGGAGGCCAGTCTAGCTAAATAGATAGGACAGGATGGAATACTGTGCGGTCAGTATAAAACACTACAAAAATCCACGCAAAGTTTACAAAAAATAATGGAATGGATAAGTCCACAATCTATGGACAGAAAAGAGCAAGCAAAAACTTAGCTTTGCTGAACTAGTCAGGATAACAGGGAAATCCAAAGAGATGTGAATCCAACCAGGAACCATTTACAAGTGGCACTGGCTGAATGAAAGAGCCAGGCCCAAATAGCCGAGCAGAAGAGACGATAAGTGGAGGCAGCTGAAGACGGCTAACTCCAAGGAGCAGCCATACCACTAGAAACCACAAGAGGGAGCCCAAGAGCAGAACTCACAAAAGTGCCACTTACAACCACCGGAGGGAGCCCAAGAGCATAATTCACAACACATAACCACCGGAGGGAGCCCAAGAGCAGAATTCACAACAGGTCCCTCCCTGATAGAGTAATTCTCTGTAATTCTCTCGTTGGTGCTGTTATGGGTGCTAGAAAAACACGTATATTACTTACTGGTAATTTGTTTTTACGAAGCCCATGACAGCACCTGTATATTCCCTCCCGTTACTAAGCTTTCACCATTTGTTTGGTGGGTCGTTGTATATATTTGCCACTTAAGGTGAAATTAAGAATAGTTGATATAGTCAAAGAAATTGTATAAATGTATATATGTGTGTGTACACTAACCAGGAGGTCCTCTCAAGCTCTGCAAACCACTGATGCGGAGAGAGGAGCCGCCCTTTTTATCTTAAAGGTTCCCTGTCCTTGTGCGGCGGATCCCCTCTCATCATCGTTGTCCCCGATGGGGCTCACAATCTAAATTCCCTATCAGTATGTCTTTGGAATGTGGGAGGAAACCGGAGAACCCGGAGGAAACCTACGCAAATACGGGGAGAACATACAAACTCCTTGCGAATGTTGTCCTGGGTGGGATTTGAACCCAGGACTCCAGCGCTAAGAAGGCTACAGCAAAGGCAACAAAAGAGTTTCTCAAAAAGAAGCACATTAAGGTCATGTAGTGGCCCTAGCCAGTCTGCAGACCTTATTCCCATAAAACGCTTATGGAGGGAGTTGAAGACGCGAGTTGCCAAGCGACAGCCTCAAAATCTTAATGATTTAGAGATAATCTATTAAGCGGAGTGGACCAAAATTCCTCTTGACATTTGCGCAAACCTTATCATCAACTAAAAAAAGTCTGACTGCTGTGCTTGCCAACAAGAGTTTTTCCACCAAGTATTAAGTCTTGTTTGCCAGAGGGATCAAATTCTTATTTCTCACTGCAAAATGCAAATACATTTATATAATTTATACAATGTGATTTTCTGTTTTTTTTATTTTTTTTTTTATATTCTATCTCTCAATGTAATTTTAACATCTACCCTTAAAATTATAGACTGTTCATGTCTTTGTCAGTGGACAAACTTACAAAATCAGCAAGGGATCAAATACATATTTTTCCCACTGTAACTGCTTTTAAAAAGGGCTGCGGATGTTTTCCTCAACACACATAACATTGTTATAGTTAAATTAGTGACGAAATGTACAAATTGTGGAGAAAAGTTAAACTTGATGGACTTAGGTCTTTTTTTTCAACCTATTTAACTGTATTTGCTACTGTATTAGACTGTCTTTGGCTGGCTGCAGAATGAGATACTGGGTTGGCCACATTATCTTTATTTTATCAGGTATATCGGAGACATGATTTTGTGGCACTTATTATATAGGTATGACATGTTCTCCTCCTGCTCTTGTTACTGCAGCTGTCCTCACAGACAGCACAGCTCTCCGAACCATAAGAAAGGCTACTGTTTTAGGCCTCTTTCACACTTCCGTCTTTCAGCTTCCGTCACAATCCATCGTTTTTTGAGAATGCAGGATCCTGCATTTTCCCATAGACTTACATTAGCGACGGATTGTGGCGGATGGCCATCTGTTTCATCCGTCATGCACTGGATCCGTCGGAAAATAGCGGTCCGTCGTGCGGAGAAAATGTTCAGAGGAAAATCGGTCAGCGACGGGTCCTGCGCTGTCCGCCGTCGGCTATAATGGAAGCCTATGGACGCAGAATCCGTCACTGACCGTCACACACAGGAATCCAGTGACGTATCACGTTTTCCCCCTCTGAGCATGCCCGGAAGGATTTTCAGATCTCTCTCTCTCTCTTCTTATGATTCCCAGAAATTTTCTCTCTCTCTCGTTTTTCACTATTGTTGTGACGTCCGTCGATACGTCATTTTACTGCACAACTATAAACATAAGGATGAATGACCTCAGGGAGATCAAAACATCCAACACCGCGGAGACACCATCACGTGTTTCTCAACGAAGTGATCCAGAACACTGCCCCCGTCCCTTATGGGAAATATGCAAATGCATGTAGAAAAGCCGCGGAGACACCATCACGTGTTTCTCAACGCAAGCAATAAATAGCCAGGTCTTTCACCGGGAAGGAACAACCACGGGAAGGGCAGCATCCAAAAAGGAAAACCACCTATGCCAAAACATGGTATCCATCCACAGACAGCTGTTTCGGGGTATTTGCCCCTCATCAGTGTGAAGTAGGAAACTGGCTATTAGGAGCAGTGCCTAGTAAAAGGCCTTTTCCGTTTACTAGGCACTGCTCCTAGTAGCCAGTTTACTACTCCACACTGATGAGGGTCAAATATCCCGAAACAGCTGTCTGTGGATGGATACAATGTTTTGGCATAGATGGTTTTCCTTTATGGATGCTGCCCTTCCCGTGGTTGTTCCTTCCCGGTGAAAGACCTGGCTATTTATTGCTTGCGTTCAGAAATACGTGATGGTGTCTCCACGGCTTTTCTACATGCATTTTACTGCACAACGACGCACAGCAGAAGACAGAAGTGTAAAAGAAGCCTTAGGAGCATGTGACCTGATCAGTCCGTCAACTTTTCTCCAATTGAAACCCTTACATGATAAAACTGCTTTTCTATTGGAGGATACTGATTGGTCTGTTGATTTTAATGGATTATCAATGTTTTTAATCGTACATGGATCAACCATTATCGTATGCAATAACATGTCACCTTTCACAAGACATTTACAGTTTCCACAACCATGAAATTAGGAATTTATCTAGATGTGTGGTGAGCACCTTGAATCCACAGAATGGAGTAAAATTACAGTTTGGCTAACGGCAGTGCTCTGAATGGAAGGAGCACCATTTGAATTTTGGAGAGCAAAATTGGCTGGAATAGAGAGCGGACGCCGTGTTGCATTTGCAGAGCCCCTGATGTATCTAAACAGTGGAAACCCCCCACATGTGACCTCATTTTGTAAACTACACCCTTAAATGAATTTATCTAGAGTTGTGATGAGCATCTTGAACCCACAGCTGCTTCACAAAATTTTAAAACACTGGATTGTGAAAATTAAGAATTATATTTATTTTTTTTCCAGGAAAATGTTGCTTTATCCCCAAAGTTTTCATTTTCATTAGGGTAACAACAGAATGTGGACCCTACGAATTTGTTGTGTTATTTCTTCTGAGTACTGTGATGCCCCATATGGTGAGAAAATCAACAATTCAAGTACAGCTCCAAAAGAAGAGTGCTGTTTTGAGAAGCAGACTTTGCCCTTATTTTGCCCATATTGTTTGTGGACACCATGCTGTTTTTGCAGAGCCCTTGTACTGCCAGAAGAGTACTACCCACACATATTACGGTACTTCATTTTGGAAACTACACACTTCAAGCTATTCATCTAGTGTGTTCTCTTTTTTGCAGCAGTGCCATACATGTTGACATTAAGTTTGGGTTGGGAACGCTGCGGAGCTCAGAAGAAGGGACCTTTTGGCTTTCCGATGCTTGAATTTTACTGCATTGTTTTTTGGGAGCCATGTCGCTTTTCCAACACCTCTGAACTATTAGGAACATGGACAATCTCTATTTTTCTGTTTACAGACAACAGATCTTAGCAGAGGCTTTTTTTTTGCATGATAGGATGTTTTTATTGGTTCCAGATGGTGCATAATATTTTTTACTAGATTTTATTCAAATTTAAACAGAAAAAACAAAGAACAAGTCAAGAACTGTCTTTTTTTTTTTTTACACCATTCTGTTCTGTTCACTGTGCAGTAAACGTGATATAACGACTTTATTCTTCAGGTCAGTACAATGTCGGCGATACCAGGGTTTTAAATTATTTTCATAATTTGCCTTTTTTGCATTCTAAAACAACGTTTTACAAAAAAAGTATTCATTGCATTGCCATATCCTGTGAGCTATAACTTTTTGATTTTTCTGCTGAACGATCTGTGTGAGGTCTTTTTTTTTGCGGAAACATTTGATGTTTTTATTTGTACCAGTTTGGAATACATAACATGATTTTATTTTTGCATTTTTGTTTTTTTCCTCTCCTTCTTAAAAAAAAAAAAAAAAGCCATAACTTTTTTATTTTTCTGTTCACATAGATGCATTAGGGCTTGTTTTTTGCAGAACACATTTTATCTTTTGAATGAAACCTTTCATTTTAACAAATACTGTAGTGGAAAATGCGGTGCAAAAAATCTTTTATTGATACTATTTCAGAGTAGATATGACATTTTGATCACTACTTAAAGAAATTTTTGTAGGAACCAGGAAGCTAAAAAAATTTTTTTTTTTACGGAGTAAAATTATATTTTGATTGGACTATCATGCACATGGCGATGCAACATGTGTATTTTTTATATTATTTTTAATTATTCCTTTTAATATATTTAATATATTTATTAGTCTTCTTAGGAGACTTGAACCTGTAATGGTTTGATCACTTGTACTAAACATAGCATTAGTACAGTATTGCTGCAATAAGTTAAAATCATTGCCTCTTTTGCAGCCCTGCCATAGGCTCCTTAATGGTAGATACGGAGGTCTTAAACAGATTCCCGACTCTCATAACAACTCATCAGCACCCTACAATTGCATCAAGTGGATGCGTAGAATGATGTGCCCTCATGCCACTGTGCTGTTAATGGCACTGTCAGTGTTTGACGGTGTCATTTAACAGTTGCTGGCAAAGCTCTGCTCCACCTTCAGCTGTTTATCTGCCGTTTACGGGTTGGGCCAAATATGGGTCGGCCTACCCCTTGTGCCCGCGTCATACACCTGTTACCGACTTGTGCCGTACATGTGCAGTGGATGTTGGAAAAATATTTAGAATTGAGAGCCCTCAGTGGTTGATACCTTTTAATGGCTAACTGAAAAGATGGTAACAAATCCATACAAGTGGATGTTGGTAAGAGATTAATAGTTAAAAAAATGAAATGATCTATCTATGAAATATGTAAGGCCCGATTCACCGTTTGCGAGTGTGGGTACAACAGGCCCAACTAGTTGATGTGCAAGGCCAGATTAGAGGGGTTGTGATGAACAAGCTTGGAGAATCAGTACAGTGCACACAGAATAAACAGTACACACAGTATCTCAGGGACTTGGAATGTGTAGGGGGAAGGTTTCTGTGTAAAAGCTCTGTGTGATAGATTTACAGCATAAAATGGGGACTGAGAAGACAAAATGGACCCTGATTTCCCGCGCAAGTTATTGAGGTCAATTTTCTTTTTTTGTGTTATATTCGCTAATGCTTTTTGCACCGAATTCTTAAAAAAGGCTCATGCAGTTTATGGATTGTCAGAAAGTGAAAAATACCACCCCCCCCCCCTTTTGTCCTTTAGTACGGTATTTTTTTCTAACTTTTCAGCACTAAAAGTTTCAAATCGTTTAGACAGTTGCATGTTTTAAAATTGTACCAAATTACAAACTCCACTAGAAAACTTATTCCAAGCAGGGACTGTAGTAAGATGAGAACAAAAAAATGCAGTATTTGAGAAGTCGTATTTTATGACCCTGTTTAAAAAATCTGAATAAGAAAAGGCCTTTTTCAAGGCAATTTTTTAACTGTGTTCTAAAGTGGCCTGAAATGTAACTCTTGTTTCAGATTCTACTTCTATGATTAGCAAAAACCTTGGATCCATGTCACTTGATGAAGGACGGGGTGCGTGGCTACAAAACTTGCAGTATTGTATAAGTGTGGGTTTTATCTGAGTGCTGCATTAGTTTATAGGTGGCTGCTGTACAATAACTTATTTTACTGAATATTTTAGAGAATTGAGCTCTGTCTTAAAGGAGACCTTTCACCTGATTATGTTATAGTGGCTGCGAAACAGAATAAAACATAGTACCCTATTTTCTATTTTATTTATTTAAGTTTCTCTTCTGTTTGGAGATATTAACTTATAAAGTTTAGGTTATAACTCAAGAACAGCCAAGCTTAGCTTTACGAGCTATTCTTCTTTGGGGGCATTCATTTCTTTCCCAGTATGATATTGACCAATCATAAGTCTGCAGCAACTTGAAGGGGCCAAAAAAATGCCCGCACAATAGCTTAGAAAAGGCTTTTTCCTATTTCAGACAAATAATGGCAGATAATCTGATCTCCCTGATTTCACCGCCGAGTGATTATAAGTTCTGAAAATGGAGCAGATCCGTGTTTGATTACAACCACTTCTTTAGCTTTCATCTCACAGCACTCAGTGTATGGGGAGGGGCAGTACAGCAGAGCTGAGTTCTGTCTCATTACAAACACTGCTTCAGCTCTCCTTTCACAGTGCTGTCACTTTTACTATATCCCCTTTGTTTAGTCACTGCTTTTGAGATGAAAACTGATTGGTTAGTAATCACACTCCTTTCTGTTCTACTTCCCCTTCTTGTAATCACTTTGCAATGAGATCTGTGATCAGATCAGGCTATCATTACAGCCATGTCTTTTTTTTCCCCCTATATGTTGTTGCCTTCTTACAGAGACAAATCTCTGGTAGCCTCCAGTTAGGCTTCTCATAAATTATAACCTAACTTTTGCAAACTAATATCTCCACATTGGAAAGGAGAAATGTAAAAATAGAAATCACATTTTATTCAGCTGAACAACCACTATATCATAACTTGGCCAGGTTGACATTCTCAAATCAAAGAAAGGGTTTTTTCTAAATGGTTTTGAAACTAAATGGTTTAAATGTAAGTGACCTAGGATTATTCATTTAGTCATCCAGTGACTCCAGCTCCTTGCTCTTTAAGTCTCCATGGTCTTTTTTTACTTCTGTAGCTATAGCATGCTGTCAATGCACACTTGAGTACTGATGAAAATTGCCAGCCTTGAAATGTACCGTATTTTTTGGACTATAAGACTCACTGAATCATAAGACACACATAGGTTTTAGAGTAGGTAAAAAAAGTGAAGCAAAAAATGTGGTCATGACACACTGTTACGGAGGGGAATCTGCTGCTGACAGTATTATAGGAGTAATATCACCCAATTATGTACTAATATCCCCTATCCTTGTATATATGGCTCCCAATCCAGGTATACATGACCCCCATCATGGCATCCTTGGCCCCCATCCTGGTATACGTGCCCACCCCTATCTCCACCCTCGTATACATAGCTCCCCCATCCCCATCCTAGTATACATGGCTCCCCATCCTAGAATACATTGCCCCCCATCCCCATCCTAGTATACATGCCCCCCTGTCCTAGTATACATGGCTACCATCCCCGTCTTGGCATCCTTGGCCCTCATCCCCATCCTTGGTATACATGGCCACCATCACCATCATGGTATACATGGCCCCCCTTCTCCAGCCTTGGTTCCCTTATCCCCATCCTAGTATGCATGGCCAAGATCACAGTCCTGGTGTACATGGTCCTCTCATCCCCATCCTGGTATACATGGCCCCCTATCCCCATCATGGTATTCATGGCCCCCTATCCCTATCCTGGTATACATGGTCTCCCATCCCCATCCTGGTATACATGGCCAGCATCCCCATTCTGGTGCCCACCACTCCCATTCTGGTATTATTGGCCACCATCCCCATTTTTGTATACATGGCCACTATCCCCATCTTGGTATGCATGGCCACCATCATCCCCTTCTTGGTATACATGGCCATCATCATCCCCATCCTGGTATATATGGTCACCATCATCCCCCATCCCAGTATACATGGCCACCATCATCCCCATCCCGGTATATATAGTCACCATCATCCCCATCCCGGTGTTCATGGCCACCATCATCTCCATCCTCTCTCTCACAGCGCTGTGTTTTGTTGTTATGCCAAAAGCTGATTTCAGCGTGTAAGCAGCGCAAGACGTTACTGCCATGCGCCCTCACATGCTGAGGTCAGCTGCCAGAATATTCACTGCTTCCCACTCTTGGGACTATGGGCGTGGGGAGCAGTGAATATTCATTATGTTTAACAGTGGGCACACTGTTAGCTGCAGCCGCCGGCTTTCTGCAGCTGCTGCTGGGCGATCACGTGTGCCTGCTATTAAAGATAATGAAAATTTACTGCTTTCAGCTCAGAAAGTTCCTCCCACCTCTCTGCGCTGGCTTCAATGCATAGAGGAGGGAGGGACTATGGGTGTGGGGAGCAGTGAATATTCATTTTCTTTAACAGAGGGCACACTTGTTAACTGCAGCAGCAATTCCTGCCTCCTGTGACACGCTGCTCCACCGCTGCTGCTGCCCCCCATCCACAGCCACACTGTGAGGCACATGAGAACTATAAGACGCCCCATCCACTTTCCTCCAAAATTTTGGAAGAAATTAAAGTGCGTTTTATAGTCTGAAAAATACGGTATGTCATGTGCAAATGGACCCCATATCATCGATGGAAGAAGTAAGCGGAGATCAGCAGAGACCACTTGAGTAATGGAGCTTCGGAGCCAGTGGAGGATTTAATAGTTAAGTATACTGTAGTGGCCAAAAATTTGAGATTAACACAAATTTTTGTTTTCACAAATTTTGCTATTTAAGTATTTTTAGATCTTTTAGTCAGATGTTTCTATGGTTACTGAATTAGAAGTATAAGCATTACATAAGTTTCTACACTTTCATTGAAATTTATTTCAAGTTTATGTAAAGACTTAATATTTACAGTGTTGACTCATATTTTTCAAGACTTCTGCAATTTGCCCTAGCATGCTGGATTTCTGCTTCTGGACTAAAGCCTGACTGATGGCGGCCCATTCTTGCCTAATTATGTTTGGAGTTTATCACAATTTCTGTGTTTTTGATTGACCACCCGCCATATGAGGAATGACCACCGGTTCTAAATGGTATTGAGATCTGGGGAGAAAAATTGGGATTAAGCCATCTTTTTTGCCATGACACAAAACTCATGGTAGCGTTCATCTGTTCTTTTCCAAACATTCATTTTTGAATGAAGGGTTCCTTCATCAGAGAAATATAAGCAAAACAAAGCATCATGTGTAATATGTACGGTAAGTGTAACACCAATGTGGGAAATGAAGGGCAAAGGATGGTTTTTACACCACAAAATAGAAATCATATACCAGAAAAAGGTGTGAACAAACCAAAATAACAAGCGAAGTATGTTAAAAGAATATTTTTATTGAGAATCAATTAAAAGTAATACCAAAAACACAAATAGAATATTTACCAGTGAAGTACTGTGGCGTCAGGAGTCCCTACGTACGTTTTGGCTAAATGAGCCTTCTTCTCTCCCACTTTTGTCTTGTGACTTACTTACCTGACTTCTTGTCACCATAGTTGAATAATTACCTTTTACCCTTGTTTTTGTCACATTCTATGAGTGGGTTGCATTTCAATTTACGTTGATGCATAAAAACTTCTTGGAATATTGCTGTCGGCGCCATCTTATGGCTAACTTTTTATATAGATTTATACTTTTTACAATTTGTGTTTTTGGTATTTTAATTGATTCTCAATAAAAATATTTTAACATACTTCGTTTGTTACTTTGGTTTGTTCACACCTTTTTTGGTATAGGATTTCTTCATCAGAGAAAATACATTTGCAGGAAGCACAGGGATTGAACTGCAGAGGGCTAGGATAGTTACTTACTGAAGCACAATAAAAAATATTAGAATGATGTGTCAATGTAAACTCCCCAGATCTCAATCCCATTTAGGACCTGTGGTCAATCTTGAAAAAGGGGGTGTACAAATAAAAACACAAAAATTGTGATAAACTCCAATCACTGATCAGAAAAGAATGGGTTCTCCAGCATGCCAAGGAGATTTGCAGAAGTCTTGAAAAATAAGGGCCAACCATGTACTCATTGAGTCTTTGTATAAGCTTGATGCATTTGTCAATAAAAGTGTATAACCTTATGAAATGCTTATAATTGTACTTCAGTAACCATAGAAACATCTGACCACAAGATCACTGAGCTGCAAACTGAGAAAACGAAAATCTGTTTGTCTCAAAATTTTTGGCCCCAACTGTAGTTTACTTCTTTATTTCATACCATTTACTCCTTATGATTGATTTTCTTGAAATACGGTAAAACCTCTTTAATAGGAATCTGTCAGCAGGTTTTTGCCACTTATTTTGGCAGCAGCATGACGTAGGGACAGAGACTCCGATTCCAGCGACGTATCACTTAGTTTACTGGGTGCAGCAGTTAGTAGTCACAGTTTTCGCTGCTGCAGTTACATCAGAGTTCATTTATCTGTGTATAATCCTTCCACACCACCACTTTCTGTGTACATTGTTTAGTGACAGAGGGCTGCTAATCAGTGCTCAGGGCATGGTTGGACTAAGGGTACCGTCACACTATACGATTTAGCTACGATCACGACCAGCGATATGACCTGGCCGTGATCGTAGGTAAATCGTAGTGTGGTCGCTGGGGAGCTGTCACACAGACAGCTCTCCAGCGACCAACGATGCCGAGGTCCCTGGGTAACCAGGGTAAACATCGGGTAACTAAGCGCAGGACCGCGCTTAGTTACCCGATGTTTACCCTGGTTACAAGCGTTAAACTAAAAATAAACAAACAGCACATACTTACATTCTGGTGTCCGTCAGGTCCCTTGCAGTCTGGTTCCCGCACTCAGTGACTGCCGGCCGTAAAGTGAAAGTGAAAGCACAGCCGCTGTGCTCTGCTTTCACTTTACGGCCGGCAGTCACAGTGCGGGAAGCAGACTGCGAGGGACCTGACGGACACCAGAATGTAAGTATGTGCGTTTTTTTTTTTTTTTAGTTTAACGCTTGTAACCAGGGTAAACATCGGGTAACTAAGCGCGGTCCTGCGCTTAGTTACCCGATGTTTACCCTGGTTACAAGCGAACGCATCGCTGGATCGCATCGCTAGATCGCTAGATCGGTGTCACACACACCGATCTAGCGATGACAGCGGGAGATCCAGCGATGAAAGAAAGTTCTAAACGATCTGCTACGACGTACGATTCTCAGCAGGATCCCTGATCGCTGCTGCGTGTCAGACACAGCGATATCGTAACGATATCGCTGGAACGTCACGAATCGTACCGTCGTAGCGATCGAAATGTTATAGTGTGACGGTACCCTAAGAGACACAACAAGGCCAGTTGTTCTGCTGATAAAACACTTATTGTATTGAATAATACAATAGGCTCGTCACTGAAATCAGGACTCTACTCCTACATGTTGATGCTCTCGGATTACGTAACAAAACCTGCTGACGGATTATTATTAAAGCTGCAGTTAATTTTTTTATACAACCATCAATTTATAGGCTTATTTGTAATTAATATAAAAAGTGATTAATACTTAATTACAATATATGTAAATTGTGTAGGAGGAACATATCTAAAAAAACATAACTGCTGCTTATAAATTTCGATGTACTAAATGTAATAGATTATGTATAAATTGTAATGTAGCTACAGTGGCGCATGGCTTCTAATAGTTTGCCTGGAATGCTTTGTCTAATCATATTTCAAGCTTCATTTCTGCGTATAAATTTTCTATAGATGATAAAAAGTAAATGTTAATTTACACACAAGAGACCTACATTGGATACTAAGTTAGCACAAGTGCGCAAATTGAGGGCACATAGTTTACTTTTTTTATTCAGAGAATTTTTCACTAGCGATACCATATTTTTCGGATTATAAGATGCACGTTTTCCCCCCAAAAATGGGGGTGCGTCTTATAATGCGGATATACCTTATCAGCGGTGCTGTGTCCACGGTGGCGGTGCTGTGCTGCACTGTGTCCCCGATGCTGTGGAGGCCTCTGACGACATTTTGTGAAAGGCCAGAGCCCCCTGCAAGTTGTTTCATGGTTTCCTGACTCCTGTGTGGCACTGGACTTTGGGAAAATGGCCGCCGGGAGGCGGCACATGCGCAGATCAAGATCTCGGCGCCGAGAAGTACAATGAAGTACAATATGTCATAAAAAACAGTCTCGGAATCAGTGGGATCTGTTAAAGCGTTCCAGAGCTATAACCTCAAAAAGTGACAGTGGTCAAAATTGAAATAATTGGCTTGGTCATTAAGGACAAAATTGGCTGTGTCACTAACGGGTTAAAAGATTTGAAGGGCTAAAAGTTTGTCAACAATTTTTCATTTTTCTAATGTGCAAATTGCCTCTAAAGAGAAAAGCAGGACTTGAACTCTATAGCGCCACCTGTTGGAAGTAGCGATCCTACAAGTCACAATCAACCCTTTAACGAGTCTTGCAGTATGACTTAGGATAAAAGCCAAATCAGAATCTCAGTTCGAAGACACGGTGTTTCGGGCTGTTGGCCCTCTTCAGTGCGAAGCATGAGAACTCATTTGGCTAGGTGAGAGGTGTTGTGAGTTCTGTTTTTGGGCTCCCTCTGGTGGTTACTGGTGGTGCTGGGTGACTTGTGTTCTCTGCGGTCTCTGGTGTCCACCTGTTCCATCAGGATATGGGAGTTTCCTATTTAGCCTGGCTTTCTTGTCATTTCCTCGCCGGCTATCAATGTAATCAGTGTGTCTTTTTACCTCTGCTACCTGCTTCTGTAATCTTCAGGACAAGCTAAGTTTTGATTTTCCTGTTCCACGTTTTGCTTTATTTTTGTCTTGTCCAGCTTGCAGATATGTGATTTCTTGTTGCTGGTTGCTCTTGTGGGCTGAAATTACTCCTCATGTTCCATGAGTTGGCACATGAGTTCAAGTAATTTCAGGATGTTTTTTTGAAGGGTTTTTCGCTGACCGCGCAGTTCACTTTTGTATCCTCTGCTATCTAGCTTTAGCGGGCCTCATTTTGCTGAATCTGTTTTCATAACTACGTATGTGCTTTCCTCTCATTTCACCGTTATTACATGTGGGGGGCTGCTATTTCTGTGGGGTGTTTCTCTGGAGGCAAGAGAGGTCTGTGTTTCTTCTAATAGGAGAAGTTAGTTCTTCGGCTGGCGCGAGACGTCTAGAATCATCGTAGGCACGTTCCCCGGCTACAGCTAGTTGTGTGTTAGGTTCAGTATCGCGGTCAGCTCAGGTTCCATCACCCTAGAGCTTGTTTTGCTTTTGTGCTTGTCCTTTTGTGATCCCCTGCCATTGGGATCATGAGAGAGAGGCTCTGGACTGAGGTCCAACAAATTTACAAAACCAATTTTTTAGAGACCACATCGCATGTCAATTGAATTTGACAGAAAATACCCCAAAGTGACACCATTTTAAAAACTACACCACTTAAAGTGCTCAAAACCACATTCAAGACGTTTATAACCCTTGGGTGTCTAACAGGAATTAAAGTAACTGGGATGGAAAAAATAAAAATTAAATTTTTCCCATAAAAATTAAAGTTAAAATAAAAAAAATTAAAATTGCTTTTGCCACAAATTTTTCATTTTCACAAGGGTAACGGGAGAAAATGTACCATACAATTAGCTGTGCAAATTCTCCTCATTACAGCAATACCCCGTATTTGGTGGAAAACTTCTGTTTGGATACATGGCAGGGCCCAGAAGGAAAGGAGAAACATTTGACTTTTTGTGCGCAAAATTGGCTGGAATAGATAGCAGAGAGCAAGTCGCGTTTCCAGAGTCCCTGATTTGTGGAAACAGTGGAAACCCCCACACAAGGGGTTCCATTTTGGATACTATACCCCTCAAATAATTTATCTAAAGGTGTGAGGAGCACCTTGAACCCACAGGTGCTTCTCAGAATTTTATAACGTTCAGTTGTGAAAATGAAAAACATTTTCCCCACAAAAATGTTGCTTTAGCCCCAAATTTTTCATTTTCACAAGGGTAACATGAAAAAATGGACCCCAAACTTTATTGTGCGATTTCTCCCGAGTACAACGGTACCCCATATGTGGGGGAAAACTGCACACTGCAAGGCTCGGAAGGGAAAGAGCGCTATTTGAATTTTTTTGTGGAGCTCCATTTTGGCTCGAATACATAGCAGATGCTGTGCCACACTAGAAGAGCCCCTGACATGTTTCCTTATTTTGTAAACTGCAGCCCTCGAGGAACTCATTTTGGCTTTGATCATAAGTCATGTGACAAGACTCGTTAAAGGGTCGACATTGACTGTTAGGATTGCTACTTCCAGTAGGTGGCACTAGAGTTCTAGTCCTCTTCCTCTTTGAGGAGACAATTTGCATATTTCCGAGAGGAGTATTGCGGCTTTAAGTCTCCTCACCTCGACAAGTTTTTAATCTTCAAAAGGGGAAGTAGATGAAAACAAACGGTACAATTTGTTAAACAATTTCTCATGACACGCAACATGTACTTGAAAACTACTTTTGAGGAACACTGCAAAGACCAGAAGGGATGGAGAACCATATTTGAGTTCAGATTTTGCTGGAGTAGTTTCCGCATCCCATGTCATATTGACATAGCCGCTGACATGCTAGCAGAGCAGACCCCCCCGATAAGTGAAACCACTTTACAAACTACACTCACCAATGAATTCATCTAGGGGTGCAGTGAGCATGTTGACACATGTGCTTCACAAAATTTTATACCACTTGGTGGTGAAGAAAGCATGTTTTATCCCCAAATTCTTAATTTTTATAAGGGCTAATAGGAAAAAAAATCAACCACATAGTTTGTTGAGTTGTTATTATTATTATTAATTATTATAGCGCCATTTATTCCATGGCGCTTTACATGTGAAGTTACTCCTGAGTAAGCCAGTACCTTACATGTAATCAGGAACTACTTTTAAAGCACAGTGAAAATCTCAGAACGGAAGGAGTGCCATTTTATAGTGTAGGTTTTGCTGGGTTGTTTATCGAGTGCTGTGTCATGTTAAAAGAGCCCCACCCCTTCCCCATAAGTGACCCCATTTTAAAAACTACAACTTTCAAAAAATTCATCTAAGGGTACAGTGATCATATTGAAACAATAAGTGTGTCACAGTTTTATACCATTTGGCGGTGAAGAAAAAATAATTACATTTTTACCACTAAAACTTATTTTAGCACCAGATTTCATGTTTTTGAAACGGGAAATTGCTAAAAAATGGCACTAAATTTTGTCCCACAATATCTGCTGATTGTGGCAATACCCCATATATGGCTGTACAGTATTGCTTAGCCATATGGTTAGACTTGTGAGAGACAGAGCACCATTTGCCTCCTGGAGGCACAGATTTTCCTAGAATAGTTTGCGGACTTGTGTGTATGTATATATTAGAGCCCCAAAATCCCAGAAGAATAAATGACCCCACTTTGAAACTACACAGCTGTGGAAATTTTTCTACAGGTGTAGTGACGAATTTGACTCTGCTGGTGTCTTCCAGAAAGAAGCAACAGTGGACGTTACTGAGTGAAAATTGCAAATTTGCCGTTGTAGTTCCCAGTACTTTGAAGTGCTCATACATTGTGCCCTGCCCATGCTTCTGGACAAGCACTCTGGGCTCTCATCGCTACAGAAATGCCAAACATGTAGGCACTAAATGTGGTTTAGGCATACAGGGCTCAAGGAAGAGGAGCATTTGGATTTGGGACCTTTAGATTTTGCTTAATTTCTTTTGAGGGGAGCATGTCCCTTCCAGAGCTTTTGTGCTACCAGTAACATGGAAAGGCCACCTATTATTTCCGTTTACAAATGACTAACTTGAGTGGGAACTTGATTTTTTTGTGTATTAAGTTGAAACTTTTATTGGGAACATTTTACATAACGCTTATTCTGTGCTCTACGCTGGGCACTTACATTGGGATTAAACATATGAGTGAACTATTCACTATAATGAGGCAGCAGAGTTACTCTAGACTCCTTCTTGCCTCTGGTCAGCTGTCTTCTTCTTTTCAGAAGTGCTCAAAACTGGACGACTGCTATGAGAGAGTCCAAAGTGCCTCTGTCTGCCTCGTTATAGGGATACTTTCATTGAGGGCGAAATATTCAGAAGTTAGAATCAGTTCTGGCAACTAGATTATTACAAGGGATGGAAGGCCTCTCATGTGATAAAAGATTGGAAAAGTGTGGCTTGATTAGCTTACAAAAAAAAGACTCCTCGGAGGAGATCTCATTTACATGTAAAAATATGTGGTCAGAACAAAGAACTGGCACGTGAATTATTCCGTCCAAAGACCATACTGAGGACTAGGGGGCACTCATTACGGGTGGAAGAAAGGCGATTCCGGCAGCTAAATAGAAAGTGTTCTTTGCAGTTAGAGCATTCAGACTATGGAATGCCCGACAATAAGAGCTAGTAATGGCTGACACTAGAACAGCTTTTAAAAAGGGCTGGATGATTTCCTCAATACACATAACCTTACAGGTTATAGTTAAATTAGTGACGAAATGTACAATTGGAGAAAGGCTGAACTTCATAGAATCATAGAATGGTAGAGTTTGAAGGGACCTCCTGGGTCATCTAGTCCAGCCCCCTGCTCAAAGCAGGATTCACTAAATCATCCCAGACAGATGTCTGTCCAGCCTCTGTTTGAAGACTTCCGTGGAAGGAAAACTCGCCACCTCTCATGGCAGCCTGTACCACTCATTGATCACCCTCAATGTCAAAAAGTTTTTCTAATATCTAATCTGTGTCTCCTCCCATTCAGTTTCATCCCATTGCTTCTAGTCTTTCCTTGTGCAAATGAGAATAAAGATGATCCTTCTACAATGTGACAACCCGTGAGATATTTGTAGACAGCTACTAAGTCTCCTCTCCGTTTTCTTTTTTGCAAGCTAAACATTCCCAAATCCTGTAACCGTTCCTCATAGTACTTGGTTTGCAGACCAGTCACCATTCTGGTCGCTCTTCTCTGATCTTGCTCCAGTTTGTTGATGTTTTTTTTTTTTTTAAATTTCTTGCCCATAAGTGGTGACCAGAGATGAGTAGAGGGCAATAACGACTTCGCGTGATTTAGACTGTATACTTCTGTTAATACATCCCAGAATTGTATTTGCCCTTTTTGCTGCTGTATCACACTGTTGACTCATGTTCAGTTTATGATCTATTAGTATACCCAAATCTTTTTCACATGTGCTGTTGCTTAGCCCTGTTTCTCCCATTCTGTATATGCTTTTTTCATTTTTATTGCCCAGATGTAGTACTTTGCATTTTTTTTCTTGTTGAAAATCGTTAGTTAGTTGCTGCCTACTGCTTGGTCTTTTTTCAGCTTATGTAACTGTGACATCTGAATCACATTTCAGTGATTTCCACGGAAGGATGTTGCTGCCTGCAACATCCTTCAGCATGACCGTTTTGGCAGTGGGTCAGTAATGGTGTGGGATGGCATTTCTTTGGAGGGCTGCACAGCCCTCCATGTGCTCGCCAGAAGTAGCCTGACTGCCATTAGGCACCGAGATGAGATCCACAGACTCCTTGTGAGACCATATGCTGGTGCGGTTGGCCCTGGGTTCCTCCTAAAGCAGGACAATCCGAGACCTCATGTGGCTGGAGAGTGTCAGCAGTTCCTGCAAGATGAAGGCATTGAAGCTATGGACTGGCCCGCCCATTCCCCAGACCTGAATCCGATTGAACACATCTGGGACATCATGTCTTGCACCATCCACCAACGTCACGTTGCACCACAGACTGTCCAGGAGTTGGTGGATGCTTTAGTCCAGGTCTGGGAGGATATCCCTCAGGAGACCATCCACCGCCTCATCAGGACCATGCCCAGGCATTGTAGGGAGATCATACAGGCAAGTGGAGGCCACAAACACTACTGAGCATAATTTCCTTGTCTTGAGGCATTTCCACTGAAGTTGGATCAGCTTGTAACTTCATTTTTCACTTTGATTTTGAGCATCATTCCAACTCCAGACCTCCGTGGGATATTAGTTGTGATTTATGTTGATCAGTTTTAGATTTTATTGTTCTCAACACATTCCACTATGTAATGAATGACGATTTACAACTAAATATTTCATTCAGTGATATCTAGGATGTAGGATTTTAGTGTTCCCTTTATTTTTTGAGCAGTGTAGTTAATAAATAACATTTCCCACATATCTACTAAACATCAGCACAATTTTGGAAACATAATTTTTTTAGTTATGACGTTATAAGGGTTAACCCCTTTCTGACATGGGACGTACTATCCCGTCGAGGTGGGGTGGGCCCCCATGACCATGGACGGGATAGTACGTCCAGCGCGATCGGCGGCGCTCACGGGTACCTTACAACACATCTAGATGAGTTCCTTAGGGGGTCTACTTTCCAAAATGGTGTCACTTGTGGGGGGTTTCTACTGTTTAGATACATTAGGGGCTCTGCAAACGCAATGTGACACCTGCAGACCATTCCATCTAAGTCTGCATTCAAATGGCACTCCTTCCCTTCCGAACCCTCCCATGCGCCCAAACAGTGGTTCCCCCCACATATGGTGTATCATCGCACTCAGGACAAATTGGGCAACAAATTTTGGGGTCCACTTTCTCCTGTTACTCTCGGGAAAATACAAAACTGGGGGCTAAAAAAAATAATTTTTGTGGGAAAAAATTTTTGTTTTATTTTTACGGCTCTGCATTATAAACTTCTGTGAAGCACTTGGTGGGTCAAAGTGCTCACCACACCTCTAGATAAGTTCCTTAGGGGATCTACTTTCCAAAATGGTGTCACTTGTGGGGTTTTCAATGTTTAGGCACATCAGTGGCTCTCCAAATGCAACATGGCGTCCCATCTCAATTCCTGTCAATTTTGCATTGAAAAGTCAAACAGCGCTCCTTCCCTTCGGAGCTTTCCCATCCGCCCAAACAGTGGTTTACCCCCACATATGGGTTATCAGCGTACTCACGACAAATTGTACAACCACTCTTTGGGTCCAATTTCTTCTCTTACCCTTGGGAAAATAAAAAATTGGGGGCGGAAAGTTAATTTTTGTGAAAAAATATGATTTTTTATTTTTACGGTTCTACATTATAAACTTCTGTGAAGCACTTGGTGGGTCAAAGTGCTCACCACACATCTAGATAAGTTCCTTAAGGGGTCTGCTTTCCAAAATGGTGTCACTTGTGGGGGGTTTCAATGTTTAGGCACATCAGGGGCTCTCCAAACGAAACATGGCGTCCCATCTCAATTCCAGTCAATTTTGCATTGAAAAGTCAAATGGCGCTCCTTCGCTTCCGAGCTCTGCCATGCGCCCAAACACTGGTTTACCCCCACATGTGGGGTATTGTCGTGCTCAGGACAAATTGTACAACAATGTTTGGGGTCTATTTTCTCCTGTTACCCTTGGTAAAATTAAACAAATTGGAGCTGAATTAAATTTTTTGTGAAAAAAAGTTAAATGTTCATTTTTATTTAAACATTCAAAAAATTCCTGTGAAGCACCAGAAGGGTTAATAAACTTCTTGAATATGGTTTTGAGCACCTTGAGGGGTGTAGTTTTTAGAATGGTGTCACACTTGGGTATTTTCTATCATATAGACCCCTCAAAATGACTTCAAATGAGATGTGGTCCCTAAAAAAAATGGTGTTGTAGAAATGAGAAATTGCTGGTCAACTTTTAACCCTTAGGCTGGGTTCACATTGCGCTAGGTGTGTCCGTCCAACGGACTCGTTTTTAAGTAGTAAAAACGCAATGTAACGCACATACTAACGCGCCCATAGACTTGCATTGTCTAACGCATCATGACGCATCCCTAAATTGGTATGCGTTTGTCACATAACGTTTTTTTTCTGACGGACCTTCAACGCGGCTTGCAGCATTCTCGGGTCCGGCCAAGCTAACGCACTACTAACGGAAGCGTTCATTCTGCCATAGAAGGCTATGGCAAACGCAGTCAGACGCAAATCATGAAAAATTTCCAAATAGGGCCACACGTTTTAATAGCGTTTGAGGGTGGTCACATGTGGTCATGTGACAGGAAATGTGATTTCGGCCATTAAAGGAGGAATATCCCACCCACACATTTAGGTCTACTGCACGTGACAGAGTGTTGCAATAGCTCTCCTGAAATGTAAGTGCATTTCTATATATATATCTCAGTATACATCATGGGAGTCTGTAATGTCCTTCGGATGTGTGTGTACTAAACATGTATTGCTTTGTTGCACACAGATGTCGGATACAGATGTCAGCAGCAGCAGCAGCGTGTCTGCGATTTTTTTCGTCACAGTCGGTAGGCTTGCACTTTAAAAAACCACAATAATGTTGTGTGAAACTCCATTGTATTGAGCTAAGCACGTGAAAAAAATCATGTTTATTGTTTTATTGTGAATAGGAGTCTTCTGAGCCCGAGGCTGCTAGACCTCCCCCCAAAAAACAGGCCAAAACCACAAAGGTACATAGCACACACGTTGAATTTTTCAGGCATAAATTTATTGATCCAATGAATGTTAACATTATTTAATGTTAAAATATTTTTTTTTACATTTTACATACACAATAGGTTGTGGCACACGGAGGGCACAAAAGAAAGAAGGTCCCTAGCCGTCTGTCGTCGCCACAACTGCCAGTGGTAAATATAAAACTAGAAATATTCTATCCAATATTTACCAACAATCTATCTATTCACTTTCTATCTACTATACCTATAAACTATCTATCAACTATCTATCGCTCCATCTATTTGTCTATCTATGTATCTATCTATCTATCTATCTATCTATATATATCTATGTATCTATCTATTTATCTATCTATCAATATCTATCTATCTATATCTATATTTATGTATCTATCAATCTATCTATGTATCTATCTATCTATATCTATGTATCTATCTATCTATATCTATCTATCTATCTCTATGTATCTATATCTATCGATCTATATCTATGTATCTATCTATTGCTATATCTATGTATCTATCTCTGTATATATGAATATGGCCATCCAGTGAAATTGACACTATCAACATAACGTTTTGTGTTTACATAGTCCAAGTCAGCGACCAAAAAAAAAAGGATTGTCGTTGACGAAGAGCCATTGACTATCCACAACGAGACACTGATCAACCTTGTGGAAGCCAACCCCTCCATATGGGACCAGAGCGACAGCTCCCACCATGACATCGTGAAGAACCGGAAGTTGTGGGATCAAATAATCTGTCACTTTGATCCCCGATACATGGAGAAGTCGACAACCTCAAAGAAAAAAATTGGTAAATATTGGTGACGTAACATCGGAAAATGTTAAAAAAAAAAAAATTTCTATCCTATCAACCTATCCACTTGTTGTCTATCTCTCAATTATCAACTATCTGTACACTATATATCTATCTATCTATACACTATTTCTAAACTATTTCTTATCTAACAACTATCTATCTACTATTTATATATCAACTATCGTAGCAAACTATGAACAATTTTTCCTATATCTTAAAACTATCTATCTACTATTTTTATATATATATATTTTTTTTAAATTTAAAGCCGATGCTGTCCATACCCGTTGGAGGTCCATCCGCGATCGCTTTGTCCGTGACTACCGGAACAGTCAGAATGCACCAAGCGGATCAAGTGGCAAACGGGTGACCCCGTATGTGCATTACGACCAACTGCTCTTTCTTCAAAAGACATTGTCTCAGCGCTCGTAAGTACAAATAGGTCTGTGTGCGAGACAAAATTGTTTAAAGGAAAATAATTTTTTTTTTTTTGGGTTACAGCACGATATGCAGTACCGCTGCTCCTAGACCGACAGAGGAACTGGAGCCTTCTCCAGTGGAACCAACGCAACCTGAAGATGTGTCTGGCATCAGCGAGCCACGATCTGCGGATAGAAGCACTGTTGCTGCAGGTGTGAGTGCCCGGTTGCAATCACAGCGTGGACGCAAGCGAGCATCACAAAAAGATGAAGCTGATGCAATTATCGTGGATGGACTCCAACGGGTAGAGGACATGTGTCGCAGTGAGCTCAAAGACCTCAGGCGAGAAATTACCGAGCTGCAAGCACACGAGTCTGTATACTCTGCTAATGAGTGGAAGCTACTTTTCTTATCCTATGCGGCGTCTAAAAATCACTAAAATTGACAAATCTCCGGGCCCGGATGGGATACACCCTCGAGTACTGCAGGCATTAAGTACAGTCATTGATAGACCATTATTTTTAATCTTTAAAGACTCCATAATAACAGGGTCTGTGCCACAGGACTGGCGTATAGCAAATGTGGTGCCAATATTCAAAAAGGGGACAAAAACTGAACTCGGAAATTATAGGCCAGTAAGCTTAACCTCTACTGTGGGTAAAATACTGGAGGGCATTCTAAGGGATGCTATACTGGAGTATCTGAAGAGGAATAACCTCATGACCCAGTATCAGCACGGGTTTACTAGGGACCGTTCATGTCAGACTAATTTGATCAGTTTCTATGAAGAGGTAAGTTCCAGATTGGACCAATGGAACCCAGTGGATGTAGTGTATATGGACTTTTCAAAAGCTTTTGATACGGTGCCACACAAAAGGTTGATACATAAAATGAGAATAATGGGGATAGGGGAAAATATGTGCAAGTGGGTTGAGAGCTGGCTCAGGGATAGGAAACAAAGGGTGGTTATTAATGGAGCACACTCGGACTGGGTAGCGGTTAGCAGTGGGGTACCACAGGGGTCAGTATTGGGCCCTCTTCTTTTTAACATATTTATTAATGACCTTGTAGGGGGCATTCAGAGTAGAATTTCAATATTTGCAGATGACACTAAACTCTGCAGGGTAATCAATACAGAGGAGGACAATTTTATATTACAGGATGATTTATGTAAACTAGAAGCTTGGGCTGATAAATGGCAAATGAGCTTTAATGGGGATAAATGTAAGGTCATGCACTTGGGTAGAAGTAATAAGATGTATAATTATGTGCTTAATTCTAAAACTCTGGGCAAAACCGTCAATGAAAAAGACCTGGGTGTATGGGTGGATGACAAACTTAAATTCAGTGGCCAGTGTCAGGCAGCTGCTACAAAGGCAAATAAAATAATGGGATGCATTAAAAGAGGCATAGATGCTCATGAGGAGAACATAATTTTACCTCTATACAAGTCACTAGTTCGACCACACTTAGAATACTGTGCACAGTTCTGGTCTCCGGTGTTTAAGAAAGACATAGCTGAACTGGAGCGGGTGCAGAGAAGAGCGACCAAGGTTATTAGAGGACTGGGGGGTCTGCAATACCAAGATAGGTTATTACACTTGGGGCTATTTAGTTTGGAAAAACGAAGACTAAGGGGTGATCTTATTTTAATGTATAAATATATGAGGGGACAGTACAAAGACCTTTCTGATGATCTTTTTAATCATAGACCTGAAACAGGGACAAGGGGGCATCCTCTGCGGTTGGAGGAAAAAAGGTTTAAGCATAATAACAGACGCGGATTCTTTACTGTAAGAGCAGTGAGACTATGGAACTCTCTGCCGTATGATGTTGTAATGAGTGATTCATTACTTAAATTTAAGAGGGGACTGGATACCTTTCTGGAAAAGTATAATGTTACAGGGTATATACACTAGAATCCTTGATAGGGCGTTGATCCAGGGAACTAGTCTGATTGCCGTATGTGGAGTCGGGAAGGAATTTTTTTCCCCAATGTGGAGCTTACTCTTTGCACATGGGTTTTTTTTGCCTTCCTCTGGATCAACATGTTAGGTTAGGCTATGGGTTGAACTAGATGGACATATAGTCTTCCTTCAACCTTAATAACTATGTAACTATGTAACTATATGTGCCTGTAGCACAAAATATCCCGGCACATAGAAACCTTATGTTTAGACAAAGACTGAACGAGCTTCTAGAGGAATTTGTGGGCCCCCAGGAACCCGCTCCATCGGGAACAAGAAGAATGGACATGCCGGCCTACAACCCTCAATATAGAGGCCGGGGTGAAACGACCGTGGAACCTCATAGACAATGTAGCAGTCCATCATATAGTTGGGCAGACAATACTCCCGTGCAGTACCAAAGTCTTTAGTACCGTTCACTGTCCCCAGCCAGGTGCAATTACCGTGTTGCAAGTTTTTTTTTTTTGTTATGTTTTTTGTTGTAAATTTCTATTTTCCTTTTTTTTCATCCCTATGGGATATCATATGTTAAACCTGTGTACCAACAGTTTTTTGGTAAAATCCATAAACATTTAGTAAACTGTTTCAAATTTAAGATTCTTGTATGACTTTAACTTTTAACACAACATAACTTTTTACACGACATAAGGTAACTTTTTACACGACATCAGGTTAAACAACTTTTTACACGACATAAGGTAACTTTTTACACGACATCAGGTTAAACAACATAACTTTTTACACTACGTAACTTTTTACACGACATCAGGCTAAACAACATAACTTTTTACACGACATCAGGAAGACTTTAAAATATTTTCACACGTATCTGTCTTGCCATGGAACATGGCCTTCATGTGTGAAGTAATGTGCAAATTGATCACGAATCCTCATTATTTGTGATGTAGACCGAACTGCATTCGATTCAATGCTACTGAGGTTCGACTCACAATCATCGGGGTCTACCACCTGGGGTTCATGTCTCGCCACAAAATTATGCAGACAGATGCACGCCTTCACAACACGGTCCACATCTTCTGGTTGCAGTTGCATGCAGGTTAGTAAAATCCGCCATTTTAATGTCAAAATCCCAAAGGCACACTCCACATATCGTCTAGCCCGGCTCAAGCGATAATTAAAAATGCGCCTGCTGGAGTCTAGACTACGGCTTGAGTAGGGCTTGAAGAGATTTTGTCCTAGTTGGAAGGCCTCATCACCAACTAAAACATAGGGCAAACTTGGGCCTTCGGTCCCCGGAAGAGGTCGTGGTGAGGGTATGTTTAAACTTTGGCTGTACAAACATCGGCCCATGTTGGAGTCTCTGAATACTCTGGAATCGTTAGTCCGGCCATAAGCACCAATATCCACAGCAACAAAACGGTACCTGGCATCCGCAATCGCCATCAATACTATAGAAAAGTATTTCTTATAGTTATAGTAGAGGGAACCGCTATGCGCAGGTTTCTGAATCCGAATGTGCTTTCCGTCCACGGCACCAATACAATTGGGGAAATTAGCCACATCCTCGAACTGTTGGGAAATCGCTAGCCACATTTCTGATGTTGGTGTTGGTAGCACAAGTGGTTGCAAGTTGTTCCAAATGGCATCACAAGTTTCCCGAACCAGTTGACAAATTGTTGACTTCCCAAGTCTAAACTGATAATGCAGTGACGCAAAAGTTTCTCCGGTAGCCAGATATCTGTCGACATTCAAAAACAAAAAGCAAAAAAAATTTGGATTTTAATGATCATCTAAAGGCTAGTTACAATAGAATATACAATTGCTAAATGAACATTAGGCCACACGATACCGAGATCTAGTCTTTGTCAATAGAATGATAAAAAAAATGTATAATTACCTCACAGTCACTACTAAACGTTGCTCCGCACTGATGCTTTCACGAAAAGTGCTGCGATGATGATGTATCTCATCCTTCACATGTGAGAGAAGAACATCAAAGGTCTCAATGGACATCCGTAGATAGCGTTGGAATTTGAAGGGATGATCCCGAAGCTGCACATACAGGGTGTGAAAGGCACCTTATGTACTCCGCAAGAAATTCACTTCGTGGATCCAATATCTCCTTTGCGAACTACGCTTTCTCTGCCGAAGTAGCAACCGCATCAAGCGAAATCTGACGAGCTCAGACACAAACATCTTGCTAGCAGAAGTTCACTCAATGCTTTCAAAATGGAGAATGAGTCTGTGCCCACACCCGACAATGACAAAAGGGAAAAAAAAAAAAAAGAACAACTTTATTGACAGTGACAAACGCAGACAAACGGATACTTCGTAAACGGACATCAAAATAAAAAAACGCGATCACATGCGTTAACGCTAGCGTTACCGTGACGACGAATTTCACATTTTTGCTCCTTTTCTGTACATGCGTTTAACGCATCCGTTTAACGCCATGTACTTGACGCAATGTGAACCTAGCCTTATAACTCCCTAACAAAAAAAAATTTTGGTTTCAAAATTGTGCTGATGTAAAGTAGACATGTGGGAAATGTTACTTATTAAGTATTTTGTGTGACATATCTCTGTGATTTAATTGCATAAAAATTCAAAGTTGGAAAATTGCGAAATTTTCATAATTTTCGCCAAATTTCCGTTTTTTTCACAAATAAACGCAGGTACTATCAAAGAATTTTTACCATTGTCATGAAGTACAATATGTCACGAGAAAACAATGTCAGAATCACTGGGATCCGTTGAAGCGTTCCAGAGTTATAACCTCACAAAGGGACAGTGGTCAGAATTGTAAAAATTGGCCCGGTCATTAACGTGCAAACCACCCTTGGGGGTAAAGGGGTTAAAAATTGACCAGAAATTTCTCATTTTTCCAACAAAAGTTACCTAACCATTTTTTTTAGGGACCACCACATTTGAATTGAGTTTGGGGGTCAATATAACAGACAATACGCAAAAGTGACACCATTCTAAAAACTGCACGCCTTAAGGTGCTCAAAACCACATTCAAGTAGTTTATTAACCCTTCAGGTGCTTCACGAGAACTAAATCAATGTGGAAGGAAAAAATTACCATTTTATTTTTTTCACATAAAAATTTACTTTGGATCCAAACTTTGTTTTCACAAGGGTATCTGGAGAAAATGGACCACGAAATTTGTTATGCAATTTCTCCTGAGTACACAGATACCCCGTGTGTGAGGGAAAGCCACTGTTCGGGCTCATGGCAGGGCTCAGAAGGGAGAGCATAGTTTCACTTTTTGAACCCAAAATTGGCAGGAATCAATGGTGGGCGGCATGTAGTGTTTGTAGACTCTCTGATTTATGTCGACAGTAGAAACCCTCCAATTCTAACTCCAACCCTAACACAGCCCTAACCCCAGCACCACAGCCCTAAGGCCAGAACCCCATCCTTAAGCCCCAGCCGTAACTCTAGCCCCAACCCTAACCCTAATGGAAAAATGGGAAAAAAATACTTTTTATTTTATTATTTTTACCTAACAAAGGGGGGTTTGATATACTAGTTTTTTTTATTCTGATCACTTTGATAGGGTCTATCACGGTGATTAAATTGAACCAATAGGAAAAATCTCCTTTTGTTGCCGGCTGGCAGATCTCGGAGGGTGCACTGTCATTTTCTTCCCAGACAGAAGCCGAAAACCAGTCTGGTGCCGGCGCTTCCAAAAATTATGTTGTGTGCTAAAAATAGCTTGTTAAAATCAAGAAGAGTTAGTTAATTAAGTGGAGTATTGGTGTTGATAGCAAACCCCCCCTTTCCCTTTGTTTAAAAAAAAAAAAAAAAGCTTTTTAAGACATGACTATCTATCCAGTATGGTTGTATAATTTACCTGATGAAGAATTTTGCTCTTTACAAGCCGAAACGCTTTCGTTTTTATTTGATATTTGTAGAATATAAAGCTTTTTTACAAGCTATTTTAGCACACGACATAATTTTCGGAAGCACTGGCACCAGACTTGTTTTCTACTTCCTTACACTTTCACCTGCGGATGATTGATGATCGCCTCGTGGACCAGGAGCTGTGCAGCAGACCGAGTAATCAGGACATTGGTTGGGATCCCCCCAGTGTCATTATGCTGTTTCCTCAACCCTATTCTGGTGAGTGCATCAGCTTTGCACTTTTATTTGTGATATTTTTAATATTGCGATTAGATCCTGCTCGGTGTTGTCCTTTTAAAATTCCCTATCCTCAGGGTATTTAATGAAAATTTTCTTCCTGGAAGATACTGTCGTGGGCCGTGTGACCGAATCTGAGAGTCCAGGGACTTTTTTTGCAGTTGAAGTTTTTTCGTGAATAACGGCGATCGCAACACTGGGGATGGTAAAAACAGACCCAAATCATGTTCTCTGGGGTTTCAGATACCCCCAGTAGCCGAGAACCTGGAGATTTTCCAACTCTGGGGGTCGCTTTAGCCTTATTACGCATCGCCGTTAAAAAGTGGCGCTGAGGGACAAGTGCCATTAACTGCTGCTGTTAAATGGAGAATCTACGGTCGTTAAGGGGTGAATACATTTTACAGCTCTCAAATGAAATCTGCTTTTCTCCAGTACAGATAAATAACAGTCCTTTCTTCAGGCATAATGAAACAAAGTAAAGTATTACACTCACCAATCTCAGTGTTCCAGGTAGTAGCAGCTTAAGCAGTTTTAAACATGTTGACCAAACAATCATCTCCAGCACAATTTCACTCTGCTGAGCTAACTCAGCTGCAGTTATTAATCCTGTAAGCCCCAGGCTGGAATATGCATTTCCTGTTAAAGACTATTTTGGTTCCTCCTAAATCGCAGACCCAAAATCCAGTCATTAAAACTTTCTCATTTTAGGCTGGTTTCACATTTGCGTTTTTTGCCGCAGTGTTTGTACCGCATATAAACGCATGCATCGTGTTTTCCTATATTTAACATTAAAAACGCATTCGTTTTTTTTGTTCGTGTTTTGCCGCGTTTGACGACGCATGCGTCGTTTCGTTGCTTGCGTCTTGGCGCGGAAATCCAACATGTAGTAATTTCTAGAGGCGTCTATTTGCCGCCAAGAAACGCATGCGTTCGATTGCGCAAGGTTTGCGTAAAAAAACGCATTGCTGTCAATGTAAACGCATGCGTTTTTAAGCACATGCGTTTGGTTGCGTTTTTGAACGCATGCGTTTCAATTGAGAAAAACAAGTCTAGACATTGATAAGCCACCCCCCACCATCAAGGTGATTAAAGGTACCGTCACACTGGACGATATCGCTAGCGATCCGTGACGTTGCAGCGTCCTGGCTAGCGATATCGTCCAGTGTGACAGGCAGCAGCGATCAGGCCACTGCTGTGATATCGCTGGTCGGGGCAGAAAGGCCAGAACTTTGTTTCGTCGCTGGCTCTCCCGCTGACATCGCTGAATCGGCGTGTGTGACGCCGATTCAGCGATGTCTTCGCTGGTAACCAGGGTAAACATCGGGTTACTAAGCGCAGGGCCACGCTTAGTAACCCGATGTTTACCCTGGTTACCATCGTTAAAGTAAAAAAAAAAAAAAAAAACACTACATACTTACCTACCGCTGTCTGTCCCCGGCGCTCTGCTTCTCTGCTCTGGCTGTCAGCGCCGGGCAGCCGGAAAGCACAGCGGTGACGTCACCGCTCTGCTTTCCGGCCGCTGTGCTCACAGCCAGAGCAGAGAAGCAGAGCGCCGAGGACAGACAGTGGTAGGTAAGTATGTAGTGTTTGTTTTTTTTACTTTAACGATGGTAACCAGGGTAAACATCGGGTTACTAAGCGCGGCCCTGCGCTTAGTAACCCGATGTTTACCCTGGTTACCGGCATCGTTGGTCGCTGGAGAGCTGTCTGTGTGACAGCTCTCCAGCGACCAAACCGACGCTGCAGCGATCCGGATCGTTGTCGGTATCGCTGCAGCGTCGCTTAGTGTGACGGTACCTTAAGGGATCCTAGCCCTAACCATAACCCTAATAGGAAAATGGAAATAAATACATTTTTTTAATTTTTCCCTAACTAAGGAGTTGATGAAGGGGGTTTGATTTCTATTTATAGGGGGGTTTTCTAGTGGATTTTTATGATTGGCAGCTGTCACACACTAAAAGACGCTTTTTATTCCAAAAAATATTTTTTGCGTTACCACATTTTGAGACCTCCAATTTTTCCATTTTTTGGTCCACAGAGTCATGTGAGGTCTTGTTTTTTGCGGGACGAGTTGACATTTTTATTGGTAACCTTTTCGGGCACGTGACATTTTTGATCGCTTTTTATTCCGATTTTTGTGAAGCAGAATGAACAAAAACCAGCTAATCATGAATTTCTTTTGGGGGGCCATTATACTGTTCCGCGTTTCGTCATAATACACGCCCTCTGTAGTCCCATTGGCGGTGTCTGGTTATCTTGATTTTTCTCTTGTGAAATTTCTCATCATGCGCACCAAAAACACAAACGCAGGAAAAAAAGCATGTATCTAAAAAACGCTGCGTTTGTACGCGTTTACATGCGTTTTTTCCACCACTTGCGGATGCGTTTTAAACGCTGCAGATTTAAACGCAAATGTGAAACTAGCCTAACCTAATGTTACTGGTACAGACTTTACATTACTGAGAGTAGTAATGTAAAGTAGTACAGAGTAGTAGTAATAATAATATTAGCAAATCCCCCCAATTAGAAATGTAGAATAGTTCTTCTAATTCATTATGTCGCTTACCCCATGCGCAGGGCATTGCAGTAGCTTAGGTAGCAATGGTTGCAACCACTAACGAAATGTTACCAACATGGTCGCAACCATGGATACCCAAGCTACTGAAATGCCCTGTACATGAGGCAAGTGGCATCGCTTATCAGAAGAACTATACTACATTTCTAATCAGAGGTATTTGCTAATATTGTTATTGCTCATACGTATTATAATTTTTATAGCAAATTGCTGCACTATTTAAGTGCATATTTTGCTATGAGCTCATTTAAGACTTGTCACATACTACAGTATTTAGTTGACCGCAATCTGTCCTGACCCCTCTATATACATGCATGCAAGCGTTCATGGAAGATATACAGTGGCTTTTGAAATTATTCACCCCTATGCTTTTTACCTATTTTGTTACATTGCAACCTGTGTTTAAATATTTTTGGATTCCGATTTGTGTGATGCATCAGCACTAAGTAGAACAAGTTGAACTGAAGTGGGAAACATATAAGCATCAATTAACCCCTTCTCGACGTGTGACGCCACGTAGGCGTCATGAAAGTCGGTGCCAATCCGACCTGTGACGCCTATGTGGCGTCATGGAGGGATCGTGTCTCTGCAGATCGGGTGAAAGGGTTAAGTCCAATTTCACCCGATCTGCAGGGACAGGGTGAGTGTTACTTCAGCCCAGGTGGGGTGGCTTCACCCCCCTTGGCTACGATCACTCTGATTGGCTGTTTCCCTTTCAACAGCCAATCAATGCGATTTGTAATATTTCACCTATGAAAACTGGTGAAATATTACAATCCAGCCATGGCCGATGCTGCAATATCATCGGACATGGCTGGAAACCCTGATCTGCCACCGATCTCCTCCCCAGTCCTCCGTCCTGTGCTCCGCTCCCCTCCGTCCTCCTGTCCCCTCCCCCGTCCTCCTGTCCGCTCCTCCGTGCTCCGATCCCACTCCCGTGCTCCGATCCCCCCCTCATACTTACCAAGCCTCGCGGTGTCCGTCCATCTTCTCCATAGGCGCCGCCATCTTCCAAAATGCCGGCCGGAAGATTCGTTCTGGGTACATTTTGATCACTGTGATAAAACCTATCACAGTGTTGAAAATAAAAAAAAATAGTAAATGAACCCCCTCTTTATCACCCCATAGGTAGGGACAATAATAAAATAAAGAAAATATATTTACTTTTATTTTTCCACTAGGGTTAGAGTTAGGGTTAGAATTAAGCTATGTGCACACGGTGCCAATTTGGCTGCGGATCCGCGGCGGATTGGACGCTGCGGATTCGTAGCAGTTTTCCATCAGGTTTACAGTACTATGTACACCTATGGAAAACCAAATCCGCTGTTCCCATGGTGCTATGTAAACCTATGGAAAACAAATCCGCTGTTCCCATGGAGCGGAAAATACCGCGCGGAAACGCTGCATTGTATTTTCTGCAGCATGTCAATTCTTTGTGCGGATTTCGCAGCGTTTTACACCTGTTCCTCAATAGGAATCTGCAGGTGAAATCCGCACAAAAAACACTGTAAATCCGCGGTAAATCCGCAGGTAAAACGCAGTGCCTTTTACCTGTGGATTTTTCAGAAATGGTGCGGAAAAATCTCACACGAATCCGCAATGTGGTTACATAGCCTTGGGGTTAGGGTTGGAATTAGAGCTAGGGTTGGAAATAGGGTTAAGATTAGGCTTGTGGTTAGGGTTAGGGGTGGGTTGGGGTTGGGGTTAGGGTTGGGATTAGGGTTAGGATTAGGGTTGGGATTAGGGTTAGGATTAGGGTTGGGATTAGGGTTGGGATTAGGGTTGGGATTAGGGTCAGGGGTGTGTTGGGGTTAGGGTTGTGGTTAGGGGTGTGTTGGGGTTAGGGTTGTAATTAGGGTTATGGCTAGAGTTGGGATTAGGGTTAGGGATGTGTTGGGGTTAGTGTTGGAGTTAGAATTGAGGAGTTTCCACTGTTTAGGCACATCAGAGGTCTCCAAACGCAACATGGCGCCACCATTGATTCCAGCCAATCTTGCGTTCAAAAAGTCAAATGGTGCTCCCTCCCTTCCGAGCCCCGACGTGTGCCCAAACAGTGGCTTACCCCCACATATGGTGTACCACCATACTCAGGACAAGCTGGGCAACAACTATTAAGGTCCAATTTCTCCTGTTACCCTTGCAAAAACATAATTTTTGAGGAAAGAAAAATGATTTTTTATTTTCACGGCTCTGCATTGTAAACTTCTGTGAAGCACTTGGGGGTTCAAAGTGTTCACCACACATCTAGATAAGTTCTTTGGGGGGTCTAGTTTCCAAAATGGGGTCAATTGTGGGGAGTTTCTACTGTTTTGGCACATCAGGGGCTCTGCAAACGTAACATGATGCCCGGAGACCATTCCATCAAAGTCTGCAGTCCAAAACGTCACTACTTCCCTTCCGAGCCCCGACGTGTGCCCAAACAGTGGTTCCCTCCCTATATGGGGTATCAGCGTACTTAGGACAAGCTGGACAACAACTTTTGGGGTCCAATTTCTTCTGTTACTGTTGTGAAAATAAAAAATTGCGGGCTAAAAAATAATTTTTGAGAAAAGAAAAGTGATTTTTTATTTTCACGGCTCTGCGTTATAAACTTCTGTGAAGCACTTGAGGGTTTATAGTGGTCACTAGGGTTGAGCGAAACGGATCGTTCATTTTCAAAAGTCGCCGACTTTTGGCAAAGTCGGGTTTCATGAAACCCGACCCGATCCCTGTGTGGGGTCAGCCATGCGGTATGCGACTTTCGCGCCAAAGTCGCGTTTCGTATGACGCGCTTGGCACCATTTTTTTCAGCCAATGAAGGGGCGTGGGCAGAGTGATGACATAGGTCTTAGGGGCGTGGACGCCTATCGCCATGTTGTCGCTTGTGCGATGTAGCGATTTGCACTGTGTAACACCAGCTTTTCAGTTCAGGGACGGACGGAGGGGAGAGAGAGAGAGAGAGAGAAAAAAAAAAAAAAAAATCCCATTGCCTTTGCATTGGGTTTCGTGTTTCGGTCGATCCTCGACTTTTCGCCATAATCGGCCGATTTCACTCGACTCGACTTTTGCGATAGTCGGGTTTCGCGAAACCCGGCTCGACCCTAAAAAAGTCAAGGTCGCTCAACCCTAGTGGTCACCGTACATCTATATTAGTTCCATAGGAGGTCTAGTTTCCAAAATGGGGTCACATGTGGGGGAGCTCCAATGTTTAGGCACACAGGGGCTCTCCAAACGCGACATGGTGTCCGCTAACGATTGTAGCTAATTTTTCATTCTAAAAGTCACGGCGCTCCTTCCTTCCGAGCCCTGCCGTGTGCCCAAACAGTGGTTTACCCCCACATGTGAGGTATCGGTGTACTCCGGAGAAATTGTCCAATAAATATTAGGATCCATTTTATCCTGTTGCCCATGTGGAAATGACCAAATTGAGGCTAAAATAAATTTTTTGTGAAAAAAAAAAGTACTTTTTTATTTTTACGGATCAATTTGTGAAGCACCTTGGGGTTCAAAGTGCTCACTATGCATCTAGATAAGTTCCTTGGGGGGTCTAGTCTCCAAAATGGGGTAACTTGTGGGGGAGCTCCAATCTTTAGGTACACAGGGGCTCTCCAAACGCGACATGGTGTCCGCTAAAGATTGGAGCCAATTTTTCATTGAAAAAGTCAAATGGCACTCCTTCCCTTCCGAGCCCTGTTGTGCGCCCAAACAGTGGTTCCCCCCACATATGGGGTATCGGCGTACTCAGGACAAATTGTACAATAACTTTTGTGGTCCAGTTTCTCTTTTTACCCTTGGGAAAATAAAAAAATTGTTGCTAAAAGATAATTTTTGTGACTAAAAAGTTAAATGTTAATTTTTTCCTTCCATGTTGCTTCTGCTGCTGTGAAGCACCTGAAGGGTTAATAAACTTTTTGAATGTGGTTTTGAGCACCTTGAGGGGTGCAGTTTTTAGAATGGTGTAACTTTTGGGTATTTTCAGCCATATAGACCCCTCAAACTGACTTCAAATGTGAGGTGGTCCCTAAAAAAATGGTGTTGTAAAAATGAGAAATCGCTGGTCAAATTTTAACCCTTATAACTTCCTAGCAAAAAAAATTTTGTTTCCAAAATTGTGCTGATGTAAAGTAGACATGTGGGAAATGTTATTTATTAACTATTTTGTGTCACATAACTGTCTCGTTTAACAGAATAAAAATTCAAAATTTAAAAATTGCAAAATTTTTGCTAAATTTCCATTTTTTTCACACATAAACGCAAAAATTATTGACCTAAAATTTACCACTAACATGAAGCCTTGTATGTCACGAAAAATCTCAGAACCGCTAGGATCCGTTGAAGCATTCCTGAGTTATTACCTCATAAAGGGACACTGGTCAGAATGGCAAAAAAACCCTTTTTGACCTTAGACGTACTATCCCGTCGAGGTGCCCTGGGCCTATCTGACCCTCGACGGGATAGTACGTCATATGCGATCGGCAGCGCTCACGGGGGGATCGCCGCCGATCGCGGCCGGGTGTCAGCTGCCTATCGCAGCTGACATCCGGCACTATGTGCCAGGAGCAGTCACGGACCGCCCCCGGCACATTAACCCCCAGCACACCGCGATCAAACATGATCGCGATGTGCCGGCGGTATAGGGAAGCGTCGCGCAGGGAGGGGGCTCCCTGCTGGCTTCCCTGAGCCCCCCGCAGCAACGCGATGTGATCGCATTGCTGCGAGGGTCTCCTACCTCCTTCCTCGCTGCAGGCCCCGGATCCATGATGGCCGCGGCATCTGGGTCTTGCAGGGAGGGAGGTGGCTTCACAGAGCCTGCTCAGAGCAGGCACTGTGAAGCCTGCAGTGCTGCATGTCAGATCGGTGATCTGACAGAGTGCTGTGCAAACTGTCAGATCATCGATCTGTGATGTCCCCCCCTGGGATAAAGTAAAAAAAAAAATTTCCAAATGTGTAAAAAAAATTAAAAAAAATATTCCTAAATAATGAAAAAAAAAATATTATTCCCATAAATACATTTCTTTATCTAAATAATAAAAAAAAACAATAAAAGTACACATTTAGTATCGCCGCGTCCGTAACGACCCCACCTATAAAACTGGCCCACTAGTTAACCCCTTCAGTAAACACCGTAAGAAAAAAAAAAAAAAACGAGGCAAAAAACAACGCTTTATTATCATACCGCCGAACAAAAAGTGGAATAACACGCGATCAAAAAGACATATAAATAACCATGATATCGCTGAAAACGTCATCTTGTCCCGCAAAAAACGAGCCACCATACAGCATTATCAGCGAAAAAATAAAAAAGTTATAGTCCTGAGAATAAAGCGATGCAAAAATAATTATTTTTTCTATAAAATAGTTTATATCGTATAAAAGAGCCAAAACATAAAAAAAATTATATAAATGAGGTATCGCTGTAATCGTATTGACCCGAAGAATAAAACTGCTTTATCAATTTTACCAAACGCGGAACGGTATAAACGCCTCCCCCAAAAGAAATTCATGAATAGCTGGTTTTTGGTCATTCTGCCTCACAAAAATCGGAATAAAAAGCGATCAAAAAATGTCACGTGCCCGAAAATGTTACCAATAAAAACGTCAACTCGTCCCGCAAAAACAAGACCTCACATGACTCTGTAGACCAAAATATGGAAAAATTATAGCTCTCAAAATGTGGTAACGCAAAAAAAAATTTTTCCAATAAAAAGCGTCTTTCAGTGTGTGACGGCTGCCAATCATAAAAATCCGCTAAAAAACCCGTTATAAAAGTAAATCAAACCCCCCTTCATCACCCCCTTAGTTAGGGAAAAATTAAAAAAAATGTATTTCTATTTTCCCATTAGGGCTAGGGTTAGGGCTAGGGTTAGGCTAGGGCTAGGGTTAGGGTTGGGGCTACAGTTAGGGTTGGGGCTAAAGTTACGGTTAGGGTTTAGATTACATTTACAGTTGGGATTAGAGTTAGGGGTGTGTCAGGGTTAGAGGTGTGGTTAGGGTTACTGTTGGGATTAGGGTTAGGGGTGTGTTTGGATTAGGGTTTCAGTTATAATTGAGGGGTTTCCACTGTTTAGGCACATTAGGGGCTCTCCAAACGCGACATGGCGTCCGATCTCAATTCCAGCCAATTCTGCGTTGAAAAAGTAAAACAGTGCTCCTTCCCTTCCGAGCTCTCCCTTGTGCCCAAACAGGGGTTTACCCCCACATATGGGGTATCAGCGTACTCAGGACAAATAGGACAACAACTTTTGGGGTCAAATTTCTCCTGTTACCCTTAAGAAAATACAAAACTGGGGGCTAAAAAATAATTTTTGTGGGAAAAAAAGGATTTTTTATTTTCACGGCTCTGCGTTATAAACTGTAGTGAAACACCTGGGGGTTCAAAGCTCTCACAACACATCTAGATGAGTTCCTTACGGGGTCTAGTTTCCAAAATGGTGTCACTTGTGGGGGTTTCTACTGTTTAGGTACATTAGGGGCTCTGCAAACGCAATGTGACACCTGCAGACCATTCCATCTAAGTCTGCATTCCAAATGGAGCTCCTTCCCTTCCGAGCCCTCCCATGCGGCCAAACAGTGGTTCCCCCCCACATATGGGGTATCAGCGCACTCAGGACAAATTGTACAACAAATTTTGGGGTCCAATTTCTCCTGTTACCCTCGGGAAAATACAAAACTGGAGGCTAAAAAATAATTTTTGTGGGAAAAAATTTTTGTTTTATTTTTACGTCTCTGCATTATAAACTTCTGTGAAGCCCTTGGTGGGTCAAAGTGCTCAAAACACATCTAGATAAATTCCTTAGGGGGTCTACTTTCCAAAATGGTGTCACTTGTGGGGGGTTTCAATGTTTAGGCACATCAGTGGCTCTCCAAACGCAACATGGTGTCCCATCTCAATTCCTGTCAATTTTGCATTGAAAAGTCAAACGGCGCTCCTTCCCTTCCGAGCTCTCCCATTCGCCCAAACAGTGGTTTACCCCCACATATGGGGTATCAACGTACTCAGGACAAATTGTACAACAACTTTTGGGGTCCATTTTCTCCTGTTACCCTTGGTAAAATAAAACAAATTGGAGCTGAAGTAAATTTTTTGTGAAAAAAAGTTAAATGTTCATTTTTATTTAAACATTCCAAAAATTCCTGTGAAGCACCAGAAGGGTTAATAAACTTCTTGAATATGGTTTTGAGCACCTTGAGGGGTGCAGTTTTTAGAATGGTGTCACACTTGGGTATTTTCTATCATATAGACCCCTCAAAATGACTTCAAATGAGATGTGGTCCCTAAAAAAAAAATGGTGTTGTAAAAATGAGAAATTGCTGATCAAATTTTAACCCTTATAACTCCCTAACAAAAAAAAAATTTGGTTCCAAAATTGTGCTGATGTAAAGTAAACATGTGGGAAATGTTACTTATTAAGTATTTTGTGTGACATATCTCTGTGATTTAATTGCATAAAAATTCAAAGTTGGAAAATTGCGAAATTTTCATAATTTTTGCCAAATTTCCATTTTTTTCACAAACAAACGCAGGTACTATCAAAGAATTTTTACCAATATCATGAAGTACAATATGTCCCGAGAAAACAATGTCAGAATCACTGGGATCCGTTGAAGCGTTCCAGAGTTATAACCTCATAAAAGGACAGTGGTCAGAATTGTAAAAATTGGCCCGGTCATTAACGTGCAAACCACCCTTGGGGGTAAAGGGGTTAAGGTCAAAATAGGCTGGGTCATGAAGGGGTTAAATTTATGGGATCAAATAACTAAGTAATAACTTTCGTGATGAAGCCCCTGAAAATATCTGGTGCAACCAATTACCTTCATATGTCACATGCTTAGTGAAAGGAAGTCCACCTGTGTGCAATCTAAGTGGTCTGTCAGTATATACACACACCTTTTCTGAAAGACCACAAATCCTGCAACACCATTAAGCAAGAGGCACCACTAACCAAACAACTAATTGAAGACCAATGAGATCTCCAAACAAGCCAGGGACAAAGTTGTTGAGAAGTATAAGTCAGGGTTGGGTAATAAAAAAAATTAATATATATATATATATTATATACATATATATATATATATACATACCAATCTACTAATATCAAATCGAAAGTACATGGTGCCACAACAAACCTGCCAAATGAGGTCCACCAATCAAAACTCTCAGCCTGGACAATGAGGGTATTAATCAGAGATGCAGCCAGAGATCAAAGGTAACTGAACGAGATGCAGAGACTGAAATATCTTTCCATACCACCACAATAAGCTTTACAATCCTTAGGCTGCGTGTCCACGATCAGGATGGCCGGCGGTATCGTCGGAGCGGCTTAGCCGCTCTGCGATAAGCCCCGCCCCCTTCTGGGACGCGATGATGCCGGATGTGTTCACAGCACACATCCGGCATCATCGCTCCCCACCATAGGGCCCTGTGCTATATCTTGCGGCGACGCAGCGTCGCCGCAAGATATACGGACATGCTGCGATCTGAAAAGACGTGCAGCATGTCCGGAGTCGCAGGGCCGCCGCGTGCGTGTTACCACGCATAGTGGAGACGGGATTTCATTAAATCCCCTCCACTATGCTGTAACATCTGGACGCTGCGTGTCTGACGCTGCGGCTCTATGCAGCGTCAGACACGCAGCGTTTCCTGATCGTGGAAACAGACCCTTAGAGGTGGCCTTTATATAAGAGTGGGCAGAAAAAAGCCTACTTACACAGAAAAATTGTGAGGCTCATCTTGAGGTTAATATAATACGCATGAGACTCCCCAAATGTGTGGAGGAAGGTACTGTGGTGAGATGAGACCAAAATGTAACTTTTGACAACGAAGGTAAATGCTATGTCTGGCACGAAACCAATGCCGCTGATCACCCCAAGAACACCATCCCCACAGTGAGCAGCATCATGCTGTGGGGATGTTTTTCGGCAGCAGGGACAGAAAAATGGTACAAGTCAAGGGAAGATGGATGATACAAAACACAGTGATATTCTCGAGTAAAACCTGTTTCAGTCTCATTGATTTGAGCATACTGCTAAAGTAACGCTGAGTGATTTAAGGGGAAACTTGTAAATGTTTTGAAGTGGCCTAATCAAAGCCCAGAGGTTAATTCAATTGGGAGTCTGTGGTCAGACTTGGAAGTTTGCTGTTCACCAGAGGAAACTAACTTGAAAGAGCTGGAGCAGTTTTGCCTTGAGAAATCGTCAACAATCCTAGTGACAAGAAGTGGAAAACCGAGAGACTTACTCACAGCAACTTGCAGCTTTAATTGTGACTAAACGAGACTCTACAAAGTATTGACTTTAGGGGGTGAATAGTTATGCACACTGAAGGTTTTCAGTTAGGAAATTTTTTATATTTGTTGTTTGCTTCACAATAAAAAGAAAACCAAATGTTCACAGTTATAGGCATGTTCTTTACATGAACTGATGCAAACCCACAAAAAAAAAAAAATCATTTCCTGGTTGTGAGGTAGTAAAACACAAAAAATGCCTAGGGGGTGAATACTTTCGCAAAACACTATAGATGAGTAAAGTCACTGACAAGCACGTCTTGTAACGACTAATTTTCCTGGGAAAGAAAGGATTGGGCAGTTGAGAATCTGAATGTCCTCAAATATGTTTGTTGGTTGTCTGGTTCTGCCAATATACAGTGAAATCTTAAATATTTGGACAGTGACACAAGTTTGGGCATTTTAGCTGTTACCAAAATAGTTTCAAGATACAGTTATGTATTAAATATGGACAAAATCTCAGCTTTAATTTGAGGGTACTCGCATCCTAATCGAAGTAAGGGTTTATGAATTAGTTTTTTAATATTTAGCTGCTTCTTTTTAAAGGGATCAAATGTAAAGTGGACAATTATTTCAAAATCTTTTCACACCTTAGTGAAAGAGCCAATTTTTGACCTGAGTGACCAATCCAAATTTTTAAAATCTGACCAGAGTCACTTTATGTGGTAATAACCCAGTGATTCTGAGATTTTCTCGTAACATATTGTACTTCATAATACTTGTACAATTTGTTCAATATGACTTGCTTCAATTTTCAAACGTTTAATTCTTATGCCCTTAACCCCTTTACCCCCACGGGTGGTTTGCACTTTAATGACCGGGCCAATTTTTACAATTCTGACCAGTGTCCCTTTATGAGGTTATAACTCTGGAATGCTTCAACGGATCCTGGTGATTCTGACATTGTTTTCTCGTGACATATTGTACTTCATGAGTGGTAAAGTTGCTTTGATATTACTTGCATTTATTTGTGAAAATGGAAATATGGCGAAAATTTTGAAAACTTCGCATATTTCCAACTTTGAATTTTTATGCCCTTAAATCACAGAGATGTTACACAAAAATACTTAATAAGTAACATTTCCCACATGTCTACTTTACATCAGCACAATTGTGGAACAATTTTTTTTTTGTTAGGGGATTATAAGGGATTTCTCATTTTTACAACACCATTTTTTTTTTAGGGACCACATCTCATTTGAAGTCAGTTTGAGGGGTCTATAGCCTCATTGCTATGTTGCTTCTTTTACTGACAGTAACTATGGGGCTTTTCATAAAGAAATAATTGATTGCTAACTGTTCATATTAATTGTGAAGCAAGCCTCCTGATACAGTATTAGAGTCTAAGGACACACAGGTTGTCAGACTCAGTGATTAGACTGCAGGATGTTGCATGAATATTAGACACAGTGTTGCATTTAAGATACTAGATAGTGTATCAGTCCATACAGTGATACACTCTGTATGCAACCTTGATCAATAAATTTCTGATTCCTGTCCAATCGGTGGCTCTTTTTCAAATCTGGATCTCTGAACAGTAGTCCAAAAAAGACATTTTTCCACCAAGGCAGAGTTTGGTCTTGTTTCGCGGCTCGCGACATTACCGGTTCAGAAACCTATAGTGCTGTCTGGTATAACGTTGTGTGTTTTCTGTTTTTTTGTATGGTCTTCCCTTTCTGTGTTGGGCAATAGGGCACTTTATTTCACTAGGGTTCCTCCCCCCCCCTTCCCTCTTTAGGTCATGTTTTCAAGATTTTAATACATTTTTAGAGAACCTATTAAAGGTTAAGTTTTATAGTTTCCAGTTGCTATTGCTGTCTACATTTTTTGATTGGATTATTCACCTCGCTTATTTATACCCCTAAGGAACTTATCTAGATATGTAGTGAACACTTTGAACCCCCAAGTGCTTCACAGAAGTTTATAATGCAGAGCTGAAAAAATAAAAAATCATATTTTTTTTTCACAAAAATGATCTTTATGGCCCAGTTTTTTATTTTCCCAAGGGTAACAGGAGAAATTGGACCACAAAAGTTGTTGTGCAATTTGTCCTGAGTGCAGTGATACCCCATATGTGGGGGTACACCACTGTTTGGGCGCATGGCAGAGCTCGGAAGAGAAGAAGCACCGTTTGACTTTTTCAGCACAGAATTGGCTGGAATTTAAATCAGCCGCCATGTCTTGATTGGAGAGCCTCTTATGTGCCTAGAGAGTGGAAACCCCCCACAACTGACCCCATTTTGGAAAGTAGACCACCTACGGAACTTATCTAGATGTGTTGTGAGAACTTTGAACCCCCAAGTGTTTCACTAAAGTTTATAACGCAGTGCCGTGAAAATAAAAAAATATTTTTTTTTCCACAAAAATGATTTTTTAGCCCCCAGTCTTTTTTTCCCAAGGTTAACAGGAGAAACTGGAAGCCAAAAGTTGTTGTCCAATTTGTCCTGAGTACGCTGATATCCCATATGTGGGGGTAAACCACTGTTTGGGCGCATGGCAGAGCTCGGAAGGGAAGGAGCACCATTTTACTTTTTCAACGCAGAATCGGATGGAATTGAGATCGGACGACAAGTTGGGTTTGCAGAGCCCCTAATGTGCCTAAACAGTGGAAACCCCCCCAATTCTAGCTTAAACCCTAACCCAACACACCCCTAACACCAACACACCCCTAACCCCAACCATAACCCTAATCCCAACCCCAACACATCCCAACCATAACTCTAACCACACCACTAACCCTGACAGACCCCTAACCCAACCGTAAACGTAATCCAAACCCTAACTTTAGCCCTAACCCTAACTTTAGCCCCAACCCTAACTTTAGCCCCAACCCTAACCCTAATGGGAAAATGGAAATAAATAAAAAAATGTTTTATTATTTTTCCCTAACTAAGGGGTTGATAAAGGGGGTTTTGATTTACTATTTATAGTAGGATTTTATAGCATGTCTTTGTTTGGCAGCTGTCACACACTAAGGCTATGTGCACACGTTCAGGAATTCATGCAGAAAATTCCTGTGAAAATCCGGACATTTCTGCCAGATTTCAGCATGAAATCCGCATGTGGTTTTTTGCGCGGTTTTGACGCGTTTTTTTCCAGACATTTCCCAATGCATTAGACAGTGGGAAAACCGCGAAAAAAACGCAAAATTAATGAGCAGGTTCATTATTTTTCCGCAATGCGTTTTTCTTGTGGAAAAACGCACATCATGTGCACAGAAGTTGCGGATTTCATTAAAAATGATAGGATGCTTAATGTATGCAGATTATTTGCGGTTTTATAGTGTTTTTATAGCGCAAAAACGCTAAAAATATAATCTGCAACGTGTGCACATAGCCTAAAAGGGCCCTTTTTTTTGGAAAAAAATAGTTTTTGCGTCACCACATTTTGAGAGCTATAATTTTTCCATATCTTGGTCCACAGAGTCATGTGAGGTCTTGTTTTTTTGCGGGAGGAGTTGATGTTTTTTCATTTTTGGGCACAAGACATTTTTTGATCTCTTTTTATTCTGATTTTTGTTAGGCAGAATGAACAAAGATGAGACAGCTGTAGCTTAGAAATACCAAGCTATTGCACAACTCTTAGGGTAGATAGTAGAACACACCTTCTGTGGCAGACATCACATTGGACTGCCTATGCTGGGGATAACATACAGCCACTGCGTATATCCCTTACCTTACCTTACCTTACCTATGGACTTTTGAGCATTTGTGGACTTCTAAGCTACTTCTAGGCCTGTTGGCCATTGAAACTCCCCTGATGAATCTCCGCGATTGGAGAAGAAACGCGTAGGGAGGTGTCTACCATACTACATACGGCGGGGGGTGTCCATAGTAGGGCTCACTTGGGCCTGTCCTTGTGAGGACAGGAGTTATTGCTGGGGCACCACAGGGGTTTAGGAAACAGGTCCCCCGTTCCCTCTGTCTTACCCTACAACTATTGGACCCTCCCTGGGACCCTTCATCACTGGCATGGGTACCCTTCGTCCATAATTGGTGAGATCAAACCAGTTTTTTTATTAGAGCACGGTTTTCGGCGTGAGCACTTTTATTTGTATTTTGTATTGTTTCGTCCACCTTTTAATATTATTAGTAAAAGTTATGTTTTTTTTCATTGGGCTATACTCTTCTAGCTGTGTTCTAGAATGAACAAAAACCAGTAATTCATGAATTTCTTTTGGGGGAGTCGTTTATACTGTTCCGCGTTTGGTAAAATTGATAAAGTAGTTTTATTCTTCGGGCCAGTACGATTACAGTGGTACCTCATTTATATTTTTTTATCTTTTGGTGCTTTTATACAATAAAAACTATTTGATATAAAAATAATTGTTTTTGCATCGCTTTATTCTGAGAGCTACAACTTTTTTATTTTTTCGCTGATGGCACTGCATGGCGGATCGTTTGATGATAAAGCGTTTTTTATCTAGTTTTTTTACGGTGCTCACTGAAGGAGTTAACTAGTGGGACAGTTTTATTGGTCGGGTCATTATGGACGTGACGATACTAAATATATGTACTTTTATTTATTTTTTTTAATTTACATAAAGAAATGTAGTTATTGGAACAATATTTTTTTTTCTTTATTTAGGATTTAAATAAAAAAAAATTTTTCACAGTGTAATTTTTTTTTATTTTTTTTACTTTTTTACTTTGTCCCAGGGTGGGACATCAATATATATTGTCAGATCGCTGATCTGAAACTTTGCAGAGCACTGTGTCAGATCAGCGATCTGACAGGCAGTGACGGAGGCTTGCCGGCACCTGCTCTCAGCAGGCACTGACAAGCCACCTCCCTGAAGGACCCAGAAGGACCCCCGTGGCCTTCTTGGATCTGTTGGGGCCTGCAGGGAGGAGGACGGAGGAGATGCTCGGAACAACGCAATCACATCGCGTCGTTCTGAAGGTCTCAGGGAAGCACGCAGGGAGCCCCCTCCCTGTGCGATGCTTCCCTATGCCACCGGAACACTGGGATCTTGTTTGATCGCAGTGTGCCAGAGGTTAATGTGCCAGGAGCGGCCCGTCACCGCTCCTGGCACATAGTGCCGCATGTCAGCTGTGATAATCAGCTGACACCCGGCGGCGATGTGCCACGCTCCCCCTGTGAGCGCGGCCAATCGCCTATGACGTACCATCCTGTTCCCCGGGGGTTAAAGTGTCAGGAGCGGTCCGTGATGGCTCCTGGCACATAGTGCCGGATGTCAGCTGTGATAATCGGCTGACACCCGGCCACGATCGGCAGCGCTCCCGTGATATCGGCTGAACGCATATGATGTACCATCCCGTCAATGGTCATATGGGCCCAGGTCACCTCGACGGCATAGTATATCTGATGTCAGAAAGGGGTTAAAGGTATAATTCGTCCATGCTTGTATGGGCTTGCATACTTAATTGTGATGTTGTTTATACCTCCCACCTCCTCATTTGATTGTGAAACTGCTAGAAATGCTAAATGAACAGTAAACAAATTCAGCGATATACTGTAACGGTTCACAGAACGTTTTTGGTGGTTTGGAGTGAATTTGCGTTGAAAACCAGCTGACAAAGTGCTCAGAAAAAGTTAAAAAAACCTTCCAATCCACTTACTGTATATATAAAAAAGACTTGCTGCTCATCTGCTCAGACTTTTTAGCAGACTTTAGAGCGATACCTCACAGCAATCTGCGTCATCCACGTCAAGGACTCCGTGCAGCAGCCGAGGGAAGAAGTGGAGTGAGTGAACCGAAGCCATGCCCATTGGACCGGACGGACCCTATTCGCATACATCGTGGGAGTAATATAAAAGTAATGAAAAAGATTTATTCCGCGCTTCAGGATGGATCACTAAACAACAAACGCATAGATGAAATGCAAGAATATTGCCTGTTGCCAATAGTTTATAATACCCAATAAATGTGGTGCGCGTGCAATGCAGACATATAATACACGCCGACACTGCACTAATTGTATTTTGTACCAGTACCGGTCTGACTCACCAGGGCTCCTGATGAAGAAGGGCTGTGATCCATCAAAACGCGTCGGATACCTTTTTGGTCCCAGCATCACCTCGTAGCTCCTGTGACATCACATGCTGAGCGCTTTCGTCGGCCATTTTTTTCTCTGTATCCAGGGATGCCACCGGCTGGGGCGTTCTCTGGCTCTACACCGATTCACCGCCACGCCGTCTTGCTGTGTCTGCGGTCAGCCCCTTCGCATCACCCTATTCCCGCCTGAAGGACCTCCACCAGGAAATCTAGCTGCCCACACATCCGGAACCCTGCGTATCTACTATACATTGGGAACCTGGTGAGTCAGACTGATACTGGTGCCGGAATCAATCTTTTTCATTATTTCATTTTTATCGGCCTTGGCACCTCCCTGTTGGATTCCAGCTGCTAAGGACAGCACTTATATTAGGGAGCGCTGGTGTCTTTATATTCAGAAATATAAAAGTTTTTTATGGGTGACACATGGGGAGTCAGGGGGTTAAATAAGTATTTAGGGAATGCATAGTTGGCACTGAATACAATGATATTTTTAGCTGGTGGGACAGAAAAGTGGCGACAGGTTCCCTTTAAGAAAACTCCCCCCCCCCCCAAGAAAAACTGCCCCCAAAAAACATTTCCAAATTGTCTCAGGAGATGCCCAAAAAGTGCCCAAAAGACATTTCAGGAAAAAAAGCTAGCATTTCCTAAAACTGTTTCCATTTTAAAAACCTAGTTATTTTCGCCTGCCTGGAAAATTGTAGTGTTCACACAGCCTTAGCCTTTTGTGTATGACTAAAAGCATTAGATAAAAATTGTGATCATGTTTTTAGTTGACTAAAAATAAGAATAGTGGCAGGTGCACCACTAGAATATAAGCAAGTATATAATGAGGTAACAGGGTGCTACATTAGGCATGGAAGCAGCAAATATAATCAAAGAAGAAAAAGAGCCAAAAAGAACGTGCACACCTGCTACAAAATATATAGCAAAATATAGAATAAATGTTATTACAAGCAAAGACACCATACAAATATAAAATCAATTAAAAAACTGTACCAAAGTACACAACACCCCCATATAACAGCCTATGCAGGAAATACGAAATCTGCAAAAAACACGCTAAATATACTGTACTAATAAACACCTTGTTCACAAGAAATACAATATGAGGTATACCAACATGAATGTTTATAACAAAAGATACACAGACCAAGCCCTCTAAAAAACACACACGCACACTATAGGCGTCCCTATATGTGTCCTAAATGAAAACAAATGAAAGAGCATATAGCGTGTACACATATATAATATGCTGGTGGCCCTGAAAGGGTGAAAGGAATGCTGCAAATGAGTTAAATCTCGCAAAGTAAGAGCCTGCAAATAAACCCTGGGAACCACAGAGAATAGAGAGAAGCTCAAGTAAATCCGGCAATGAATACAACCTGGAGCCTGGTCATGTATCTGGCAAAAAAATGTGGACCACAGAGGGAGCAGGAAACACTGTGCAATGCTGAAAAGTGAAAGCAGGGGTGTTTCTCTTCTCTGGCGGGTAGCACACGGTCCATTGATTATACTCCAGTGGGAGTTTTTTATAGTCGTACAGATATATATATATATATATATATATATTTTTTTTTTTTTTTTTTTTTTTGTTTGTTTTTTGTTTTTTTCTTATTTGTTGTCGGTTGTTGCTGTGTCTGTGGGTATATGGACTGGGATGCCAGAGAGGCTGCGTGGCGTTCTCAATCCTCTAGTCTGTTTTCTAATACTACACCAGTAGTCAATGATTCAGATTTTACCAAACTTTCTCTAGATTTGACGGCGGCTAATAAATTAGCCGTGCGCCTGTGGTGGAACATTAGAACCCTGGAAGAATACCTGAGGGTGGGAATAGTTCCACGGGTTTTACGTGTGCAAATCTTCCCAGCATGGGAACCATCATCTTCCTTCCAAACTATATGGGAAAAGGGATTACTACAATGTTCTGGCATTATCATTAATATGCTTTTAGAGCATGATAGACAGCTCCTTGTTTCCACTAAGCAGAATATAAAAGATTTGGAAAGCAGACTAAGCACTTTTGATGAGGTGCAATTGGTTTTACCTTTTAAATCGAAACACAAAGACATATTAGATAAATTTGAGAAAGAGGTTATTGACCGCAAACATAAAAAATTTCAGAGAAATCGGACAGATTTTGATAATCAGAGGGCCTTTCGTTGGAGGCATACAGGCAATTCCCGCACAGTGCAAACTCTTCATCCTGCATCTGCACCTCCTGGGACCTCGGCAGGCGCTACAAGCTCCAGTGATTTTTTTGTCTTCGGGCGGCAGCGACCTCGACACAGGACCAGACGGGGTCGCAAACCCCGGAAAACCAAGAAAGCGCCAATCAAACCGGAGGGGGCCGGATTCACCGTATCGTCGGACTTACAAGACCAGATTGCGTTAAATACAGCTTCAGATGCATACCCCTCTGAGCGTGTTTTTTGCAGATTTCGTATTTCCTGCATAGGCTGTTATATGGGGGTGTTGTGTACTTTGGTACAGGTTTTTAATTGATTTTATATTTGTATGGTGTCTTTGCTTGTAATAAAATTTATTCTATATTTTGCTATATATTTTGTAGCAGGTGTGCACGTTCTTTTTGGCTCTTTTTCTTCTTTGATTATATTCATGTTTTTAGTTGTTGACCATCCTGAATATTATCTTTTTTTTCTTTTTTTTTCTTTACAGAAAACAAATTCAGTCCTGAAGCTGATGCAAGTGAGCCTGTTTTGCAATTGCACTACAGCACAGAAGGAACTACTACAAGCACAATAAGACTGGACTTTACAGATGAATGGTACAAAGTTTTCATGATGTTCACTTTATTAAGTTAAATGCAGCTAAACGTTTGCGCAGTAACTTCAAACTTTATGAAATATGTATAGTTGTAATTAAAATGCTATTGTTTTAAAGAAACTATTTACGGTTTAATTTTTCTGCAGACATAGGTGAGGGCTTATAATTTGCGGGACAAGTTGTAGTTTTGGAAGATAGAAACATACCATCCATTTTTGCCATTTAATTTACTGGAAAAAAAAAATGTTGAAAAAAATCCAACTGAGATGACATGGTGAAGAAAAATTATTTGCGCGGTTTTGTTTTAAAAAGGACATGGAAAAATGATTCTCAAGATTATGGTTTGCTCACATCTGCGTATAAATACGCCTACTGCAATGTGATAAAAAAAAAAATCGAATTGCACTCGCACCACTATTATTCAGTGAGGCATTGTTCATCTGCGAGTTGTTCTTCAGCTGGAATTGTGCTCAGGAAAAACTTTCAGCATGCTATCCATTGTTATTGGTCCCTACCCAGCCTAAAAATACAAGCCCGCAGCCACCGAAGGGTAATGGTAGTTTATGTTGATGATAGCTGTGAGTTCTCTAAAAACACATTACTAACCCAGTAACTAAAAAGAAAAAAAAACACACAAAAATATTTAACTTTAAAAGACACTCAAGTTTTTTTTTAAATAAATTGAAAGTGCAGTGTAAATTTTAAGTGCAGTGAATTTGTGAAAAAATCCAATTCTGTCATGACTTTTTGACTTTTGTTATTATGGCTTTTGTTTTGCATGGTAGAAATTACTCTGAGTCCTGAATCTTCAGGTCTGTATAATTATTGTGATACCTGTAGTGAAATATGTATTTGTAGGCAATATATTAACATATGTTCTTAGGCTGATGCTCTTCACAAACGTCATAACTTATGCTATCTTGAGCAAAGGTAGCCATCCTGGTCGCACGGTCTCAGACCCAAGGGTGCCTTCCTGAGAATGCACAGAATTCAAATTATTTCACACCTCTGATGCCTTTGAAGGGAGACACCAAATGGAACCTAGTTGCAGCCTGACAATTTCTATTTTCTATGGGAAAGAAAGGCTAAGACAAAGAACTTTAAAAAAATGTATTCATTGGGAAAATAGCCATGGTCCAGTCACAAACCAGGAATTAGAATATTAACATGAAAGGCTGGTCTAGAAATCTGATCTCTGGGCTGAGCCTATAAATGGGGCCCTCCACAAAGTTGTTCACAGATTGAGGGTAGCCAAGCTGATGTGATCCGTTTTCATATTCCCTCCCTCAAGAAACAGAATAACAGACTGCAAAGTGTAGATATTTCTGTAAGTTTCTCCCTTTTATTTTATAACTGTTTGCATATTTGTGTGTCACTTCTTATTTCCATATTGTATGTCCTTCTATTGTAAGCACTGTACCTTTTCTATTATAGCTGAAAAATGTAATAAGTTTGAACCTTGTATACTCTAAAATAACCCATAACCCTAGAGTATGTAATCCTGCTGATTGGCAGACAGTATTGGTAGTATTTTTGGGACTCACCGCTCATATGTTCAGTGAGTGGTGGCACCGTGTGTGAAGCGGGGTGTGCGGTCTGTGACGGGATGTGATTTATGTTCCTATTGCAGCATAATGCAGAGGTTGAATGCTGGACTGAGTGAGCGGAGATAGATCAACCCTTGCAGTCGCAACTCCGTCACGTGCTGAGGAGTGGGGAACGTGACAATACCCAACTTGTATATATATTTTTTTCTCCACTTAAAGAAGCCCTCCTATTAACTTTTTCCCCCTAAACGTGTCTAGTGTAGTGTCTGTGTTAATATATTCACCAATACCTGTCTTCTCTGGTATCCAACGGCTTTCAGCTTTTTTTCTGTGCATTGTGAGAGCGATTCAGACTCTCCAGTGGATTTTACAATTTAATCCTATGGAGCGTCAGAACGAGACTCCATAGCCTTACATTGTGAAAAATGACTTTCATCTCAAACAGAGTGCAGTTTGATCCAGAGAGTCTGAGTTGCCGTCACTTGACTCCGAAGAGGAATGGCTCGTGCTGGATATGGGAAAAGACTGCAATCAGCACTGACCCTACACTATACTAACATTTACACAGGTTTAGCTAAACAAATAATAATTGGAGTGACTTTTGTCATCTTGCTCTGTTAAATCTTTTGCATACTTCCGCTATATTGATGATCTGCTAATAATATGGACAGGCTCGAAAGATGGTCTACTTACCTTCCACAATAACTTCAACAAGTACCACCCAACCATCAAGCTCACCCTCAACTTTTCAAAGACCCAAATACATTTTCTGGACATGACCATATACATCAAGGACAATGCCATACAAACATCAATTTACCATAAGCCCACCGGACGTCCGGCTTGTCTTTAGATGGAACATCTTTCATCCAAGACACACAAAAAAATCCATCATCTACAGTCAAGCTCTGAGGTATATTCGGATCTGTTCAGACAGCAAAGACAGGGAACTACAGCTGCGATCACTAAGGAATACATTCAAACAACAAGGATACCATCCACTGGTAAAAGATGAGCAGATCCACAGGGCTACAAGGATCCCAAGAAACAGCCTCCTGGATTACAAACTGAGAGAGGATAACAACAGGGTACCTCTTGTTGTCACATACAACCCCCACATGAGCATCTTAAGGAAAATTAGTGCTGATCTCCAACCCATATTCTATAGAGATCACAAATTGAAAGACATATTCCCAGAACTACCACTTCTCTACTACAAACAGCCCTCTAATTTAAGGAATCTCCTTGTCAGAAATGTCCTCTCATCACCATCATTGACTGGCACAATTAAACATGCAAAGCATCTACCCACATATTACCAACAAATATAGTACCAAACACAAATAAGGACTATAAGATCATGGGTTCCTTTTCTTGTACATCACCTTCTCATTTAAGGATTTTTCTGAATTTTCATGACTATGAAAATTGTAAATTCACACTGAAGGCATCAAAACTATGAATTAACACATGTGGAATTAAATACTTAACAAAAAATTGTGAAACAACTGAAAATATGTCTTATATTCTAGGTTCTTCAAAGTAGCCACCATTTGCTTTGATGACTGCTTTGCACACTCTTGGCATTCTCTTCATGAGCTTCAAGAGGTAGTCACCGGAAATGGTTTTCACTTCACAGGTGTGCCCTGTCAGGTTTAATAAGTGGGATTTCTTGCCTTATGAATAGGGTTGGGACCATCATTTGTTTTTTTTGTTAACTATATAATTCCACATGTGTTAATTCATAGTTTTGATGCCTTCAGTGTAAACTTACAATTTTCATAGTCATGAAAATACAGAAAAATCTTTAAATGAGAAGATGTGTCCAAACTTTTGGTCTGTACTGTACATGATACAATGTACGAGGTGCCCTGGAAGTATTTATATTGGAGAAACCATGCAAAAACTACAAACTAGGATGAATCTACACAGACACACAATCAGGAATGAAATGGACACACCTGTGGAAAAAACATTTCTCTGGACCTGGACACATAGTATGACAGGTTTAAGTCTTAGTACTAAAGGGTCATTTTAAGGAACACAGGGACAGAAAAAAATTGGGAATTGAAACTAATGAAGATGTTCAATTTGTTGACACTAGGACTCAATCTAACACCTGGATTTATGAGTCACTACATGGATACAATTCACACCTCCACCAGATGGACTCAGGATAACTAAAGGTACCATCACACTAGACGATATCGCTAGCGATCCGTGACGTTGCAGCGTCCTCGCTAGCGATATCGTCCAGTGTGACAGGCAGCAGCGATCAGGCCCCTGCTGTGCTGTCGCTGGTCGGGGAAGAAAGTCCAGAACTTTATTTCGTCGCTGGACTCCCCGCAGACATCGCTGAATCGGCGTGTGTGACACCGATTCAGCGATGTCTTCACTGGTAACCAGGGTAAACATCGGGTAACTAAGCGCAGGGCCGCGCTTAGTAACCCGATGTTTACCCTGGTTACCATCCTAAAAGTAAAAAAAAACAAACAGTACATACTTACCTACCGCTGTCTGTTTTCCAGCGCTGTGCTCTGCACTCCTCCTGCTCTGGCTGTGAGCGTCGGTCAGCCGGAAAGCAGAGCGGTGACGTCACCGCTCTGCTTTCCGGCCGCTGTGCTCACAGCCAGTACAGGAGGAGTGCAGAGCACAGCGCTGGAGGACAGACAGCGGTAGGTAAGTATGTAGTGTTTGTTTTTTTTTACTTTTAGGATGGTAACCAGGGTAAACATCGGGTTACTAAGCGCGGCCCTGCGCTTAGTTACCCGATGTTTACCCTGGTTACCGGCATCGTTGGTCGCTGGAGAGCGGTCTGTGTGACAGCTCTCCAGCGACCAAACAGCGACGCTGCAGCGGTCTGGATCGTTGTCGGTATCGCTGCAGCGTCGCTAAGTGTGACGGTACCTTAAGAACATTATTCCCACTGCCTCTCCATTTGTAAGAAAATGCCTAATTTGATTTCCTTGGCTTATCTTTAGGAGGCATAACACTTTCCCACCCCTCTGAACAAATGTCCTGATGTAGTATTCTCTAAATGTTGTGCTTGTTTCTTATCAATCTATTTGTAATCTAGCCTGAGGAAGGAGCCACTGTGCTCTGAAAGCTTGCAAACTTATTATTTCCTGGTTAGCCAATAAAGGTATAACTCCTAGAATACTTCTGTCATCATTGGGCAGAAAAGTATTCACATCCATTTAAGTAGAGAAAAAATTTCAGAAGTTTGAAAAAAATTAAAGGCTTGTATTGTCATTTTTCGAGAGCCACACTTTTTTTCTCTTTTGATTGAGTTATGTTAGGACTTGTTTTTTATGTGACAAGCTAACCATTTTATTGATACTGTTAATTGATATGTGCCTGTGTGTGTATATATATATATATATATATATATATATATATATATATACACACACCTATGTGTTTATATACAGTCATGGCCAAAAATGTTGGCACCCTTGAATTTGTTCCAGAAAACTATTACCGTTATACTTGTTTTATTATGCACGTTTATTTCCTTTTGTGTTTATTGGAGCAACGCAAAAAAACTTAAGGGGGAAAAAGGTAAATTGCACATCATTTCATACAAAACCTCAAAAATTAGCTGGTCAAAATTTTTGGCACCTTTCCAAAGCTATGGGTAAACAACTTTGTTTCAAGCATGTGATGCTCATTCAATCTCACTTGTTGTCAAGTGTCAGGTGTTGGAAATATGAAAATCACACCTGAAACCAGATAAAAAGGGGAGAAGTTGACTCAATCTTTGAATTTTGTGTCTGTGTGCCACATTAAGCATGGAGAACAGAAAGAAGAGAACTGCCTGAGGACTTGAGAGCTAAAATTGGTGAACAATATCAATAATCTTAAGGTTACAAGTCCATCTACGGAGATCGTAGTGTTCCGTTGTCCATGATGCGCAACTTAATCAAGAAGTTTAAAACCCATGGAACTGTAACTAATCTCCCTGGACTTGGATGGCAGAGAAAAATTGATGAAAGGTTGCAATGCATTATAGTCCAGATGGTGGATAAGCAGCCCCAATCAAGTTCCAAAGAAATTCAAGCTCTTCTGCAGGCTCAGGGTGCAACAGTGACCGCACAAACTACCCTTCAACATTTGAGTAAAATTAAATGCTCTAGGAGGACTCCACTGCTGACACAGAGACATAAGCAAAATAGACTGCACTTTGCCAAAATGTATTTGAGTAAGCAAAAAATCCTTCTGGGAGAGCATCTTGTGAATAGATTAAACCAAGGTAGAGCTTGTTGGTAAAGCACATCTTTCTACAGTTTATCAAAAACAGAATGAGGCCTACAAAGAAAAGAACACCGTACCTACACTCAATTATGGTGGAGACTGAAAGATGTTTTGTTTTTGTTTTTTGCTGCCTCTGACACTGGGTGCCTTGACCATGTACAATGCATCCTGAAATCTGAAGATTACCAACGGAATTTTGGGTCACAGTGTAGTGCATATTGTCAGTTAGCTGGGTTTGCATGTTAGGTCATGGGTCTTCAATCAGTACAATGGCCCCAAACATACTTCAAGAAGCACCCAGAAATTGATGAATTTAAAGCGCTGGGGAGTTATGAATTGGCCAGCAATGAGTCTGGATATAACTCACATTTAACACCTGTGGAGAGATCTTAAAATTGCTGTTGGAAAAAGGCACCCTTCAAATATGAGACCTGGAGCAGTTTGCAAAAGAAGAGTAGTCCAAAATTCCAGTTGAGATTTGTAAGACACTTGTTGATGGTTTTAGAAAGCAATTGATTGTAGTTCTTTATTTGAAAGGGTGTGCAATCAAATATTAGACAATATACTTGGTCACATCAACCTGTGACCAAGTATGCACACCAGCCTGAACAAAGAACTGAGGAGAGCTTCCAGGGCTGCAGAGCGGAGTTGGAAAAGATCCCACTCCAACGAGCACTTCATCGCATTCAAACAGTCCCTCACTACTTTCAAGACCACACTCACCACAGCTAAACAAACCTACTTCTCATCTCTCATATCCTCCCTGTCTCACAACCCTAAACAGTTATTCAACATCTTTTTTTTTTTTTTTTTTTTTTTTTTTTTTTTTTCAAAATAATTTTTATTGGATTTTAACAATTATATTTAACCGGGAAGGGTAAACTAGGGAGGGGAGGAAGGGAGGGAAGGGACACGAGACCAGGGAAGGACCCCTATACAATAGGGGAGACAAGCAGACATTAGTTCAGTAGAATTAAACATGGTAGCTGTATCATAAGAGAACCACTTAAGAGTAGGTTAGATGAAATATGCATAGACAAGAATAGTATATGTATCTCTCTAAACTATGTAATAACAGATGAATATATCAACTTTAAAGGAGCAGTAGGATACGGGTTAACTAAAAATAGTGTAGGCCAGCGGCTGAGATTATGTATAAAGCTGCATAATAAAATAAGTAGCCTCACTTAATCAATATTGCAAAAATTTAGTAACCAGAATTAGCGTAACTGATGGGAAAAAATGACAGCCTGTCAAGGTAGGACCATCGATAATGGTCCAATACTAATTGGGCAACAAGATCGGTTCAATCACATGTTGTGACCTGGACTATACAAAGAGAAGAGAAACATTCAGGAGTTAATTTTGGTTTTGGAAGTAGGGTCAGAAGAAGATCCGGGATGTCCTATACCCGCACGATCTAGGAAGTTCATCGCCTCTGCTGGAGAAGTAAAAGTACGCCATTTTGCCGCGAAGAGGAATCTCAGGTTAGAGAACTGGTGCCAGTTATATTGCATTCCAGCCTGGTGCAGTCTATTGGTGGCGAGCTGAAACATTTTACGTTTTTGCATAGTGTCCTTGCACAGATCCCTGTACAATGTCAAGTGTCCATAGTGAGACGAGAGGAACCTTGGCTCCCTTGCGGCGACGAGCAACGAGTCTCTAAGCCAATTGGGGTATAGTGAGACGATAACATCCGCGGCAGTATTAGGCGGGAGAAAGGGAGGTCTCCGTATCCTGAATGCTTTTACGATTAGGTTTTTACCTTTAGTTTCAGGGAGCATGTAAGATATCATAGAGGAAATATATTTTTCTAGCTGGGATTTCCCCACCGATTCCGGGATACCGCGGACTTTCAAGTTGTTTTTTCTTTTGTAATTTTCAAAATCAGTTAATTTGGCTCTGAAGGAGTCTATATCGTTTTTTAGATTGACCAGGGGATCTGGACGTGCAGGCTCGCCCTCCGCATTATTGCAAGACGCCAACCCTTGGTGTTTGCTTGGAGAGTAGGATTTATTCGGGATGTTAGGGGAATCATCAGAGGTCGTGTTGGCGATAGAGAATGGGGCACCGCCAAAATGCGAGAAAACTTCTCTGAATAGTTTTTTGAATATTTTTTCAGATAACCTAGTTCCTTTTAGCTCCATAGATGACAAAAGAGCCCTACACAGGTTGACCATGAATTTCATAGAGGGATACTCGTCAGAGGCCACAATTTTATCAATTGGGGAATAATTAGGGACCTCAGTACAAGGCTGCTCCTGCTCCATGTCGCTCACATATGAGGTTTTTGATGTGTCATCTGAGCCACTTAAGTCCTCCATATCGCTGGACTCCTCTGAGCACCCCTCTAAATCTGTTAACCCCTCATTGTCACAGTCATCCATAAGATCTTTATAATCACGTTCGGAGGAAGCTGAAGACGCTGTGTGACTGATTGATTGCGCCTCCCTCCCCACCAAAGATGTCATAGAGAGGTCAGGGGTCAAGTAAGGGTTATCAAAAATAGACTGTTCTTTAAGTTTTTCTTCAAGCCCAATGGCGAAAGATTTAATAAGTGATTTGGGCAGCAAAGCAGCATGTTCAGCCATTTTACCAAATGAGGTGTATTCCTTATCATATAGGCACTCATTGGTGGTGTTCATTTGGTTACTCGATTTTATTTCTAATGCCTCCTTCCTATCAAAAGTCCGTAGTGGGGGTGAGAGGGAGCCACAACCAATGCTGAGTCCCTGCTGTGAATATGGCTCCGCCCCATCTCTCACAAACCTGCCCCCTCTTTGATTATCTCTCTCAGTCTCACCTTTAACAGCGTTGCTTTTATTGGGGATCAACCTCCCCCCCCTACTCTGGGGGGGCGATCGCTTCCCCAAGCACTCTCCCTCGAAAGCCAATGCGGCAGGCGAGACCCGCCGCTTCTCTGTATATTCGCTGTCCCCTGCTGCAGCTCCCGGCGTCTGGCATCTCCTGTCACTTCCGGGTACGAACTCCTTCGCATCGTACCTCAATGAGCTGCGCTGCGTCGGCGGGATCACTCCGCCGCCGGTCTGTCGCTCCGTCCCGTTCTCCGCTCCTGGCTCCCATAGCGACGCGGTGGCTTGCGTCGCTGATATGGATCCACGGCTCCCTCTCCTCTCCTCACCGCCCGGCGTCTCTGATTTGCCCGGCGCCGCTGGTTTGACAGGCGTCGGGATCCCCGAAGCCGGCACCTCTGCGCCGTCCAGCGTATCCCTCCGCCGCGTCGCTGCATTGTAAGTCTCAGCGGTCCCTCTGCCTCCCACCGATGTACCTGCAGTCTTTGTCAGAGTTGGTGCAGGGGCAGGGGACCTCGGAGCTGCAGTCTGGGTGATTTTCTGTGCACTTTGGTGCCGCAGGACCGCTGGTTTTCGGCTGTTAGTTCCACTGCTTAGGCTCCCGGGACTTCTTTCTTTCCCACCAGGGGGAAGTCTGCTGCTGCCGCCATTGTTTTTCTCCCGGGTACTTCTCTGCCCAAATGAGGGAGAATTCTTAGGTGTGCCAGCGATTTTCCTCTTCCCTCTTGATCCTGGCATGTTTATAGGTGTTGAGGAATAGAATAGTCCAGATATATGTAGGCTAAATTAGTAGCAATTAAGGGATTAGCAGGAGCCCTGCACAGGCACGTCCACTCCTGTCCCTTGGCAAACCACGCCCCCCGTTATTCAACATCTTGAACTCTCTCCTCCGTCCTCCAGCACCTCTTCCCTCCCCACTCATCTCAGCTGAAGACTTTGCCTCATTTTTCAAGCAGAAATTTGAGAACATCAGAGACAGTTTTAGTCGACAACCACCAAGGGCCCTTCCTCCTAACTACCCAGCCCTCCACCTCGAAAACCAACTTCTCCGCCATTACAGAAGATTGACTCTCCACTCTACTCTCAAGATCGCATATCACCACCTGTGCACTTGACCCGATCCCTTCCCACTTCATCCCAAACCTCGCCACAGTCTTCATCCCAACTCGAACCCATCTCTACAACCTATCACTAACAACTGGTGTTTTCCCCTTAAGCTTTAAACATGCCTCAATCACACCTATCCTCAAAAAGCCCTCTCTTGACCCATCCTCTGTAACTAGCTATCGCCCTATATCACTTCATCCCTATGCCTCAAAACTACTGGAACAACACGTCCATCTTGAACTGTCCTCCCATCTATCTTCCTGCTCCCGTTTCGACCGCTTATAATCAGGCTTCCGGTCACACCACTCCACTGAAACTTCCCTAACTAAGGTCACCAATGACCTATTAACCGCCAAGAGCAAGCGACACTACTCTATCCTCCTCCTGGACCTGTCCTCTGCCTTTGACACAGTGGACCATTCCCTATTACTACAGACCCTCTCATCCCTTGGCATCACAGACTTCGCCCTATCCTGGATCTTGTCATGCCTAACTGATTTAACATTCAGCGTCTCCCATTCACACACCACCGTAACACCTCGCCCCCTATCTGTCGGAGTCCCGCAAGGTTCAGTTCTAGGGCCCCTGCTCTTCTCCATTTAAACTTTTGGCCTGGGACAGCTCATAGAATCTCACGGTTTTCAGTATCATCTCTATGCTGATGACACACAGATCTACATCTCTGGACCACATACCACCATCCTACTAACCAGAATCCCTCAATGTCTATCCGCTATTTCATCCTTCTTCTCTGCTAGATTTCTAAAACTTAACATGGACAAAACAATTCATTGTCTTCCCCCATCTCATGCGAGCCCCCCCAAAGAACCTATCCATTACACTAAATGGCTGCCCACTCTCTCCAGTCCCACAAGCTCGCTGTCTCGGGGTAATCCTTGAAACTTATCTCTCCTTCAAACCGCATATCCAAGCCCTTTCCACTTCCTGCCACCTTCAACTCAAAAATATTTCATGGATCCATACATTCCTAAACCAAGAATCTGCAAAAACCCTAGTCCATGCCCTCATCATCTCCTGCCTTGACTACTGTAACCTCCTGCTCTGTGGCCTCCCCTTTAACACTCTTGCACCCCTCCAATCTATTCTAAACTCTGCTGCCCGACTAATCCAACTGTCCGCCCGCTATTCCCCGGCCTCTCCCCTCTGTCAATCCCTTCACTGGCTCCCCATTACGCAGAGACTCCAGTACAAAAGCCTAACCATGACATACAAAGCCATCCACAACCTGTCTCCTCCATACATCTGTGACCTCGTCTCCCAGTACTTTCCTGCACTCAACCTCCGATCCTCACAAAATCTCCTTCTCTACTCCCCTCTTATCTCCTCTTCCCCCACAATCGCATACAAGATTTCTCTCGCGCATCACCCCTACTCTGGAACTCTCTACCACAACATATCAGACTCTCACCTACCATCGAAACCTTCAAAAAGAACCTGAAGACCTACCTCTTCCGGCAAGCATACAACCTGCAGTAACCACCGATCGACCAAACCACTGCACGACCAGCTCTATCCTCACCTACTGTATCCTCACCCATCCCTTTTAGATTGTGAGCCCTCGTGGGCAGGGTCCTCTCTCCTCCTGTACCAGTTGTGACTTGTATTGTTCAAGATTATTGTACCTGTTTTTATTATGTATATCCCTCCTCACATGTAAAGCGCCATGGAATAAATGGCACCATAATAATAATAAATAATAATAATACTTTTATTTTTTTTACAGGACAAAATTTTGAGAGCGATTTTACATATTTACAAAATGTATAAGAAGCATCTTATGAAGTCAGCTGTATTTGAGCATTTCACAGTGACTCAAGATAATAAACATTTGTGGTCAGTGTATAAGTGACCCAGATGAAAACAAATGTTGTGATGCCAAAATCGGTGGATACTCAGGCAGTGGTAAAAATGCTCCTTCAATAGCTTCCAATCTAAAAGGACATTTAAAACGCTGCCATCCAGAAGTTAACAAAGCTGTGACTGAAAAAGGTAACAGCAGCACCAATAGACCAGCACTTCCTGTCAGGCAAAAGAGAAGGAAAGAGCGTCTAAAGGAAAGAGCGTCTAAAACGCTGAAAGATATTTTGTAAGTGACAGTTATTGTAACAATGACAGCAGATGTGTTTAAAAGACAGCTCAGAAAGAGAAAGTGTTAGAAAATTGGTGATTGAAGAAACCCTTAACCAAAAGGAAGATCTTAAAATCCTCTTAAGAGACGCTTTGTATTTCTTAAAATGGATGCCTGCACACATCACAGAGTGAACTATTTTGCTATCAAAGTTTGATATGTTTGTGATAACAAAAATAATTGTTGCTACGACACTGGCAGTAAAAGATACTAAAGCTCATCACATTAGCCAGTTTCTCCAGACCTTAGTAGAAAAAGTTCTGCAAGATTATGAACTCAAAAAAGAACACATTCTTGCTATTGTAAAAGTTAATGCTTCAAACATAAGTACAATTAAACTGATGAATGAGAATAATGAAGGTGAACAGCAGCTAGAAGAACATTTCACCTTCCGTATGTTTGAGATGGAAGGCAACAGTCCTGTTCCCATAACGGAGGATCAAACAGATATTACTTCAGAACAGCAGCAAAATGATTCTTTACAATTAGATGATCTTGTTGAAGCTGCTTCACACCTCTTTCCAATTCCTGACATGCGCTGTGTTGTGCATATAATGTAGCTGGCAATAAGAGATAGTCTGCAAGAGGGACATGCTGGAACTCTGATTAGTAAAGTGAGGAAATTGGCTATTGCTGACAGAACCCCTAAAATTGATTCCATCTTGAAGAGACGTGCTTGAAAAGGTGCAATAGTGGATCAAGCCACTCGGTGGGGCAGCACCTATTTAATGTTTGAGCGATTGCTTGAGCTGAAACCCTTCCTTGTAGATATGGCCAACCCTCAGGTAACACTACATGAAGGTCAATGGACACAGGTGGCTGAACTGAAGGAATTGCTTCATCACCCATTTACAGTGACTTAAAAGTTTCAAGGGGAGGATTTAACTCCTGGCATTTTTATACAGGAGTAGAAGAACTTGTTGTTCTGCCTGTCCCAAAGAGGAGGTTTAATCGCAGATGGAATTGCTGCTTCAATGAAACATTGCAAGACACTGCTTTTAGAAAATATAATTCTTCTGGCAGCTGTTTATGTGGACCAGAGTAATCGTATATTGCTGGATGATCAACAGCTTGCTAAAGGAAAAGAAGCTTTGATTGAGGTAGCAGTTAGGATGAATGGCCTACAGGACGGCCAAGAGTAAGAGGGCTCTGGCCCTGCCAATGCTGCTGCTGCCGTTCCTTCATCCTTATCAGATGAGGAGTTTGATTTCGACAAGTATTTGGACGACATGGAGCAGGCAAAGTGGGAAAAAGATTCCACTCCCATAGAAAACAGATTCGCCATATTTCAGCAAAATTTTTCACTTGCTCTCAAAGAAGTAGAAAAGTTCAATCTTTCATCAAAACTGACTGCACGAGGCAATTCCTTTATACCCTGAAATTGCCCATGTGATTGCTGCTTTGCTACCAACCCAAGTTAGTGTAGAGATGTCGTTCTGTAGTCTTAAAATAATTAGGTCATATTTGAGGTCATCTATAAAGGAGAATCTGATGGAGGCAATACTATTTCTCAGAACAAATTCATAGACTGCACAAATGCTATTCAGTACGTTTTTGTTGGAAACTTTTTTTTCTACTTACTGCAGAGTGTATAATAAATTGTAAAAATGCAAAGAAAAAATTGTTCTAAAGTTGTATTCCAATAAGTATATTTTATGTTCTATCTAAATGGCTTGATTATTGTATCATTATAAAGAATAAAAGCCTAATGTTACCATTTTACTACAGTAAATGTATCACTTAAACTTAAGCAAGACTCCACAGCTCTGGTTCCAATACACACTAAGGAAATAAACAAGTGTATAACAAAATGTATAACTGCAATAATTTTCTGGAAGAAATACATCATTTTCTGGAACAATTTCAAGGGTGTCACTTTTGACCAGGACTGTATGTACGTATATGTATGTGCTTGTCTATACTGTATTTAAGGATATGTGTGTATGTGCTTGTATATCTGGTATGTTTGTGCCTGTAACAAATATTCTTAGCAGTGTGACTGATATGTTTATGATGTAATTCCTGCAGTAATTGTGCACATATTGTTTATGCTTGTCTAATTTTGTGTTCATTGTGTGTGCTGCGCTTGTGGGATGTATGTTGGGCTTGTGTAGCACATAGAACGTGTCTGCTGTACTGATGTGACTTGTGTGCAATGTACATTGTAATTATGATATAACATGTTTTTGTTGTGTCAAATAATGTTACTTACTCACTTAACGACCGTCGATACCCCTTTTAACGGTGGCAGTTAACTGTACTTATTCCTCAGCCCCGCTTTTTAATGATGCTGACAAATAAGGGTATAACTCCCCCCAGCGTCAGAAACTCTCCTGGAGAAACAAGATGAGTGCTGTTTTTTATGGTCACGTGATTGCCATTATTCACTGAATAACTGCAATAACAAAAAGTCTGATTTATAATTCATTTCATGACCTAGTATATAAGAGGAGAAATGGGGTCTCCTGAGCACCCCCAATACTTCTGCCATCTTCGGACCCTCCTGCTCCTTTCCCCGGTCCTCCGCGTCTTCCTGGAAGACAATGGCCGAAGTCTGCCCACCGGTACCCAGCAACATTGGCAAATTTTTCCTATTGGTTCATTTTGATCACTGTGATAGACCCTATGACCATGATCAAAATAAAAAAAAATTGTAAATCAAACCTCCCTTTGTTGCCCTCTTAATTGCATAAAAATGATTAAAAAAAAGGTTTTAATTTTTTCCCATTCTATACAGTTAGGGTTAGGATTACGGTTGGCTTTAGAGTTGTGTTAGGGTTGGAGTTAGAATTGTTTTGTTTTCAAAAGTAAAAAAAAATTATGATATGACGGCTAGTGCTGAGTGCAAGTGCTCGCTAAGAGTTTGCGCCAGGTGTTCGGGTATGCATGGAGTATTGCGGATCCCTGCATGTTTTTTGGGTGTCTAACATCCTCGAAACACGCGGGGCAGGGAAACGAGCATGTCACTTGAGCGACTGCGATATTTGATGCATACTTGAGCACCCGATTAAAACTGGAGTAGCGAGCTCTTGTGCTCAACACTAATGACAACATATACCATCTCCCGTTGGTCTCCAGCAGTCTCCAGACCTGCCAGATCTCTCTAGTGTTTGCTTGGCGATCTGGAAATTACAGTTCAATAAGAACTTGTAACCTTTACTTCTGACTTCTAGTCAGTCAGATGTTGCGGTCACAAGATGGCAGCATGTGACCAGAGCAGCATGGGAAACAGCTGAAAATGTGATTGGAAAATATAATACTAGGGTCAGGGAGCTTAGATTAGTGGCACCACTACAGTGCTGAAATTTAAATCAAAACACTGGAGTGGTGTTTTAACCCCTTAATGACCGGCGATACGCGATAAAACGGCAACCGCTAAGGGTACCTATTCCCTCATCTCCGTTTTAAAACTTTGATCGGGAATAAGGCTGGAGTCACACACAACGTATAAAAATACGGTCCGTTTTTTACAGACCAAATATGCAGAAATGTTCCCTGAACAGTGATCCGTATGTCATCCGTTGGCAAGGAGTTGCTGCATATTTTGCGCATGTAAACCTCCGTATGGCATTCGTACAGTGAGAATTTATCGCCGGCTTGCAAAATGGACATAGAATGGATCCATGGGATCAAATATTCGTGAAAACCTATATACAGTGTGTGTATATATATATATATATATATATATATATATATATATATATATATATATATAATTGTCTAAGGGTTTTTCCGTCTGTCTGTCTGTCCTGGAAATACCATGTCTCTGATTGGTCAGCGACGGGCACAGCATGGCGACGATGATGTCATAAAGGTTGCCTCGACCAATCAGCGATGGGCACAGTCTGCCGCGAATTCGCCTCGACCAATCAGCGGCGGGCACAGTATCGACATAGATGTCATAATGGTTGCCAAGGCGACGATGATGTCATAAAGGTTGCCTCGACCAATCAGCGACGGGCACAGTCTGCCGCGAATTCTGGAATCATCATTGTCCATATACTACGGGGACATGCACATTCTAGAATACCCGATGCGTCAGAATCGGGCCACAATCTAGTATATATATATATATATATATATATATATATATTGTAGGGATTTCACTCACTCAGGTGCGACGGCTGATACTCAGGAGGCACGTTCCTTTAAAAGTTCACAGGGTTTATTGCTTCTTAAACCACATGGCAAAAATAACAGGAAACAAATAACCTTTGGTTCAGGAAAGAAAAGCAAGTGTCCAGTCCTTCAGGCTCAGTCCTGGAGCCTTAACACACTCAGGAGGGTTTCACCTCCACACACATCTGCTGTGTTAAGCATTAGCCTGACTTATATAGAGCTAACCACACCCAGGAACCCATCACATGATTAGACATGTGGTCTGACATCACCACAGGTCCTGAAACACATATATATACATGGTTATGTGCAATAAAGAAATACTCCGGGCTACATCACAGCGACAAGCCACCTATGTGACACATACCTCCCGTCGGCTACACACCCTTTAGCCATGCTACATACCTCCCCCCTCTGCCTAAAGCCGTGGGGCTTGGCACTTTCCCCCACTAAACAAGGGATTCTTGATAGGGCATCAGCATTACCGTGCAGCTTTCCGTCCCTATGTTCCACATGGAAACTGAAGTCCTGCAGGGCTAAGAACCAACGGGTGACCCTAGCATTTCTACCTTTTGTTTCCCTCATTCACTTAAGTGAGGCATGGTCGGATATTAGTCTGAATTTACGTCCCAGCAGATAGTACGTGTCCACCGCCCACTTTATGGCCAAACACTCTTTTTCTACGACTGAGTAGTTCTTCACAGATGAAGACCGCTTTCTACTCAGATAGAGAATAGGATGCTCCTCCCCATGTAGATCCTGGGAAAGGACTGCTCCTACCCCAACATCTGAGGCATCTGTCTGAAGAATAAATTCTTGAAATCTGGGGCCATCAGAACGGGTTGCTTACATAGAGCCGCTTTCAATTTTTGGAAGGCTGACTCTGTCTGTTCGGACCATTTAACCATCACTGATTTTGTCTCGTTTAGCAGATCGGTCAGAGGCGCAGCCACTGTGGCGAAGTTCGGGATGAACCTCCTGTAATATCCCACGATCCCCAGAAAGGCTTTAACTTGCTTTTTGGAGAGTGGTTTTGGCCATGTTTGGATTGCCTCCACTTTCCTGATTTGAGGCTTTATTTCTCCACGACCCACTATATAGCCTAGGTACTTAGCTTCTTCCTTACCCAAGGCACATTTCTTCGGGTTTATTGTAAACCCCACCTCTCTTAGAGCATCAAACACCGCTTGGACTTTTTCCAGATGACTCTTCCAGTCCGGGCTAAAGATGATGATATCATCCAGGTACGCAGCAGCGTATGGCTTATGGGGTGCAAGGACCCTATCCATAGCCCTCTGGAAGGTCGCCGGAGCTCCCTGTAGGCCAAACGGCATCCGGACATACTGGAAGCATCCATCTGGTGTAGAAAACGCCGTCTTCTCCTTGACTTCCTGTGCCATGGGGATCTGCCAATACCCCTTCGTCAAATCCAAGGTGGTTATATATCTGGCGTGCCCAAGCCTTTCGATGAGCTCATCAACGCGGGTCATGGGATAAGCGTCGAACTTGGAGACCTCATTCAACTTCCGATAGTCATTGCAAAACCTCCACTCTCAATCAGGTTTTGGGACCAGGACAATTGGACTCGACCAACCGCTCTTGGATTCCTCAATGACTCCAAGCTTCAACATTCGCTCCACCTCCTTGGAGATTACTTCTCGACGAGCCTCATGAATATGATAGGGCTTCACATTCACCCGCACATGTGGCTCTGTTAGGACCTCGTGCTCTATGACCTTTGTGTATCCTGGCAACTCTGAAAACAGGTCCCTGTTTTTCTGGAGTAACTCCCGGCACTGCTGTTTCTGGGTCTTCGATATAGTCTTCGCTATAGTAACCGCTCCAACCTCACCTTCTGGGTTGATTAACAAAGATGGAGTTACTGCCGGCTCTCTATCTTGCCACGGCTTGATGAGGTTGACATGGTAAGCTTGGAATGGTTTCAGTCTTCCTGGTTGGTGAATTTTATAATTTACCTCACCAAGTTTCTCGACGACCTCATATGGCCCTTGCCATTTGGCCAAGAACATGCTTTCTACCGTCGGAACTAACACAAGAACTCAGTCTCCCGGATTGAACTGCCTAACTCTTGCAGACTGGTTGTAGACCCTGGCCTGAGCTTCTTGTGCCTGGAGGAGGTGTTCTTTCATGATAGGCATCACCTTTGCAATCCTCTGCTGCATCAGGGCCACATGCTCAATGAGGCTTCTGTGAGGCGTGACTTTGGCCTCCCAGGTTTCCTTGGCTATCTCCAGGAGTCCTCGCGGATGTCGGCCATATATAAGCTCAAACGGTGAGAACCCTGTGGAGGCCTGTGGAACTTCACGAATGGAAAACATCAGATATGGTAAGAGACAATCCCAGTCTCTACCGTCTTTCTCTATAGCTTTTCTCAGCATGCTCTTCAGTGTCTTATTAAATCTCTCAACAAGGCCATCTGACTGGGGATGGTACACAGAGGTCCTCAACTGGGAGATTTTTAAGACTTTGCATAACTGTCCCATCACCTTGCTCATGAAAGGTGTCCCCTGGTCAGTCAGGATCACCTTCGGCAGACCTGTCCGGGAAAACACATGGACCAACTCGCGGGCTATACTCTTCGAGGACGAATTTCTCAAGGGAATTGCCTCAGGATAGCGTGTGGCATAGTCCAGGATGACTAATATATACTGATAGCCCTGGGCTGATTTAACTAAGGGAACGACCAAGTCCATGGCAATTCTCTCGTACGGCACCTCAATAATGGGCAATGGCACAAGGGGGTTCCGGAAATGAGGAGTGGGAGTAGTTAGCTGACATGTAGTGCAGGACCTGCAATAGTTCACTATTTCCCGGTGACACCCAGGCCAATAGAATCTCTGTACAACCAGTTCCTGTGTTTTTTCCACCCCTAGGTGTCCTCCCAAGATGTGTGAATGGGCCATGTCCAACACCTTCCGTCTATATGGACCCGGCACTACCAACTGCTCTACCAACTCCTCCCTTATTTTCGTGACCCGGTACAACAACTCCCCACTCATCAGAAAATGGGGAAATCTTGTGTCTGCCCCCGGCTCCTGTACCACCCCGTTAATAACTGTGACATTATTAAAGGCTTCCCTCAGAGTGGGGTCCCTATGTTGGGCAGTCCCAAAATTTTCACCGGTTACCTCTAACTCCAGAATGTCAGATGCAGGGGACACTTCCTCCTCATCCCCAACCAGAACACAAAAAGGAAACCTGTCTGTCTCTGGGTGTGGGGACACCCTTCCAGGGTTCATTGGTTTCCTACTCTTGCTAGGGAGCTCAGAACCTTTTCCCCACAAATCCCAAAATAAACAGAAATCCCAGCCAATAATTATAGAGTGCAACAAGTCCTGAACGACGCCGACTATATGGGACTCAGTGCCACATGCCGTTTCAATGTCCACCTTGGCCATAGGATAGTCCTATGCATCACCATGTATGCATCGCACTCCGACCTTTTTCCCCGGGAGCAGGTGAAGAGGAAAAGTGGCACTCACCAGGGTCACTAAGCTCCCCGAGTCTAACAGCGCCGTTACCGCTCGACCGTTCACCTTTACGGGACCTGCTTGAGGTCCCTCGTTGGGCGGAGAGTTCACACTGCAGGCTGGATACGCATAGTATGAACTACGGCGTCCCATGCTGCAGTCCATCTGCTCATTGGTCTGGGAACAACGAGCAGCTCCTGGCTTGTGGCACCTCCAGCAAATATCACCTGTAGGGACCTTGGGCACCACCTCCCCCGCCCTTTGTGACCTTGGACGCCCCACCCCTTTTTGGGACTCAATTCCCTTCTGGGACCCCCAGTACGGCATGGGCTGCCTCCCGAAGGAGCCTTCCAACCCTTGGTATCTCTCAACCAGTCCGATCAGCTCGTCGGCATTCTGGGGATCACCCTGGGCAACCCAAGACTGTATAGGCCTCGGGAGGGAATGGACAAACCGATCCATCACCACCCGTTCTACCATCTGTGCAGGTGTAGATGACTCTGGCTGCAGCCATTTCTGGACCAGGTGCAACAGGTCAAGCATTTGGGAGCGAGGTGTTTTGTCCCGGTGATAGGCCCAGCAGTGAATTCGCTGTGCCCTGACAGTCAGTGTCACCCCCAAACGTGCGAGAATCTCGGCTTTCAATTTGTGATACTCCTTGGCATCCTGCAAGGTCACGTCATAGTACGCCTTCTGGGGTTCTCCCGTCAGGTATGGCGCCAGTACCTCTGCCCACTGCTCTGGCGGAAGTTTTTCCCTCTCAGCGACCCTCTCAAACACCGACAGGAAGGCCTCAACATCATTCCCGGGGGTCATTTTCTGCAATGCGCATCTTACCGTCTTCCGGACGTGGGTGTCATCAGCCAGACCTGGGGTTGGGGCGCTCGTCTTGCCCTGGATGGCGGTTGCCAGAGGCTTCATCTGCTGCCATTGTTCCTGCTAGCTCTGTTGTATCAGCTGCCGTTGCTCCTGCTGGCTCTGCCGTTGCTCCTGCTGGCTCTGTTGTATCTGCTGCATCAACAGCCTGTTGGTCTCTTGCTGCATCTGCTTCCGTTGCTCCTGCTGTGACTGCATCTGGACCAAGTGTTTCAGCAGGTCCTCCATTTTCCCTGGCAATGCTTGCTGGCTTGCAACAGACTTGACCCAGGACATTCAAAAATAGACTTATGTCTCCGCTAGGAACGCTGCCCGCACGTCTACCACCAATTGTAGGGATTTCACTCACTCAGGTGCGACGGCTGATACTTAGGAGGCACGTTCCTTTAAAAGTTCACAGGGTTTATTGCTTCATAAACCACATGGCAAAAATAACAGAAAACAAATAGCCTTTGGCTCAGGAAAGAATAGCAAGTGTCCAGTCCTTCAGGCTCAGTCCTGGAGCCTTAACACACTCAGGAGGGTTTCACCTCCACACACATCTGTGTAAAGCATTAGCCTGACTTATGCAGAGCTAACCACACCCAGGAACCCATCACATGATTAGACATGTGGTCTGGCATCACCACAGGTCCTGAAACACATATATATACATGGTTATGTGCAATGAAGAAATACTCCGGGCTACACCACAGCGACAAGCCACCTATGTGACACATACCTCCTGTCGACTACACACCCTTTAGCCATGCTAATTATATATATATATAATGTCAATGAGACATATATAATATTTATTTATATTTAATACAGCGCTAGATGGCAGATAAGTCGGTAATTCAATTGCCAGCTTTCGCTATCTCCTTCTCAAACCCGACGGGATATGTGACATGGTTTACATACAGTAAACCATTTCATATCCCTTATTTTTTTACGTATTCCTCACTACTAATGTTAGAAGTGTCTGTGTGCAAAATTTGGGAGCTCTAGGAGTTAAAATAAAGGGTTAAATCACGGAAAAAACTGGCATGGGCTTCTGCGCAATTTTCTCTGCCAGAGTGGGAAAGCCAGTGACTGAGGGCAGATATTAATAGCCTAGAAAGGGACCTTGGTTATTGGCCCCTCTGGCTAAAAACATCTGCCCCCAGCCACCCCAGAAAAGGCGCATCTGTAAGATGCGCCTATTCTGACACTTGCTTATTGAATATTTTCCCACGCTAGAGTTCATATGAGGTCTACGAAGCTACATTCCCCTGCATTCCATTCATTCCCCAGTTTTTACAGCCAGGGACGGCTACATTAGCAGGCTCCTGGTTGTAAAATTATTTAACCTTTTCAGATGGATTTACATTGTGTGACATGACTGTACGGCGGACAGGTATGAGATATTGTTGCTTTTTTATTTTCCATTTTTTTTCAGATGACAAGGGTCGTCAGTTGGATTGATCATAAAATAAAGCTGTTAAAACCCCATGTGTTTATTAATTTAATTAAAATACTTTATTCATAATGTGTGTTTTTTTAACCCTTTATTACTAGTGAATTAATAATGGATAGGTGTCTTATTGACATCTCTCCATTATTAACCTGGCTTAATGTCAACTTACATTAGCATTAACCTTTTATTACCCCATATCCCACCCCTACTCGGGAGTGGGAAGAGAGAGGCTAAGTGCCAGAATAGGCGCATCTTACAGATGCGCCTTTTCTGTGGTGGCTGGGGGCAGATGTTTTTAGCCAGGGGGAGCCAATAACCATGGTCCCTCTCTAGGCTATTAATATCTGCCCTCAGTCACTGGCTTTCCCACTCTGGCGGAAAAAATTGCATAGGAGCCCATGCCAGTTTTTTGCGTGATTTAACCCTTTATTTTAACACCTAAAGCTCCCAAATTTTGCACACAGACACTTCGTACATTATTAGTGAGGAACGAGTGATTGCGTGCCCTTCGTGCGCGCGCAGTGATTACGAACCGTGCAATGGGGTGTAACCACGCAGCAGACTGATCTCGCAATGTGGTGTACCCACGCACCAGACTGGCGTATGTGCAGACCAATAGTAAACATTAATACCTGGTGTACCTCTCCTGCCACTCCTACCTTGTGTTTGAAAAAGCTCTGTAGTTAATACTGTTCGGGTAGAGCTATCCGATAGCGCTATCCATGAAGAAAGTGAATGGGTAGAGCTATCCCATTGCCCTATTGCTAAAGGAAATGAACGGATAGAGCTATCAGATAGCGCTATTCCTCAATGTTCCTGAGCATAAGCTATTTCACATGGTTGAGTGCACTTGGGATCTGTCCCCAAGGCCCTGCCCATGCCCAATGTTTCGTCCGTAGACCGTGGCTAGGAGTTAGTCCTGCTATTGTATACAAAAATTTTTGGCTTTTTCAATTGTTAAAAAGCTTAATAAAAGACTTGTTTGCACACACAGTTGACAGTAAACCATTTTTCAACGTTAGGAATAAGTTTACCTTGCTTCTGTGTCTCAAATATTTTGACTCTTATTTATTGTCTTTTCCTTCCCACATATAACTGCCCGTGTGAGAACACTGGGAGAGGCAAATAAATTCATACAATATTCAAGGACTGTCCCTGAGATTTATTGATGTTCATTACAAAAGCCAACATGACAGGAAACTGACGCTGTCGCATCTGGACTGGCAAGTTTTTATCTTTGGAAATCAAGTCAATTCTTGGAATAAGAACTGTCTGACCCTTAGCTTTTCCATTTAAAGCAACGGCATGAATATCGTTTGCTTTTAAGCTTTTCACATAAAGCCTTGTGCCATTACAAAGGCCATGCTTTCTGTTAAGATTGCGCAGGAGCATAATTACAGTTCCTGGTTTCAGCTTTAGTTCATGAGGAGGCATCCCAGTGGGATTCAAAGAGTTAAGAAACTTTACAGGGTAATCTGTGAGAATCACACCCTCCTCTTCTGCAATTGTGTCGAGGAAGCGATATGTTGAGTGTTCACCTTGAACTTGACTAAGAATTTTGTCATTCAAGGCGTGAACGTCATCATTCAATGGCGTAAGAATTGCTTTATTGGCAATTGCTTCTACCGTTGCATCGGTAATCTCAATTGAGTCGCCAAAAATAGCTGTAATTAAATCACCCTCTTCAATAAAAGAGATTGGGATTTCAATTGTGTGTTCTGGTAAACCATATACATTTGACAACTTTCCATTGCTAAGTTTCAGTAACCATGAGTTGTTCTCAACTTCGTCCTGAGATGTTCTCATATTCTGTAGTAACTGGAACCGTTAAAACTGATTCCAGGATTTTGAGTATTTAATGGTGGACTGTACAATTTGGGCTCTTTTCCACCTTCCACTATTGGTAGGGTTTGACGAAAGCCAACACCGTTTATGAAAACTTTTGCACCAAATGGTCTTTTTTTTCCCCACATATGTCTTGGAACAAATTATCCACAGCGTTCATATTAAAACAGGGAGTCATTGTTACTTCGTCCCAAATAACGACAGCTGACTCCCTAAACTGCTTTGCTTGAAATGAGGTTGGCTTAATTTTTCACACTGTGGTCTCATTTGTTGTAATTCCAAGGCCAAACTTGGAATGGTAGGTGCTACCATTTTGTAGAAATGTAGCCGCCAATCCAGTGGAGGCTACTGAGCAAATAGACTTCTTTTCTGCTTGTAGTGTCTTGTGCAAGCAGTTGTACAAAAATGTCTTCCCACTTCCTCCTGGGCCGTCCAGAAGAAAAACAGTGTGAGCTGGTGTCATCTGTCTGTGATGCAGCATTGACTGCTTGCATAATTGCATCGAAAGCTGATTTCTGAGCTCCATTAAACATAGCTTTCAATTGTTCAGCCTCTTGCTTTATAACCGTATAATTCAGTTGGTCCAGTATTTCATCTGGAACATTTACTGGAGTTGGCAATCCTTAGGGTACCGTCACACAGTGGCATTTTGATCGCTACGACGGCACGATCCGTGACGCTCCAGCATCGTAACAATATCGCTCCAGCGTCGTAGACTGCTGTCACACTTTGCAATGTACGACGCTGGAGCGATAATTTCATGACGTATGTGCGATGTAGAAGCAGTTGGTTACTATGTGCACATCGTATACAATATCGTGCACACCTTTGTCACACCATGCGATCATGCCGCCACAGCGGGACACTAGACGACGAAAGAACGTTTCAAATGATCTGCTACGACGTACGATTCTCAGCGGGGTCCCTGATCGCAGGAGCGTGTCAGACACAGCGAGATCGCTGGAACGTCACGGATATATCACTGGAACGTCACGGATCGTGCCGTCGTAGCGATCAAAATGCCACTGTGTGACGGTACCCTTAGTCAGCACAGGACTTTTTATTGCTTAAGAGCACTTCATTATTATGTCAAAGAGCCAGTTGCTCAGCAATTTCTGGAGTTTACTGCCTGGTGTAATCCTCCACATATTCGGTTTTATATTTTTGCCATAATGCCAATGGTTTAGCTGGTTCCCCATATACACAATTTATAGCAAATAATTCACAAAGTTGGTAGGGCATTTGGAAAGTGATTGCATCCGTTATACCGCCTTCCCATTGGGAATTGTCTTCCAAAAGATGAAGATCAATGCACGCATTTTTATATAGTACAGACCAAAAGCTTGGACACTACTTCTTATGTAAAGATTTTTCTGTATTTTCATGACTATGAAAATTGTACATTCACACTGAAGGCATCAAAACTATGAATTATCACATGTGGAATTATATACTTAGCAAGAAAGTGTGAAACAACTTAAATTATGTCTTATATTCTAGGTTCTTCAAAGTAGCCACTTTTTGCTTTGATGACTGCTTTGCACACTCTTGGCATTCTCTTGATGAGCTTCAAGAGGTAGTCACCGGGAATGGTTTTCACTTCACAGGTGTGCCCTGTCAGGTTTAATAAGTGGGATTTCTTGCCTTATAAATGGGGTTGGGACCATCAAGTTGTGTTGTGCAGAAATCTGGTGGATACACAGCTGATGGTCCTACTGAATAGACTGTTAGAATTTGTATCATGGCAAGAAAAAAGCAGCTAAGTAAAGAAAAACTAGTGGCCATCATTACTTTAAGAAATTAAGTTCAGTCAGTCCGAAAAATTGGGAAAACTTTGAAAGTGTCCCCAAGAGCAGTGCCAAAAACCGTCAAGCACTACAAAGAAACTGGCTCACATGAGGACCGCCCCAGGAAAGGAAGACCAAGAGTCACCTCTGCTTCTGAGGATAAGATTATCTGAGTCTCCAGCCTCAGAAATGTTAAGAGGAGACTTTGGGTAGCAGGCCTTCATGGTAAAATAGTTGCTAGGAAACCACTGCAAATTTGAGATCTTTGGTTCCAACCACCGTGTCTTTGTGCGACTCAGAAAAGGTGAACGGATGGACTCAACATGCCTGGTTCCCACCGTGAAGCATGGAGGAGGAGGTGTGATGGTGTGGGGGTGCTTTGCTGGTGACACTGTTGGGGATTTATTCAAAATTGAAGGCATACTGAACCAGCATGGCTACCACAGCATCTTGCAGCGGCATGCTATTCCATCCGGTTTGCGTTTAGTTGGACCATCATTTATTTTTCAACAGGACAATGACCCCAAACACACCTCCAGGCTGTGTAAGGGCTATTTGACCAAGAAGGAGAGTGATGGGGTGCTATGCCAGATGACCTGGCTTCCACAGTCACCAGACCTGAACCCAATCGAGATGGTTTGGGGTGAGCTGAACCGCAGAGTTAAGGTAAAAGGGCCAACAAGTGCTAAGCATCTCTGGAAACTCCTTCAAGATTGTTAGAAGACCATTCCCGGTGACTACCTCTTGAAGCTCATCAAGAGAATGCCAAGAGTGTGCAAAGCAGTCATCAAAGCAAAAGGTGGCTACTTTGAAAAACCTAGAATATAAAACATATTTTCAGTTGTTTCACACTTTTTTGTTAAGTATATAATTCCACATGTTAATTCATAGTTTTGATGCCTTCAGTGTGAATTTACAATTTTCATAGTCCTGAAAATACAGAAAAATCTTTAAATGAGAAGGTGTGTCCAAAGTTTTGGTCTGTACTGTACGTGTCATGTACGACTCCATTGACAGTCTTTAAAGGGGTTGTCCACTACTTTCAATTAACCCCCCAATGTACCCCTCCGGGCCCCTAATTAATTGTGCAATTACCTTCCGTTGCCGTTTTCGCCTGTGAGCGGCGCTATTCTGGCTGCTGAGTCCGGATCACGTGACCCCCAGGCTGCAGCCGCCGCTCATTTCCGCCGACGTTACGTCAATTTCCAGACTCTAGAAATTGACGTGACGTCAGCAGCAGGCGTGACCAGCCCCCACAGTCAGCAGTCACTCATCAAGAGTGACTGGGCTGTGGGCGGTGCTGGGGGCTGCCTGCGGGGCTGTGCTGGGGGCGGGCGGGGCTGACTGTGTGTGCTCAGTGCTGGGATCTGCGGGCGGGGCTGTGCTGCGGTCGCCGGGGGTCTGCGTGCCGGCTGTTGTGAATTCTGTGGCTGAATTCACTCCTGTGGTCACAAGTGGTACTGCAGCTTCTGAGCTTCCTCCCTCAGGTGTTCTGGTGAGCTCGTTGGCTGCTTTGTTATTTAACTCCGCCTGATTCTGTCTTCCTTGCTCCTTGTCAATGTTCCAATGTTGGATCTGAGCTTCTGGATCTTTCCTGTGGCCTGCTGCTCTGCTTAGATAAGTGCTTCTTTGCTTTTTTGCTACCTTTTCTGTCCAGCTTGTCAATTCGTTTTGCTGGAAGCTCTGAGACGCAAAGGGTGTACCGCCGTGCCGTTAGTTCGGCACGGTGGGTCTTTTTGCCCCCTTTGCGTGGTTTTTTGCTTTAGGGTTTTTTGTAGACTGCAAAGTTCTCTTTGCTATCCTCGCTCTATCTAGAATATCGGGCCTCACTTTGCTGAATCTATTTCATCCCTACGTTTGTCTTTTCATCTTGCTAACAGTCATTATATGTGGGGGGCTGCCTTTTCCTTTGGGGTATTTCTCTGAGGCAAGTCAGGCTTGTTTTTCTATCTTCAGGCTAGTCAGCTCCTCAGGCTGTGCCGAGTTGCATAGGTAGTGTCAGGCGCAATCCACAGCTGCCTTTAGTTGTGTTTAGGATAGGTTCAGGTATTGCAGTCTACAGAGATTCCACGTCTCAGAGCTCGTTCTATTGTTTTTGGGTTATTGTCAGATCACTGTATGTGCTCTGATTGCTGGCACACTGTGTCACTGGATTGCCTTCATAACAGTACAAGGAGCCCACCTAATGATTCTCAATAGAGAGAAAAAAGAAGTTCTGACATCATTTTTTTTTCTCAGCTCTGTGTTCAGTCTTTTTTTTCCCCTAGACATTTGGGTGTTTCAGGACGCAGGTGTGGACATGGATATTCAGGGTCTGTGCTCTTCAATGGATAATCTCGTTACAAATGTACAAAGGATTCAAGATACTATTGATCAGAAATCTATGTTAGAACCAAGAATTCCTATTCCTGATTTGTTTTTTGGTGATAGAACTAAGTTTCTTAATTTCAAAAATAATTGTAAGCTATTTCTGGCCTTGAAACCTCATTCTTCTGGTAATCCTATTCAACAGGTTTTGATTATTATTTCTTTTTTGCGCGGCGACCCTCAGGACTGGGCATTTTCTCTTGCGCCAGGAGACCCTGCATTGAGTAATGTCAATGCGTTTTTCCTGGCGCTCGGATTACTTTACGATGAGCCTAATTCAGTGGATCAGGCTGAGAAAAATTTGCTGGCTTTGTGCCAGGGTCAGGATGATATAGAAGTATATTGTCAGAAATTTAGGAAGTGGTCAGTACTCACTCTGTGGAATGAATCTGCGCTGGCAGCTTTGTTCAGAAAGAGTCTCTCTGAGGCTCTTAAGGATGTCATGGTGGGTTTTCCTATGCCTGCTGGTTTGAATGAGTCTATGTCTTTGGCCATTCAGATCGGTCGACGCTTGCGCGAGCGTAAATCTGTGCACCATTTGGCGGTATTGTCTAAGATTAAACCTGAGCCTATGCAGTGCGATAGGACTATGACCAGAGTTGAACGGCAAGAACACAGACGTCTGAATGGTCTGTGTTTCTACTGTGGTGATTCCATTCATGCTATTTCTGACTGTCCTAAGCGCACTAAGCGGTTCGATAGGTCTGCCGTCATTGGTACTGTACAATCCAAATTCCTTCTGTCCATTACCTTGATATGCTCTTTGTCATCGTATTCTGTCATGGCGTTTGTGGATTCAGGCGCTGCCCTGAATCTGATGGATTTGGATTATGCTAAACGTTGTGGGTTTTTCTTGGAGCCTTTGCGGTGTCCTATTCCGTTGAGAGGAATTGATGCTACACCTTTGGCCAAGAATAAACCTCAGTACTGGACCCAGCTGACCATGTGCATGGCTCCTGCACATCAGGAAGTTATTCGCTTTCTGGTGCTACATAATCTGCATGATGTGGTCGTGTTGGGGTTGCCATGGCTGCAAACCCATAATCCAGTATTGGATTGGAACTCTATGTCGGTATCCAGCTGGGGTTGTCAGGGGGTACATGGTGATGTTCCATTTTTGTCTATTTCGTCATCCACTCCTTCTGAGGTCCCAGAGTTCTTGTCTGATTATCAGGATGTATTTGAAGAGCCCAAGTCCGATGCCCTACCTCCGCATAGGGATTGTGATTGTGCTATCAATTTGATTCCTGGTAGTAAATTCCCTAAAGGTCGATTATTTAATTTATCCGTGCCTGAACACGCCGCTATGCGCAGTTATGTGAAGGAATCCCTGGAGAAGGGACATATTCGCCCATCGTCATCAGCACTGGGAGCAGGGTTCTTTTTTGTAGCCAAGAAGGATGGTTCGCTGAGACCGTGTATTGATTACCGCCTTCTTAATAAGATCACTGTTAAATTTCAGTATCCCTTGCCATTGTTATCTGATTTGTTTGCTCGGATTAAGGGGGCTAGTTGGTTCACTAAGATAGATCTTCGTGGTGCGTATAATCTGGTGAGAATCAGGCAAGGAGATGAATGGAAAACTGCATTTAATACGCCCGAGGGTCATTTTGAGTATCTAGTGATGCCGTTCGGACTTGCCAATGCTCCATCTGTGTTTCAGTCTTTTATGCATGACATCTTCCGTGAGTATCTGGATAAATTCCTGATTGTTTACTTGGATGACATTTTGATCTTCTCAGATGATTGGGACTCTCATGTGAAGCAGGTCAGAATGGTTTTCCAGGTCCTGCGTGCTAATTCTTTGTTTGTGAAGGGATCAAAGTGTCTCTTCGGTGTGCAGAAGGTGTCATTTTTGGGGTTCATCTTTTCCCCTTCTACTATCGAGATGGATCCGGTTAAGGTCCAAGCCATCCAGGATTGGACTCAGCCGACATCTCTGAAAAGTCTGCAAAAATTCCTGGGCTTTGCTAATTTTTATCGTCGCTTCATCTGTAATTTTTCTAGCATTGCCAAACCATTGACCGATTTGACCAAGAAGGGTGCTGATTTGGTTAATTGGTCTTCTGCTGCTGTGGAAGCTTTTCAGGAGTTGAAGCATCGTTTTTGTTCTGCCCCTGTGTTGTGTCAACCAGATGTTTCTCTTCCGTTCCAGGTCGAGGTTGATGCTTCTGAGATTGGAGCAGGGGCGGTTTTGTCACAGAGAGGTTCTGGTTGCTCAGTGTTGAAACCATGTGCTTTCTTTTCCAGGAAGTTTTCGGCTGCTGAGCGTAATTATGATGTGGGCAACCGAGAGTTGCTGGCCATGAAGTGGGCATTCGAGGAATGGCGTCATTGGCTTGAAGGAGCTAAGCATCGCGTGGTGGTATTGACTGATCATAAGAACCTTACTTATCTCGAGTCTGCCAAGCGCTTGAATCCTAGACAGGCCCGTTGGTCGTTATTTTTTGCCCGCTTCGATTTTGTGATTTCGTACCTTCCGGGCTCTAAAAATGTGAAGGCGGATGCTCTGTCTAGGAGTTTTGTGCCCGACTCTCCGGGTTCATCTGAGCCGGCGAGTATCCTCAAGGAAGGAGTCATTGTGTCTGCCATCTCCCCTGATTTGCGGCGAGTGTTGCAAAAATTTCAGGCGAATAAACCTGATCGTTGTCCGGCGGAAAAACTGTTCGTCACTGATAGGTGGACTAGTAAAGTTATCTCTGAACTTCATTGTTCGGTGTTGGCTGGTCATCCTGGAATCTTTGGTACCAGAGAGTTAGTGGCTAGATCCTTCTGGTGGCCATCTCTGTCACGGGATGTACGTACTTTTGTGCAGTCCTGTGGGATTTGTGCTAGGGCTAAGCCCTGCTGTTCACGTGCCAGTGGGTTGCTTTTGCCCTTGCCGGTCCCAAAGAGGCCTTGGACACATATTTCGATGGATTTCATTTCTGACCTTCCCGTTTCTCAAAAGATGTCAGTCATTTGGGTGGTCTGTGATCGCTTTTCTAAAATGGTCCATCTGGTGCCCTTGGTTAAATTGCCTTCCTCCTCTGATTTGGTGCCTTTGTTCTTCCAGCATGTGGTTCGTTTGCATGGCATTCCTGAGAATATTGTTTCTGACATAGGTTCCCAGTTTGTTTCAAGATTTTGGCGAGCCTTTTGTGGTAGGATGGGCATTGACCTATCTTTTTCCTCGGCTTTCCATCCTCAGACTAATGGCCAGACCGAACGAACCAATCAGACCTTGGAAACATATCTGAGATGTTTTGTTTCTGCAGACCAGGATGATTGGGTGTCCTTTTTGCCGTTGGCTGAGTTCGCCCTTAATAATCGGGCCAGCTCGGCTACCTTGGTCTCTCCATTTTTCTGCAATTCTGGGTTCCATCCTCGTTTCTCTTCAGGACAGGTTGAGTCTTCGGACTGTCCTGGTGTGGATTCTGTGGTGGACAGGTTGCAGCAGATCTGGACTCAGGTAGTGGACAATTTGACCTTGTCCCAGGAGAAGGCTCAACTTTTCGCTAATCGCAGACGCCGTGTGGGTCCCCGACTTCGTGTTGGGGATCTGGTTTGGTTATCTTCTCGTCATATTCCTATGAAGGTTTCCTCTCCTAAATTTAAACCTCGTTTTATTGGTCCGTATAGGATTTCTGAGATTCTCAATCCTGTGTCTTTTCGTCTGACCCTCCCAGACTCCTTTTCCATACATAATGTATTCCATAGGTCGTTGTTGCGGAGATACGTGGCACCTATGGTTCCATCTGTTGAGCCTCCTGCCCCGGTTTTGGTGGAGGGGGAATTGGAGTATATTGTGGAGAAAATTTTGGATTCTCGTGTTTCTAGACGGAAACTCCAGTATCTGGTTAAATGGAAGGGTTATGCTCAGGAGGATAATTCCTGGGTTTTTGCCTCTGATGTCCATGCTCCAGATCTTGTTCGTGCCTTTCATGTGGCTCATCCTGGTCGGCCTGGGGGCTCTGGTGAGGGTTCGGTGACCCCTCCTCAAGGGGGGGGTACTGTTGTGAATTCTGTGGCTGAATTCACTCCTATGGTCACAAGTGGTACTGCAGCTTCTGAGCTTCCTCCCTCAGGTGTTCTGGTGAGCTCGTTGGCTGCTTGGTTATTTAACTCCGCCTGATTCTGTCTTCCTTGCTCCTTGTCAATGTTCCAGTGTTGGATCTGAGCTTCTGGATCTTTCCTGTGGCCTGCTGCTCTGCTTAGATAAGTGCTTCTTTGCTTTTTTGCTACCTTTTCTGTCCAGCTTGTCAATTCGTTTTGCTGGAAGCTCTGAGACGCAAAGGGTGTACCGCCGTGCCGTTAGTTCGGCACGGTGGGTCTTTTTGCCCCCTTTGCGTGGTTTTTTGCTTTAGGGTTTTTTGTAGACTGCAAAGTTCTCTTTGCTATCCTCGCTCTATCTAGAATATCGGGCCTCACTTTGCTGAATCTATTTCATCCCTACGTTTGTCTTTTCATCTTGCTAACAGTCATTATATGTGGGGGGCTGCCTTTTCCTTTGGGGTATTTCTCTGAGGCAAGTCAGGCTTGTTTTTCTATCTTCAGGCTAGTCAGCTCCTCAGGCTGTGCCGAGTTGCATAGGTAGTGTCAGGCGCAATCCACAGCTGCCTTTAGTTGTGTTTAGGATAGGTTCAGGTATTGCGGTCTACAGAGATTCCACGTCTCAGAGCTCGTTATATTGTTTTTGGGTTATTGTCAGATCAATGTATGTGCTCTGATTGCTGGCACACTGTGTCACTGGATTGCCTTCATAACAGCCGGCACCGGTTTATGTGTCTGCCTGCCGGCGTCGGTGTTTGCGGACCGGTGCCGGTGTCTGCCTGCCGGCGCCGGTATGTGTGTGCCGGCGCTGGGGTCCGCTGCGCGGTGTGTGTGTGTGTGTGCAGGCATCGTCCGATGGGACTACAAGTCCCATCGTGCTCTACCTGCTACACTGACAGTGAGTGACACATTAGCCAATGATGGGACAGTAGTAGTCCCATCATCCGGCTAGTGTTAAATGTAAAAAAAAAAAAAACATACACAGTACATACATACATACATACAGCACACACCATGTGACATCATGCAACACATGCACCATGCGACGACATGCACCATGCGACGCCATGCGCCATGCGACGACATGCGACATGCGCTGGCATGCGACATGCACCATGCGACGGCATGCGACATGCACCATGCGACGACATGCACCATGCGATGACATGCTACATGCACCATGCGCCGACATGCACCATGCGACGACGTGCACCATGCGGCGACATGCACCATGTGGCGACATGCACCGTGCGACATGCACCATGCGACGACATGTGACATGCAACATGCGGCGACATGCGACATACACCATGCGACGACATGCACCATGCGACGACATGCACCATGCGACACCATGCACAATGCTGCGACATGCACCATGTGGCGACATGCACCATGTGATGACATGCACCATGCGACGACATGCAACATGCACCATGCGACGACATGCACCATGTGTCATGCTACATGCACCATGCGACGACGTGCACCATGCGGCGACATGCGACATGCACCATGCGACGACATACACCATGCGACGACATGCACCATGCAACGACATGCGACATACAGTACATACATACATACATACTACAGACATACAGTACATATAACAGAGTACATACTCACCATCACTTGTCACTTTGTTCCCCGAAGCCATTGTCACCTGTAAAAAAATATTAAAATAATAAACAAACAATATACTCCCTGTCCGCAGAAATCAAATTAAAACGAGTGTCCCACGACGATCTCCCGTGGAGAGCAGGAGCATCAGCTGATGCGACCGCTCTCCAGGGGCTCCAGGAACACAATGATGGAAGGTATCCTTCCATCATGTATTCCTCACAAGGTATTCCTACGCCCCTGTGAGAAAATAGTCCCTAGTCTCACTATTGGCATTGCTGGGTGAGACATTTTCCCACGCAGCAATTGCCATAAAGTGAGACCAGTGAACTAGAGTAACCTCAGTGATGCACTGCAGGAGCCATTGTCTCCTGTCAGTGTGTCACTGAGGGTTCTATAGAGCAGTGACATCACCCAATGTCACTGTTCTATAGGGGAGATCGTCATGGGACACTCGTTATTAATTGGACTACGGCGGAAAGGTAGTATACGGTTTATTATTTTACTTTTTTTGCAGGCGCTGAAGTATGGTAAGTATGGTTAAATGAAGAATATTAAAATACTTTTTTCCAAATGTGTGTGTGTTTTATTAACCCTTTCTTACTATTGGATTAATAATGGATAGGCATCTTATTGACGCCTCTCCGTTATTAACCCGGCTTAATGTCACCTTACAATAGCAAGGTGACATTAACCCCTTATTACCCCATATGCCACCGCTACTCGGGAGTGGGAAGAGAGGGGCTAAGTGCTGGAATTGGCGCATCTTACAGATGCGCCATTTCTGGGGCGGCTGCGGACTGGTATTTGTAGCCAGGGGGGGGAGGAGGGGGGGGGGCAATATCCATGGCCCCTCTCTGGGCTATGAATATCAGCCTGCAGCTGTCTGCGTAGCCTTTCTGGCTATAAAATATAGTGGGACCCCACGTCACTTTTTTTTGGGGGGTCCCCCTCTTTTAATAGCCAGTAAAGGCTACGCAGACAGCTGTGGGCTGGTATTCATAGCAGGCTACAGATATTGTCCCCGTCCGTCGGCTTTCCCCCTCTGGCGCAGAAAATTGCGCGGGAGCCCACGCTGTTTTTTTTCCGCTTTATTTTATTTTTTTTAAATTCAACGCTCATTAAGGCCTCTTTCACTCTTGCGTCGGTACGGGTCCATCGCTATGCGTCGGGCCGACGTACCGACGCACGTTGTGAAATTTGTGCACGACGTGGGCAGCGGATGCAGTTTTTCAACGCATCCGCTGCCCATTCTGAAGTGCGGGGAGGAGGGGGCGGAGTTTCTGCTGCGCATGCGCAGTAGAAAATGGCGGGCACGGTGGCTAAAAAAAACTTTCACTTGAACGTTTTTTCGTGCCGACGGTCCGCCAAAACACGACGGATCCGTTGCACGATGGAGGCGATGTCTGGCCAGCCGTCACAATCCGTCGCTAATACAAGTCTATGGGTAAAATGCATCCTGCGAGCACATTTGCAGGATCCGTTTTTTTCCGCCGGATCCGTTTTTTTCCACCGGATGTTTTTTTTTTCCGCCAGATCTGTTTTTTTCTCATACAGTTGTATTAGCGCCGGATTGCGCCTGATGGCCACACGTTTAATCCGTTTTTGCAGGATCCGTCAAAAAAGCGGTTTCCGCCAGACGGAAAACACATACAGAGGAACGTTTTTTCGGTACGTCGAAAAAATTCACAGCGACGGATCTAGCAAAAAACGGATGAATCGTGTGGCCATCAGGTGCACTCCGGCGCTAATACAACTCTATGAGAAAAAAACGGATCTGGGGAAAAAAACGATCAGGTGGAAAAAAAAAATCCGGCGAAAAAAACCAAATCCTGCAAATGTGCTCGCAGGATGCGTTTTGTACCCATAGACTTGTATTAGCAACGGATCCGTCGTGTTTTGGCGGACGCGACGCACAAAAAAAGTTCAATGTATCTTTTTTTGTGCGATGTGTCTGCCATTTCTGACCGCGCATGCGTGGCTGGAACTCCGCCCCCTCCTCCACGCTCATCACAATGGGCAGCGGATGCGTTGTAAAACTGCATCCGCTGCCCACGTTGTGCTAAATTTAGCATAACATCCGTCTGTACGTCTGGCCGACGGTTTGCGACGGCCCCGTACCGACGCAAGTGTGAAAGTAGCCTTACATCTGAATTTGCTGAGTATAATGCAGCCACCCCAGAGTATAATGTAACCCCCCAAAGAATATAATGCAGCCCCCCATAGAGTATGATGCAATCACCCCTCATAGAATATAAATATAATACAGCCCCTCATGGAATATAATGTAGCCCCGAATAGAATAGAATGCAGCCCACCTCCCCATAGAATATAATGCAGCCCCATCAAAGAGTATGATGCAATCATCCCTCATAAAATCTAATACAGCTCTCCATAGAATATAATGCAGCCCACCTCCCCATAATATGTAATGTAGCCCCCATAGAATATAATGCAGCCCCCATAGTATGACAGCCTCCCCCATAGAATATAATATACCCCCCATAGTATATAAGACTGCCTCCCCCATAGAATAGAATATACCCCCGCAATAGTATATAACACAGCCACATAGTATATAACACGGCCTCCCCCATAGAATATAATATACCTCCCATAGTATATATCAAAGCCCGCATATAATATAGCACAACTTGCATAGTATATAGCACAGCCTGCATAATATAGCACAGCCCGCGTAGTAGTATACAGCACAGCCCGTGTAGTAGTATACAGCACAGCCCGGGTCGTAGTATATACAGCACAGCCCGCGTAGTAGTATATACAGCACAGCCCGCGTAGTAGTATACACAGGACAGCCCACACAGTGGTATATACACAGCACAGCCCACACAGTGATATATACACAACACAGCCCACACAGTGGTATATACACAGCACAGCCCACACAGTGGTATATACACAGCACACACAGTGGTATATACACAGCACAGCCCACACAGTGGTATATACACAGCACAGCCCACACAGTGGTATATGCACAGCACAGCCCACACAGTGATATATACACAGCACAGCCCACACAGTGGTATATACACAGCACAGCCCACACAGTGGTATATACAGCACAACCCACATCTCATCCCCCGATAATGGCTCCACAGTCCATTAAAAAAAAAAAAACAACACTCTCCTCACCTTTCCTCTTGCCCTCGCTGCTCCTGTCTCCTGTCTCGCCAGCTGCAGTCTGCCCGGGACACAGCAGGTGTGCGATGATATGACGTCATCGCGCACCCGCAGTGTCAGAGGCAGAGCGGGGAATGATGGGAGAGGGAGTGTCAGCGGACGCTCTCTCCTCCATCATTGCATTGAACTATACCGGCGTCACAGACGCCGGTATAGTTGAATGCGGCAGCGGCACTGGCGGGAGTAGGGGGGAAAGAGTGCAGCGGCCCACTACTGGCACCGGCCCTTCTGGCATTTGCCAGAAGTGCCCGATGGCCAGTCCGGCCCTGGTCACCACCAACACACTTCCCTCCTTTTGAACTGCAGCATTTCTCGGACCCACATCCGCTGCAAAACTGCAGATATTTTTTACATCTCAATGAAAGTCAAAGGCCAGAGTCACACTACAGCGAGATACGGCCGAGTCTCGCAGGTTAAAACAAGCTCTGGCACCGGCACTCCGGAGCGGAGCGTGCGGCTCCATGTATTGCTATGCGGCCGCACACTCCGCCCCAAAGTGTTGGTGCCAGAGCTTGGTTTTAACCTGCGAGACTCGGCCGTATCTCGCTGTTTGTGATCCCGGCCTAAGGGAGCAGAAACGCTGCAGTTCGGCACAAAAGAAGTGACATGCGGAGAAAAAAAAAAGCTGCGTTTCGGTGCGGCCTTTTCCGCAGCATGTGCACAACAAGTCTGCGGCTCCGATAGACTTACATTGGTTGTGCAATGTATATATCTCTTCCTCTATATCAAATTCCCTCATCATTGTGAAAGCTCTTGCAAGTGGGTTAATTGCTTTCATTTTCTCTCCAAGAGATGATAGCAGTGCTGGGAGGCACTTTTTATTTGTTTGACTTCCTGTACTTAATGCTTCTTCACTGTCTAAGATATAAATCTGGGCAAACTTGGCAGTACTACCCACAGCGGGATGCAGTGGGGGCAGTTCTGTGGTAAATTTGTCCATGAATACGAAAACAGTATGGACCATGCCCAGGAGATGGCGCTACTTGTGGTCCCATTGATGCTAAAGCAAGCGAGCTATTGTATTGCCTTATATCTACTATATAATTGTCTAAGGGTCTGTCTGTCTTACTGTCTGTCTCAGAAATCCCAAGTCACTGATTGGTCGTGGCCGTTTTGCCGCAACCAATCAGCAACGGGCACAGTCCGGCGGAGAAATGGCCACTCCCTACTCCCCTGCAGTCAGTGCCCGCTCTATAATCTCCTCACAAAGGGTTAATGGCAGCGTTAACGGACTGCATTGTGCCGCGGTGTAACGCACTCTGTTAACGCTGCTATTAACCCCGTGTGACCAACTTTTTACTATTGATGCTGCCTATGCAGCATCAATAGTAAAAAGATCTAATGTTAAAAATAATAAAAAAAAAAAAAAATCATTATATACTTACCTTCCGTTGGCCCTCCGGATCCAGCCGAGGCCTTTCCCGCTTCTCGCGACGCTCCAGTGACTGGTTCATGCATTGCGGTCTCACGAAATGATGACGTAGCGGTCTCGCGAGACCGCTACCTCATCATCTCGCGAGACAGCAATGCACTCTTGGGACAGGAGTGTCACGAGGAGCATCAGTAAACGCTTTGGCTGGATCCGGGGGGCCGACAGAAGGTGAGGATAAAACTATTTTTTATTTTAATTCTTTTTTTAACAGGGATATGGTGCCCACATTGCTATATACTACGTGGACTGTGTTATATACTACATTTCTGTGCTATATACTATGTGGGCTGTGCTATATACTATGTGGCTGTGGTATATATTAAGTGGCTGGGCAATATACTACATCGCTGTGCTCTATACTATGTGGTCTGTTATATACTGCATGGGCTGTGTTATATACTTCGTCTCTCTGCTATATTCCACGTGGTTGTGCAATATATTACGTGGCTGTGCTATATACTACGTGGCTGTGGTATATATTACGTGGCTGGACAATATACTGCATCGCTGTGCTCTATACTACGTGGCCTGTGTTATACTACATGGGCAGTGTTATATACTACGTCTCTGTGCAATATACTACGTGGCTGGGCAATATTCTACGTGGCTGGGCAATATACTATGTGGCTGTGCTATTTACTTCTTTGGCTGTGCTATATACTATCTGGCTGTGCTATATACTACGTGGGCTGTGTTATATACTACGTGGCTGTGTTATACGCTACTTTGCTTTGCTATATTTCTCTGCTGTATCTGTGCATCATGTATGTGTTAAAGAGGGGGGCCACGCCCACAGAAGCAGGATGTCCTGACATCAGAACAGGAGGAGCCCTTAAAGGGACCACACTTCTAATTTTGTCCATTATCTAGAAAATGCAGTTTGAGAAAGACCCGAGGCAGGGTCGAAACGTTACTACTCCGTTTATGCTTCCTGCTGTGTGTGTATATATATTTGTCTCAACACATGTGAATAAATACATCACAATTTTGCAAAGATATACCATAAGAGTGCGGCTGGTTTTCTTATATGAAAGAGGGGGGGCCCACCGAGACTCTTTCGTCCGAGGCCCTCAAAAACCTGGAGCCGGCCCTGGCTTCACTGATTGGTCACGCCCGGCCACGAACAATAAGCTACAGTCGCAGTCTGCCCGCGAATTGGCGCAGAATTTGAACCACGCTTCCCTAATTGGTCACGGCTGGCCAGACGAATCCTGTGTGTACATTGCATTATTCTGAAAACTTCATAAATAAACTACATACGTATTCTAGAATACCCACTGCATTAGAATCGGCCACCATCTAGTTAGCCATAAAGTTATTGGAGCACTGATGCTCTCTTTTCATCAACTTGACTAATTGATTATCCATACAAATGGGACGTAATTAGATGTGCTCTCTTGCTGCGCCATTTCATCTTTGAAATTTTTAGATTGGCAGAACTGACATCGAAATGTCAGTTTGCCAGCATAGTGCTCTTCAATACGTGTCTCATCAATTTGATTGAGAAGTCCTCTAGCGGCAAATGTAATGTGCTGTTGTCGAGTGGCTCTTGCATTTTGGTCACGTATTCTATCTTCTCTTTTTTATGAAATATGTGTATCACTTTGTGCATTGCGTGTTGCTCTTTGTCATGCAGCATTAGATGCTCTACGTGGTTCATTTACTTCATTCGTTTCTCTTGCTCTGGCCGCCCTCTGTTGGGCTGCATCAGCAGTTCTTCGACAAATTTGTTTGTCTTCTGTTTCATTAAGACGTAGGTTACGTATCCGTATGTGATTCGCTTCTCTACGTGCAGCAGCGCTCTCAATTTGATCCATCTTTGCAATGTAGCCTCACACTGTTGCCTTAGTGTTGCCTGAGTGTTGCAAAAAAGGCTTATGCCTTAACTCGATACCAGGGAGAGCGCCTCTCCTTAGGTATCCATGGTTATGCCCAGGCAGTTAGCTGCTAGTACTAGTAAGGCTATGTTCACATTTGCGCCTTGGGGCGCAGCGTCGTCGACGCATACCAACGCATGCGTCATGCACCCTGTTATGAACTGGTGGTTTAGATACACAATGGACCTGGTGGTTAAGAGCACACAAAGTGACCTGATAGTTACTAATAACATAGGACGAGCTCTGAGACGTGGGAACTCTGCTGACCGCAATCCCTAATCCTATCACACCACATTAGAAGTAGCCGTGGAGCGCTCCTGACCAGACCTAGGCGCCTCGGCACAGCCTAAGAAACTAGCTAGCCCTGAAGATAGAAAAATAAGCCTACCTTGCCTCAGAGAAATTCACCAAAGGAAAAGGCAGCCCCCCACATATAATGACTGTGAGTAAAGATGAAAATACAAACACAGAGATGAAATAGATTTTAGCAAAGTGAGGCCCGACTTACTGAATAGACCGAGGATAGGAAAGATAGCTTTGCGGTCAGCACAAAAACCTACAAACAACCACGCAGAGGGTGCAAAAAGACCCTCCGCACCGACTAACGGTACGGAGGTGCTCCCTCTGCGTCCCAGAGCTTCCAGCAAGCAAGACAAACCAAAATAGCAAGCTGGACAGAAAAAATAGCAAACCAAGAAACACAAGCAGAACTTAGCTTATGCAGGGAAGACAGGCCACAAGAACGATCCAGGAGAGAGCAAGACCAATACTGGAACATTGACTGGAGGCCAGGAACAAAGAACTAGGTGGAGTTAAATAGAGCAGCCCCTAACGACTTAACCTCGTCACCTGAGGAAGGAAACTCAGAAGCCGCAGCCCCACTCACATCCACCAGAGGAAGCTCATGGACAGAACCAGCCGAAGTACCACTCATGACCACAGGAGGGAGCTTGACCACAGAATTCACAACAGCACCCCTTTCTGTAACATGGGGGGCGCATGGACATGCACCGGTATGCGTTATACTGCGTTTTACGACGCATGCGTCATATAGACGCACAAGACATGGCGCAGAGGACGCTACTTGTAGCATTTTCCCTGCACCGAGATTCTTGATCAAAAGGGTCTTATGACAACGCATGCGTCGCAAAACGCAGCGTCGTGTATTTGCGTTGTTGGTTGCGTCGCCGACGCTGCGCCCAACAACGCAAATGTGAACGTAGCCTAACAATGGATACCTAAGTTACTGTTCAGCTGTGGATGACTCATTGTGTACAGACACACGGACACATCCAAATTGGGTATATTGATATGTAAAAAAATAAGGGATATGAAATGGTTTACTGTATGTAAACCATGTCTCACATCCTGTCGGGTTTGATAAGGAGATAGCAAAAGCCGGCAATTGAATTACCGGCTTTTCTGCTATTTAGCTCTGTAATATATAATATGTGTGTCAATGGCATATATGTATATATATATATATATATATATATACCTATTCTATGTGTACACATTTATTTTACCTATTCTATTCTAACCTGTCAGTGTGATTTTTCTGTACACCGCACTGAATTGCCGGCTTTTCTATAGAACACCGGTGCGTATTTCTCGCAAGTCACACATATGGTCCGTGTGTAATCCATTTTTCTCGCCCCCATAGACTTTCGTTGGTGGATTTTTTGCGCAATAAGCTGACAAACGCAGCATGCTACGATTTTCTCAGCCCGTAAAATACGACCGAGAAATATACGGTAGTTAGGAGCTGCCCCATATAGAATCATTGGTCCGTGTGCAATGCGTTGTTTTTGCGCCTCTCATACGTCCGTATTCCTCTCTTGTGTGACCCCGGCCTAAGGCTGTAGCGCCACCCAGAATTGTAAAATCTCCGGGGTTCTTGGTTATCGGGTGTAGCTGAGACCCTGGAGAACATGATCAGGGCCAGATTTTCCGGTGTCTGATAACGTGATCGCCTTTATTCAGTGAATAACGGAGATCACAAACAAAAAATGAAACGTGTGCAGATTGTTTCAATAAATTCTCTCTTCTGACATGATATACCATATTTTTCGCTTTGTAAGACGCTCCGGATTATAAGTCGCACCCCAAATTTTGAGTAGAAAAATAGGAAAACTTTTTTTTAATTGGTGGTGCTGCTTATAATCCATGTGTCTTATTGATAACTGGTGTGGTGGCTGCGGTGAAGCGGTGAAGCAGGGTCCCAGGGTCGCCGCTGGAGAAGGCTTGAGTGGAGCATTGCTGCAGGCTGGGATGAGGGTGTGTGCAGGTGTCCTGTGCTGCGAGGGGGGGGGCTCCTGTGCTGCAGGGGTGTCTCCGATGCTGCAGGGTGTTTCCGGTTCTGCGGTGGGCTCTGCCGACATTTTGTGAAATGCCAGAGCCCCCCAGCAGTTCGTCCATGCTTTCCTGTACGGTGGATTTCGGGAAAATAGCCGCCGGGAGGCGGCGCATGCGAAGATGGAGATCTTAGGACCAAGATCTTGAGAGATGAGATTTCAGTGGTCAAATCTCATCTCCCGAGATCTTAGTGCCGAGATCTCTATCTGCGCATGCGCCGCCTCCCGGCGGCCATTTTCCCGTAGTCCGTCGCACAGGAAAGCATGAACGAACTGCCGGGGGGCTCTGGCCTTTTACAAAATGTCGGCAGAGCCCACCGGAGACTCCAGCATCACCCTGGGCAGCAGCAGACACCCGCAGCGGCGGACACCCCCTCATCCCAGCCTGCAACGGTAATGGTATGCGGTATATCCGCTTTGTAAGACACAATTTTCCCACAAATTTGGGGGAAATAAAGTGCGTCTTACAAAGCGAGAAATGCGGTACATATCAGAGGAGAGAGAAATGATGTCCCCCGGTACCTCCACCAGGTACCATGTAGTCTTCCTGGAAAATAAAATGGAGATTTGCCAGCCGCTACTTGGCAGCAATAAAAAAAACAAACTCTGATTTACAATTCATTTCACTCTCCACTGATATGATTCAGCATATCAAAGGAGAACGAAATGGGGTCCCCCTAGCCCCTCCAAAACCTCCACTATCTTCGGGCCCTCCTCCTCTGTTCCCCAACCCTCTGTTTCATCTTCCTTTATGAAAATGGTAGGCACATTCACAGTGTGCCCGCCATGATCTGCCGTTCAATTCTCAGCAACAATAAGACATTTTTCCTATTGGTTCCTTTTGATCACTGTGATAGGCCATATCACAGTCATCAAAATAAAAGAAATAGTAAATCAAATCCCCCTTTGTCACACCCTTAGCTAAATAAAAATTATTTAAAAAAATTCTATTTTTTCCATTCTTTGCACTTGGGCTTGGGGTTAGGGTTGTGGATAGGGCTGTGTTAGGGTGTGTTAGGGTTAGGGCTGTGATAGCCCCACGATATTTAATACATACTCCAGCATCCGATGCAAGCTTGAGTAGCGAGCACTTGCGCTCAACACTAATGATGACATATTTAGTATGACATCCTAATGTTATCAAATTTTGTGTCGTACCTGTGGTTAAAAATGGTCACTATACCCCTGGATAAAATACTTGAGGGGTGTGGTTTCCAAAATGGTGTCGCTTGTAGGGGGGTGGTTTCCACTGTTTAGGCACATGAGTATTATAGTGTCAGCTAATAATTCCTGCAAATTTTAAATTGAAAAAGTCAAATGATGCTCATTCACTTCCGAGCCCTGCTACGTGCCCAAGCAGTAGATTTCCCCCACAAATAAGGTATTGTCGTATTCAGGAGAAATTGCGCAACAAATTTTATGGTCCATTTTTTCCTGTTACCCTTGTGAAAATAAAAAAGTTTGGGTCTAAAGTAAAATTTTTGTGAAAAAAAAATTAAATGTTAATTTTTTCCTTCCACATTGCTTCTGTTCCTGTGAAGCACCTAAGGCTATATTCACACTTTGCGGATTTTGCTGCGGATCCGCAGTTGATTTGACCGCTGCGGATTTGCAGCAGTTTCCCATGAGTTTACAGTACAATGTAAACCTATGGGAAACAAAATCCGCAGTGCACATGCTGCGGAAAAAACCGCACGGAAACGCTGCGGTTTACATTTCGCAGCATGTCACTTCTTTTCTGCGGATTTTCACCTGCTCCAATAGGAAACTGCAGATGAAAATCCGCAGAAGAAACCGCAGTAAAAACCGCGATAAATCCGCAGTAAAAACCGCAACGGGTTTTCACTGCGGATTTTGGAGTTCCACTGCGGAAAAATCCGCAGTGGAATCTGCAAAGTGTGCACATAGCCTAAAGGGTTAATAAACTTCTTGAAAGTGGTTTTGAGCACCTTGAGGGGTGCAGTTTTTAGAATGGTGTCACTTTTAGGTATCTTCTATCATATAGACCCCTCAAAGACACTTTAAATGTGATGCGGTCCCTAAAAAAAATAGTTTTGTAATTTTAGTTGGAAAAATGAGAAATCACTGGTCAACTTTTAATCCCTATAACGTCCTAACAATAAAAAAAAATTGGTTCCAAAATTGTGCTGATGTAAAGTAGACATGTGGGTAATGTTATTTCTTAACTAATTTGTGTGACATGACTCTCTGATTTAAGGGCATTAGAATTAAAAGTTTGAAAATTGTGAAGTTTCATGAAATTTCTGTTTTTTTCACCAATAAACATAAGTCCTATTGAATAGATTTTCCCGCTATCCTGAAGTACAGTATGTAACGAAAAAACAAACTCCGAATCAGTGGGATCCGTTAAAGCGCTCCAGAGCTATAACCTCATAAAATGACAGTGGTCAGAATTGTGAACTTTGTCTTGGTCATTAAGAAAAATATTGGCTCGGGCCTTAAGGGGTTAAAATTGAAAATTAAAGAAAACTATATGTGATATTTGCGCTAAGTTCACCTATATGAAGCCATAAATAGTTAAAATACTAGGAAATGTCATAAACAAGGTTCCCCATACAGGACTGTGATTAACAAGATGTGTTTTACCTTAATATCAAAGAAAAGGAAATCTGTGTCCAGTGCTGACATGTGGAAAGGTCCTTCACTCATGTGCTGAAAGGTTGGTATCTGAAGCCTTCTCTGAATTTCTGTTCCGGAAATATCCAATATGTTGCAGAGCAAATAGTAGTAGAGGAGACGCTGTCCCGGCCGGTGACTAGCGTGCTCCCCCAGAGCTTGGTAACTGCCGTGCACAGGCAGTGGCGGCCACTAGTATAGAGCTGAAGCCGACAAGGTGCAGGACCTTGTGTGACGTCACAGTCACGTGATGTGTACACGTGACCAGCTGCGGAGCTACGGAGCTACGAATAGCACACAGGACCAAATAATCCTACGCGTTTCAGAGTCACTGACTCCTTCATCAGGGAATGACTCCTGATGAAGGAGTCAGTGACTCTGAAACGCGTAGGATTATTTGGTCCTGTGTGCTATTCGTAGCTCCGCAGCTCCGCAGCTTTGCAGCTGGTCACGTGTACACATCACGTGACTGTGATGTCACACAAGGTCCTGCACCTTGTCGGCTTCAGCTCTATACTAGCGGCCGCCACTGCCTGTGCACGGCAGTTACCAAGCTCTGGGGGAGCACGCTAGTCACCGGCCGGGACAGCGTCTCCTTTACAACTATTTGCTCTGCAACATATTGGATATTTCCGGAACAGAAATTCAGAGAAGGCTTCAGATACCAACCTTTCAGCACATGAGTGAAGGACCTTTCCACATGTCAGCACTGGACACAGATTTCCTTTTCTTTGATATTAAGGTAAACACATCTTGTTAATCACAGTCCTGTATGGGGAACCTTGTTTATGACATTTCCTAGTATTTTAACTATTTATGGCTTCATATAGGTGAACTTAGCGCAAATATCACATATAGTTTTCTTTGATTAACCACTTCTGGGACGATTGGGAGTGATTTCGTCCATATATTTGCTGCTTATTCACCTGAAGCAACTAAGCAGCGCCTTATGGTTCATTTTTAGACATAAAATTGAAAATTGTAGGCCTGTGTTGATGTTAGGATGCCACCAGTGGAGAGCTTTGACTGGTGTAAAGAAAATCTGCTGAAGGATGGAAGTGGGGAGTAGAAATATAGTGTGTGGCTATTCACCTCTTGCCTAATTTGGCTAATGGCATTGAAAAATGACACTGATAGTAGATGCCCAAGCTTTGTGCGCTGATGCCCCCAGCCCTGTTTATGAGCTGTGGTAATTGAATATGTGGTCAATACCTCCTATCACAAGCTGTCATCATAATAATTTTTTATACCATCAATAGTCAAACATGGTCAAAAGCAAGACTAAGCACTAGAACTATGATGTCTTGATCTTTCTCTCACAGTAGAATGGTTGTTATAAATTTCCTTATCATACCTACACTTTCCTGACCGTTTCCTTTCAGTTGACAGTAAAATTCTGGTGTTTTCTCAACAACTTTAAGTATAAATGTCAATATTAATCACTTTATTTTATATTTGTTTACTGTATGTACGTAATGCGCGATATAGATTTGAAGCCGCTATTGACATTCCTTCAGTCTTAAAGTTTTGTATTTCTTCTAGGAGTAACACTGCCTCAAGTTCAGTAGCTGTGAAAGTCGGACCCAAAAATCATCCTTCAGCACTTGAACCTGCTCCGTCAAATGTAATGGAAGGTACAATACTCGAAAATCTATTCAATGTTTTCATATTAAACAGTTTTATGAATGATGAGTTTGAGTGGGATAGAACTGTTTACATTTTATTAACACCTTCATGACCCAGGGTATTTTCAGGTTTTTGTTTTTCACTCCCCTCCTTCCCAGACCCATAACTTTTTTATTTTTCCATCAATATGGCCATGTGAGGGCTTATTTTTTGAGGGACAAGTTGTATTTTTGAACGACATCATTGGTTTTGCCATGTCTCCTACAAGAAAACAGGAAAAAAATTCCAAGTGCGTGAAATTGCAAAAAAAATTCTATCCCACACTGGTTTTTTGTTTGACTTTTTTACTAGGTTCACTAAATGCTAAAACTGAACTGCCATTATGATTCTCCAGGTCATTACTAGTTCATAGACACCAAACATGTCTAGGCTCTTTTTTATCTAAGTGGTAAAAAAAATTCCAAACGATGCTTCAAAAAATAAAAAAAATAAAAAATTTTAAATTGCGCAATTTTCCGATACCCGTAGCGTCTCCATTTTTATGTGATCTCGGGTTGGGTGAGGGCTTATTTTTTGCGGGCCGAGCTGACAATTTTAGTGATACCATTTTGTTGCAGATACGTTCTTCTTTTGATCCCCCGTTATTGCATTATATTGCAATGTCGCGGTGACCAAACAAACGTAATTCTGGCGTTTCAAATCTTTTTCTCACTGCGCTGTTTAGCGATCAGGTTAATCCTTTTTTTTTTTATTGATAGATCGGGCGATTCTGAACGCGGCGATACCAAATGTGTATATTTGATTTTTTTTTTATTTTAATTTGAATGGAGCGAAAGGGGGTGATTTAGACTTTTACATTTTTTTTTACTTTTTTCATATTTTTTAAAACATTTTTTTTTTACTTTTGCCATGCTTCAATAGCCTCCATGGGAGGCTAGAAACTGGCACAACTCGATCGCCTCTGCTACATAGGAGTGATGTGTAAATCGCTCATATGTAGTAGAATTGCTGCATTACTATGAGCGCCAACCACAGCAATCCAGCATCAACAACCATACAGGTCTCAAGAAGACCTTTGGTTGTCATGCCAAGGCATCGCTAACCCCCAGATCACGTAACAAGGGTCAGCGATTCGCTCATTTCCGGCCCGATGGCCTGGAGCGCTAGTTAAATGCCGCTATCAGCGATTGACAGCGGCATTTAACTAGTTAATAGCAGCGGATGAATCGCTATTCCACCCGCCGCTTTTGTGGGCACATGTCAAATGTTCAAAACAGCTGACATGTCCCGGCTTTGATGCGGGCTCACCGCCGGAGCCCACATCAAAGCAGGGGAGCTGACCTCAGACGTACTATCCCGTCTGAGGTCAGAAAGGGGTTAAGCCATTTGTGACCGGACAATTTTTCATTTTTAGCTTTTGATTTTCCTCTCATTGTTACAAGATAATAACTTTTTCATTACCGTGAAAAATAGCCGTATCAGGGCTAATTTTTGCAGGATGAGTTGTAGTTTTGAATTATATCATTCATTTTACCTTATAACTTACTGAAAAAATTGCAAAAAAAATCCAAGTGAATTGAAATGGTGGAAAAATGCAATTCCACCATTGTTATTCAGGTTTTGTCTTTTATAGAATTGATTGTACTTTAAGTGACTTTGCAACATGACTCATCAGGTCACTACAGTTACGGCCTTATCACACTTGTGTATACAGAACAGACCAAAAGTTTGGACACACCTTCTCATTTAAAGATTTTTCTGTATTTTTATGACTATGAAAATTGTACATTCACACCGAAGGCATCAAAAGTATGAATTAACACATGTGGAATTATATACTTAACAAAAAAGTGTGAAACAACTGAAATTATGTCTTATATTTTAGCTTCTTCAAAGTAGCCACCTTTTGCTTTGATGACTGCTTTGCACACTCTTGGCATTTTCTTGATGCGCTTCAAGAGGTAGTCATACCGCGGCCCGTTACCGCTGCCATTAACCCTGTGTGAGCGGTGACTGGAGGGGATTATGGAGCGGGCGCCGGGCAGTGAGTGCAGGGGAGTAGGGGAGGGACTATTTGGACTGTGCCCGTCTCTGATTGGTCGCGGCAGCCATGACAGGCAGCTGCCGAGACCAATCCGCGACGTGGGATTTCCGTTACGGGAGTTGAGGACAGACAGATGGAAGTACCCCTTAGACAATTATATATATAGATGATTATTATTATTATTATTATTATTATTGTTATTATTAGAGTCTGCCGGCTACAGTGGCCTGCTCAGAAGTCAACGACATTTAAGTAAATACATTTTTTCATTCCTGTCATGCCACTTTGCATTCATTCCTTAACATCACCTGAAAGGTTAGCAAACTGCCTGACAGCAGTTTTCAGTATGTCAGGGGGTGCTGTTTTTAGGCTATATGCACACGTTGCAGATTTGACTGTGGAATATTCTGTGCAGATTCTGGCAGAAAATGCAGGTCAGAATCTGCGCCTTTTTTTGGTATATGCACACGCTGCAGATTTTTGTGCGGATTTCTTCCTTTTTTACCCCTGCAGATTTCTATTATGGAATTGGTGCAGAAACACAGCAGATCTGCAAAAAGAATTGACATGGTCCTTTTTTGAATCTGCTGCGTTTTCGGTGCAGATTTTTCCGCACAATTAGCACAGCATTTTTTTTGCCATTAATTTACATTGTACTGTAAATCACTTGTGGATTTGCAGCATTTCTGCTCGGAAAAAAAAGATGCAGATCTGCAGGAAATCTGCAATGTGTGCACATACCCTAAAATGGTATCCCTTTCGGAGGTTTTCCAATATCTAGGACCTCAAAAGACACTTCAAACCTGACTAGGTCCTTAAAAAAAAAAATAAGTTTTGTAAATTTCCTTGAAAAAATGAAAAATTACTGCTACAATTTTAAAGCTCCTAAAAGGCTAACAAAATAAAATAACATTTTACATATGGTGCTGATGTAAAACCGACATGTGTGAAATGTTATTTATGAATGTTTTTGTGTGGTATGACTATCTGGATTAAAGGCATAATCATTCAAAGTTTGAAAATTACACAATTTTTTTACATTTCTGTCAAATTTATGATATTTTTTATAAATAAACACAAAACATATAGACATCAATTTACCATTCACAAAAAGTACAACATGTCACGAAAAATACAATCTCAAAATCATTCGGATCTGTTGAAGCATTCCAGAGTTATTACTACATAAAAGGGACACTGGTCAGATTTCAAAAGTTTGGCCCCATTACTAAGGGGATATACTGCAATCCCACTTTATTGCAGTATATAGTCTAAATTGTGGTCTGCTTTTAAGCTCAGCCCATAGATGAGCTTCAAAAGAGTACAAAGATGGCGGCGATACAGGCCGTAAGCAGGATCCAGGGTGCCATGGTAACCCATCGGTTCCCCACCGATCGTAGGCCAATAAGCGCCAGTGAGCAAACACCTGTAATCTCATTATTTAAATGACGTTGTGTGTGATTGCCAGCTGTGTGTTACAGCCTGGCATTTGACCTATATGAAGCTCTCTTGAACCCACTCGATACACTTGTAACGGGTACATGTTCATGACTCCATTATTAGAAAGAGACTGGGAAAAAATGTCCTGCATGGCAGAGTTCCATGATGAAAACCACTGCTGAGCAATAAGAACATAAAGGCTAACATCTGGCGTAGAAGTAAAACAGCATTTCAGACAAGGAACATTATTACAACAGTAAAATATAGTTTGGATAGTGTGATGGTCTGGGGCTCTTTTGCTGCTTCAGGACCTATAAGACTTGCTCTGTTATGGAACCATGAATTCTGCTGTCTGTCAAAAAAATCCTGAAGGAGAATGTCCTGCCATCTGTTTGTGACCTCAAGCTGAAGCGCACTTGGGTTATGCAGCAGGACAATGATACAAAACACATCCGCAAGTACATCTCTGAATGGCTTAAGAAAAATAAAATTAAGACTTTGGAGTGGCCTAGTCAAAGTCCTGACCTTAATCCGATTGAGATGCTGTGCCATGACCTTAAAAAGGCAGGTCATACTCGGAAACCCTCCAATGAGGCTGAATTAAAACAATTCTGCAAAGATGAGTGGGCCAGAGTTGCTTCAGAATTGTTGTTTTTGTAAGCCTTGTAATAGAGTCATTGCCAGTTATGGCAAATTCTTGATTGCAGTTGTCACTGCTAAGGGTGGCCCAACTTAGTTATTAGGGTTAGGGGGCAAGCACTTTTTCACACAGTGCCCTGTAGGTTTGGATTTTTTTTTTCCTTAATTTATTATCCTTTATTTATAAACTGCATTTGTGTTTACTTGTGTTATCTTTGTCTAATATTTACATTTAAACCTACAAGGTTCACATTGTGGCTAATGTGAACATGTGTTTAACCTCTGCATGTGTACCAACTCAAGTTAAGCTCAATTGTTGTGTTTTTTCCTTAATATTTACATTTGTTTTGTGGTCTGAGCCATTTAAGTGTGACAAACATGCAATAGAATAGGAAATCAGGAAGGGGCAAACACTTTTTAACAGTACTGTACATACACTATTCCTCCCCATTTCCCTTGGAGGAGGGGACAGATGAGGGCTGATGCAGGAGTAGAGCAAGACTCTGTCACGGGTGTGTCAGATGTTAGACAGTCACTCTGCATCTGGCTTCAGAAGGTCTTTGCGTTTAGCATAGGCACCTTCTTAATCCTTCTGACTTTTGAACCCAGAGGCAACCTCCCTTTGGCTCTAATTGACATACCTTGACCTGGGTGTTTATAGGCTCTCAGTCTGCTTCAGGGAGTTGATGATGATATTCACATTTTCCCTTGTGAAGGCTTGGAGCTACAGCAGTTGGCTTACTTTCTATCTGTTGATGTTGGATGATGTTTGGTGTTAAGTCTCTGAGTCTGCTCAAGCTAAGTTGCTTCCCCCTTGTTTGTCTCCCTTCTTCTCTTTAGTGTACAGTGGAGACTGACCAGTGCTCATCTCCCATTCTCTATTCAAGGCCTAGCTCTTGGGATATACAGGGCTTAGGTTCCTGCTCGACGATTGGTGTAGAACCAATATAGGGACGGTAGGGAAGAAAGGGTGCTATTAGATATGCCTAGGGGCCTCCACTCCCTCTTTCCCCAGTGTTTGGGCTTCCTGTTATGATCAGGTGACCTTGGAGCAGCATGAAAACTTTCACTGGAGTAGGTGGTAACTATACTGACCGCAAACCCTGATCTTATCACCGCAACTAGAAGTAGCCGTGGGGTGTGCCTAACAAAACCTAGACACCTCGACACAGCCGGAGGACTAAATACCCCTATTGATGGAAATAGGAATTCTACCTTGCCTCAGAGCAGAACCCCAAAGAATAGGCAGCCCCCCACAAATAATGACTGTGAGTAGTAGAGGAAAAGACACACGCAGGCAGGAAACAGGATTTAGCAAAAGAGGCCACACTAGCTAAAATAGGAAAGGATAGGACAGGATACTAAGCGGTCAGTATTAAAATCCTTCCAAAAATATCCACAGCAGAAAATACAAAAATTCCACCATCTAACTAAAGATGTGGAGCGTATATCTGCAACTCCAGAGAATCCAACAAGACTGAGAAAACACTGACACAGTCTAAGCTGGACAAGAGAAAACAAATGAATAGCACAGAAAATAAGCACACTGCATGTGTGCCACAGAAAAAGAAACAGACACTTATCTTTGCTGAATTGGCCAATAATAAAAAAGAGAAAACATACCAGCGCCTATAATCAGTAAAAATAATCATAAATCGTAGAACTCAGGCACTAAATAGGACTTATAGTGGACAGACTGCAATTCAGAATAACATCAAAAACCACAAGAACAAAAGCAGTCAGAAAGTCCAGTTATATGCAAAATATCAAAAATCTTTATTAGAAATATAGGTGAACAGACAGCAGGGAATGGATTCCCCATGATAGCCTCAACACATATAGAAAGGGCACAGATAGGTGTGCAACAGAGTATCCGATGCAAGGTATAATATACCACCCATTAAGGACACATATAACAGTCAAGTGACATGAATCACCATGAAGCATAGATACTTGGATGGTACATACCCGTAGCTGGAAATAATGGTCACTGCGCACTCCCTATCGCGCCCACCCCACTCCGCGATAGGGAGTGCGCAGTGACCATTATTTCCAGCTACGGGTATGTACCATCCAAGTATCTATGCTTCATTGTGATTCATGTCACTTGACTGTTATATGTGTCCTTAATGGGTGGTATATTATACCTTGCATCGGATACTCTGTTGCACACCTATCTGTGCCCTTTCTATATGTGTTGAGGCTATCATGGGGAATCCATTCCCTGCTGTCTGTTCACCTATATTTCTAATAAAGATTTTTGATATTTTGCATATAACTGGACTTTCTGACTGCTTTTGTTCTTGTGGTTTTTGATCTTTGCTGAATTGGCAGCTAAGCAGGAGAAGCCAGAAAGAGATCCAACACTTAAAAAGAAACATTGACAACTGGCAAGGACTAATGAATCCTGCACACCTAAATATCCCAGTCAGAACTGCAATCAGCAGATACACCTGGCCAGGACTGCGACTCAGAGACAACTGCATTCCCACCTACAACCACTGGAGGGAGCCCAAAAGCAGAATTCACAACAGCTTCCTTCCCCTTGTGTTGCACTTAGTCTTCCCACACTGTGCGTGACAAGTACATGGCCCAGCATCAGAAGTAACATGGGGTGCAGGGGTGCCTAGGGAGCCCCTAGCATTAGATTAGATCCCCTTGCTTAGAGTTTTAAGACAACAAAATCTTGATACATGGACAGTGAAGAGAAGACCCAATGTACAGTCCAGTGCACTGGGCACCAAAATCTAATTAGTAGGAAACTTCAAATGGTGATTAAAGAAAAATAATAATTTTATATAGTGACAACATATTCCGTGGCGCTTTACAATTAAGCAGGAGACAAATAATTAAAACAATACAAAGTATTGCATAGTTTAAAAGTTACAGTAGGAGTCAGGGCTGTGCTCACAAGCTTACAATCTACATGGAAATAGGGGGGGATATTAGGTAAAAAGTGCTTGTCATCTATGGTTCATCCATCAGTATAATATCTATGACATTTCAAATCAGCTGCATGATCGGGTTATCAACCAGTATCTGTCTTAAGTACAGTTAACAAATTCTACTGGGTGCATTGAACATGATGAGACAGTTGAATAGCCAGATTCGAAGGAAAATTTAGAAAGAGGGAACAGAAAAGAGTTAGATTAGTAAAGTGAGGTGATATGTCTGACTAAAGAGATGTTTTTAAAGCATTCTTAAAAATGTGGTGGCTAGGTATTAATCAGACCGTCCGGAGGAGTGGATTCCAGAAAACTGGCGCAGCACAAGAAAAGTCTTGGAGACAGAGGTGAGAGGTTCGGATTATCGAGGATTTAGTCTTTGATCAGTTGCTGAATGGAGAACACATAGAAACTGATCAGTAGAGAGTTGCAGACGAGAATGAATAAGGGTGACAGTAAGTTTTTGCAGTTTCCAAGGTGAGAAAAGATTTGATTCTGGAGATCTTTTTAGATGCATTTAACATGAGAGAGAGATTGGATATAGAGAATAAAGGAAAGTTCTGTGTCAAATATGACCTCAAGACAGGGAGCGTTCTACTTGAGAGTTATGGTTGAGCGACGCAAGACAATTGCACTGTGGGATATATGGTAGGTAGGTCAGTAGAGGGAGGATATAGGAGAAGTTCAGTTTTTGAGAGATTGTTTCGGATAGATGGAGGACATAATGTTAGAGATAGCGGAAATACAATCTCTGGTATTTTGTACTAAAGGGAACCTGTCATGTCCTTTTTGTTTATTAACCCTGCACATTCAATGACGGACACAGCACGTCATGAGCGAGTGTCAGTTCCCACATCTTGACTTGCTATGTCATGACTTTGAACTGTCACTGCATGTAAACACAGTGTATCGTCACGTCCGGAAAAACCCAATTTATTAAAGTGTCACGCTAGTTATTCCCTTCAGTGAACGCCATTAAAAAAACATGGCAAACTATGCTCTATCTTCATAATGCTGGAAAAAGTGCAATAAAATGTGATCAAAAAGACAAATATAAACAAACATGGTACAGCTGAAAACAAGCTGCCATATAGTTCCATCAACGGTAAAATTAAAAATGTTATAGCTCTGACTAAAGCAATGCAAAAATAATTATTTTTTTCCTATAAATAAAAGTTTTTCTGTAAAATCACCAAAAGCCTTAAATACTCTATAAAATGTGGTATCGCTGTAATCGATAATCGTACTGACCCGAAGAATAAAGCTGCCTTATCAATTTTATCATAAACGGAACTGAATAAAAAATGCCGCCAAAATAAAATATCTGTCTGTACAGTGTGCCCTTAATAAATAATTGCTCCACACTGTGCTCTCTGCCCCCAAAAAGTGACCCCCACGCTGTCCCTTTTGATACATGACCTTCTCTTCTATAAAAGGTTGCCTCATCCCCCCTTATATATTATAATGCCTCCCCATCCCTCCCACCATGAACTATGGCCACCACACTGTCCTTCCTTATGAACAATAATTGTCAAACCATTCTCCCTTAACAACTATGGCTGATACACAATACGCCCTTCACATAGTACTTGCGTACTATAGTCTCCGAACCATCCCCATCCTTAATGCCACTCGCATCAATTCCCCTCTCCATACCGTGCCCCTCTATACACTGTACTCCATCCATACTATGCCCTCAATAAAAACCACTCCCCCTGTCTGTCTACAGTAAAAAAAAATCCTTATATCTTCAGCTCCACTAAGGGGTGCTTACCTTACCCTCATTTGTGGCACACATACAGCCTGTGCCCCCTACATAAAATCCACACCCCAGTTACCACGGACATACAGCTTCAACCCCCGTGTAACCCCGACATACAGCTTTTACTCCCCTGTCCCCCACACATACAACATGCAGCCCCTACATAGTCTGCACCCCCATGTCCCCCGTACATACAGCCTACACCCCTATGTCCCCGCTACAAATAGCCTGCACTCCCATGTAACCCACATATACAGCCTGCAACCCCATATACCCCTTACATATAGCCGTCACTCTCATGTCCCAACACACACATCCCCACATATATGTTTATTTATTTATTCTGCATTGCTTATATAGTGCCATCATATTCTTTATGATGGGTTAGGGTGGTGTTGGGGTTAGGGTGGTGGCTGGGATTAGTGTTAGAGGTGTGTTGGGCCTAAGGCTGTGTTAGGGTTGGAGTTAGAATTGGGGGTTTCCACGGTTTAGCTACATCAGGGGGTCTCCAAACGCGACATGGCGCCTGCCGTTGATTCCAGCCATTTTTGCGTTCAAAAGTCAAACGGCGCTCCCTCCCTTTTGAGCCTTGCCATGCGCCCAAACAGTGGCTTTCCCCCACATACGGGGTATCGGCGTACTCAGAAGAAATTGCACAACAAGTTTTGGGTAGAGAAATAAGAAAAAAAGTCAGGTCACCCCTTAGATGTCCAGGAACGAGAGCACAGAGAGTCTGTAGTACAGCAAGGTTAGTAATCGAAAAAGGAGGTAATTCAGCTCTTTGTTCCTTTAAAATCCATTATTTATTGAAGCAATACTTTGAAAGTTGTTTTGCAGCCCGTTTTTTCAGCCTCAATAGATTTCTATGGGGCCGCAAAAATGGGCCGCAATAATTTCACAGTGCGTCGTATGTGAGGGCAGTATGTACGGCTGTGAAAAAAGATCGAGCCTGCTCGATCTTTTTCATAGCTTACCGACACGACCCCATTGAAGATCAGTGGGGCTGCAAAAACAACGGAAACTTGTTTTTGCGGTGCACCGTGACTTCCGATTTTGCGGAGCACCTTTTTTTTTCCAATACTATTTCCAAAATGGCTATCCGCAAGTTTTTTGCGGTCCGTTATTGCGGCAGACCGTGACAATTGCGGTCATATGGCCTGCAATAATGGGCTGCAAAAAACCCGGTATGTGGAAAAGAAGCCTAATATACTAAATCCTGCCATGGTCAGGTGTTATGACACTACCAATTAATTAAAGCTAATTATTGAGAATTATTTTTCACCTGTTCAAACGGCATCAATTCCATTAGCCGGATTTAAGTATATGAGTAAAAGATTAAAACAAATCAACATAATATCCCTATAACACCAAGTGAAAACGTATAAAACCTATAACAAAGATTTAAAAAATAATAAATATAACATCGGACACTAATTAAAAAAATGAAAAAAGAAAACAATGGTATGATATATGTGGTCATAATATATATAATGATATGTCAGATCTTGTCTAATGTTCATTTCCATGGGGATTCTAGTTGTTAAGTTGTAAATCCACCAAGATTCCCTGTTCATTACTTTTCTTTGACGGTCTCCCGACCCTCCGCTAGCTGTTTAAAAGCCCTTTCTATCCCTGTTATTTTACACATAGAGATACCTTATTGTGATTAATTTCACAGTGTCTTGAGGCTGCCGAACACTTGAGGCCGGCATCACACTAGCGAGTTTTACGGACGTAAGAGCGCATAAAATAGGTCCGTAAAACACGCCTAACAAACGTCCCAATTATTCTCTATGCCCCTGCTCCTATCTGTTGTATTTTACTGATCTGTATTATACGGCGTTCTACGGCCGTAGAAAATCGCAGCATGCTGCGTTTGTCACCGTATTGCGCAAAAAATCGCCAATAAAAGTCTATGGAAGCCAGAAAAATACGGATTACACACGGACCAGCAGTGTGACTTGCGAGAAATAGGCAGCGGTGTTAGAGAGAAAAGCCGGCAATTCAGTGCGGTGTACAGTAAAATCACACTGACAGCTTACAGTAGAATAGGTAGAATAAATGTATACACATAGAATAGGTACATATATATATATATATATATATATGTCAGTGAGACACATATATGTATATATATTATTATTTCATACAGCGCTAGATAGCTTTAAAGCCGGTAATTCAATTGCCGGCTTTTGCTATCTTCTTCCTAAACCCAACATGATATAAGACATGGTTTACATACAGTAAACCATCTCATATGCCCATTTTTTTGCATATTTTACAATACTAATATTAGTAGTGTGTATGTGCAAAATTTGGCCGTTCTAGCTATTAAATTAAAGGGTTAAATGGCGGAAAAAATTGGTGTGGGCTCCCGCGCAATTTTCTCAGCCAGAGTAGTAAAGCCAGTGACTGAGGGCAGATATAAATAGCCTGGAGAGTGTCCATGGTTATTGCCCCCCCCCCCCCCCGGCTAAAAACATCTGCCCCCAGCCTGGAAGATGCGCCTATTCTGGCACTTGGCCACTCTCTTCTCATTCCCGAGTAGCGGTGGGATATGGGGTAATAAAGGGTTAATGTCACCTTGCTATTGTAAGCCAAATTAATAATGGAGAGGCGTCAATTATGACACCTATCCATTATTAATCCAATAGTAGTAAAGGGTTAAAAAAACACAAACACATTATTTACAGGTATTTTAATGAAATAAAAACAAAGGTTGTTGTAATATTTTATTCTACGCTCAATCCATCTGAAGACCCTCGCTCTGTAACAAAGAAAAAATAATAAACCAACAATATACATACCTTCCGAAGATCTGTAACGTCCCACGATGTAAATCCATCTGAAGGGGTTAAAATATTTTACAGCCAGGAGCTCTGCTAATGCAGCGGTGCTCGTGGCTGCAAAACCCCGGGGAATGAAGGTAAAGTAGGTCAATGACCTATATTTACCTTCATTTGCGGTGAGGCGCTGGTTGTCCTCATATGAACTCGAGCCTGGGAGCTTTCTAGGAAAGTTCCCACGCTCGAGGGACAACCAGCAGAGGGCACTTCACCGCAAATGGAGGTAAATATAGGTCATTGACCTACTTTACCTTCATTCCCCGGGGTTTTGCAGCCACGAGCACCGCTGCATTAGCAGAGCTCCTGCCTGTACACGGGAATGGGAAGAGAGTGGCCAAGTGCCAGAATAGGCGCATCTTCCAGATGTGCCTTTTCTGGGGTGGCTGGGGGCAGATGTTTTTAGCCGGGGGGGGGGCAATTACCGTGGACCCTCTCCAGGCTATTAATATCTGCCCTCAGTCACTGGCTTTACTACTCTGGCGGAGAAAATTGCGCGGGAGCCCACGCCAATTTTTTTCACCATTTAACCCTTTAATTTAATAGCTAGAACGGCCAAATTTTGCATATACACACTACTAACATTAGTGTGGAATATGCAAAAAAAATGGGGATATGAGATGGTTTACTTGTATGTAAACCATGTCTCATATCATGTCGGGTTTATGAAGGAGATAGCAAAAGCCGGCAATTGAATTACCGGCCTTAAAGCTATCTTGCGCTGTATGAAATATTAATATATATACATATGTGTCTACTGATATATACAGTACTATATATATATATAGACAGTATATATGTTTTTATGGTTTTTTTTTAACACATGGATCCCTTGTTTATCCGTATGTCGGTTTTGCAAGCCTGCAAGAAAAACACGCAGTACGGATGCCATACGGATTACATACAGAGGATGCCATGCGCAAAATACACTGACACACCCTGCCTACGGAGGAGCTACGGACCACTATTTTGGGGACTTTTCTGCGTATTACGGCCATAATATACAGACCGTATTGTCTTACGCCGAGTGTGACGCCGGCCTAAATGTCTTTTTGTTGGTTGCATCGGAAAGGTGGTGTCTAATCCTGACTAATGGATTTGTAGTGCAGCTTACATATTGTGCATCACAAATTAGACAAGTCAAAAGATACACTACTTGTGAAGTATTGCAATTAATATATGAGTTAATCTTATTTTTCCCAGTAACACTAGATTTAAATCCCGCGAGGTTTAACATTAAACAGGATTTAATATATCATTATTAATATTGCAAACTAAAATTTGGTTAATTATTTGTATAAATTATTTCTATGCAAGAGAAGGGGAAAGAAAAGAAAGTAAAAAAATTGATAAATTTTCTTGATTTCTTACATAGATCATCTAAATGTTATTATGATTTTCAATGGATTAATTTGGCTATAATGAATAATTACCATGCATTAAACAGATCTTCAAAGTTTCGCTTGTATAAGTAAGAACTTGATGATATATGATTGGTGGTTCTGTTCCATATGACTGCACAGGATATAAAAAGCTATTCAGTGTTAAAATAGTATGCAATGAATAAGGATTAAATTCCGAAACCCATATGCGAGATTTGCACATTTCTTCTGCCCATGTACAATGGTGCAACTTTTTAATTTTTTGATAAAGACTTCTGAATTTGATTCAACACGCGGGATAATTTTCTATTTCTACAAATGGTTTATTTGTGTGGTATCCATGGAGAAGGTGAACTGATATTTTTTTCTCTTTTAGCACAAAAATTAAAAGTTTGAAAATTGCAAAATTTTCAAAATTTTTGCCAAATTTCCGTTTTTTTTTCATAAATAAATGCAAGTCATATAGAAGAAATTTTACCACTAACATGAAGTACAATGTGTCACGAAAAAACATTCTCAGAATCAGTGGGATCCGTTGAATTATTCCAGAGCTATAACCTCATAAAGTGACACTGGTCAGAATTGGCTTGGTCATTAGGTACAAAATTGCCCGTCACAAAGGGGTTAAATACTGCACAGTTGACATTGTGGACTTTAACAAAAAAACAAAAAAAAATGCTCCAACAGAATGGTAGCATCTATCCGCAGGTAATACACTCAATCTGCGCAAGCACCGTCCACAAGTGGGTGCCATTTTGCTGGGGTCAAAGTTTTCTTTTTTTTTTAAAGACCATAATATTAACTGCACAGGTGCAGTGTTTATAATGGGAGGCACAACGATGAAGGTTCAGTGACCTGTCATTTAAGCCCAGCATGATGACGATGAAGCTAGAGCACCAAAAAAAAGACTCACAGGCACACACCGGAGCACAAGCATCTCGTTAACTTAACCCCTTAGTGACAGAGCCAATTTGGTACTTAATGACCGGGCCAATTTTTGCAATTCTGACCACTGTCACTTTATGAGGTTATAACTCTGGAACGCTTCAATGGATCCCGCTGATTCTGAGATTGTTTTTTCGTGACATATTGTACTTCATGTTAGTGGTAACATTTCTTCGATATTACTTGCGATTATTTATGAAAAAAACGGAAATATGGCGAAAATTTTTAAAATTTTGCAATTTTCAAACTTTGTATTTTTATGCCCTTAAATCAGAGAGATATGTCACGAAAAATAGTTAATAAATAACATTTCCCACATGTCTACTTTACATCAGCACAATTTTGGAAACAAAATTTTTTTTTGTTAGGGAGTTATAAGGGTTAAAAGTTGACCAGCAATTTCTCATTTTTACAACACCATTTTATTTTAGGGACCACATCTCATTTGAAGTCATTTTGAGGGGTCTATATGATAGAAAATAATGAAGTGTGACACCATTCTAAAAACTACACCCCTCAAGGTTTTCAAAACCACATTCAAGAAGTTTGTTAACCCTTTACGTGCTTCACAGGAACTGAAACAATGTGGAAGGAAAAAATGAACATTTAACTTTTTTTTGCAAACATCTTAATTCAGAACCATTTTTTTTATTTTCACAAGTGTAATAACAGAAATGTAACCATAAATTTTGTTATGCAATTTCTCCTGAATACGCCAATACCCCATATGTGGGGGTAAACCACTTTTTGGGCGCACCGCAGAACTTAGAAGTGAAGGAGCGTCGTTTGACTTTTTCAATGCAGAATTGGCTGGAATTGAGATTGGACGCCATGTCGCGTTTGGAGAGCCCCTGATGTGCCTAAACAGTAGAAATCCCACACAAGTGACCCCATTTTGGAAACTAGACCCCTTAAGGAACTTATCTAGATGTGTGGTGAGCACTTTGAACCCCCATGTGCTTCACAGTAGTTTATAATGCAGAGTCGTGAAAATAAAAAATATTTTTTTTTTCCACAAAAAAGATTTTTTAGCCCCCAAGCTTTTATTTTCACAAGGGTAACAAGAGAAATTGGACCCCAAAAGTTGTTGTCCAATTTGTCCTGAGTATGCTGGTACCCCATATGTGGGGGTAAACCACTGTTTGGGCGCACGGCAGAGCTCGGAAGGAAGGAGCGCCGTTTTGGAATGCAGACTTTGATAGAATGGTCTGCGGGCATTATGTTGCGTTTGCAGAGCCCCTGATGTACCTAACCAGTAGAAACCCTCCATAAGTGACCCCATTTTGGAAACTAGACCCCCCAAGGAACTTATCTAGATGTGTGGTGAGAACTTTGAATGCCCAAGTGCTTCACAGAAGTTTAGAATGCAGAGTCGTGAAAATAAAAAATATTTTTTTTTTCACAAAAAAAGATATTGTAGCCCCCAAGTTTTTATTTTCACAAGGGTAACAGGAGAAATTGGACCACTAAAGTTGTTGTCCAATTTATCCTGAGTATGCTGATGCCCCATATGTGGGTGTGTAAACCACTGTTTGGGCGCACGGCAGAGCTCGGAAGGGAAGGAGCGCCGTTTTGGAATGCAGACTTAGATAGAATGGTCTGTGGGAGTTATGTTGCGTTTGCAGAGCCCCTGATGTACCTAATCAGTAGTAACCCCCCACAAGTGACCCCGTTTTGGAAACTAGACCCCCAAGGAACTTATATAGATGTGTGGTGAGAACTTTGAATGCTCAAGTGCTTCACAGAAGTTTATCATGCAGAGTCATAAAAAAATATATATATATATTTTTCCACAAAAAGGATTTTGTAGCCCCCATGTTTTTATTTTCACAAGGGTAACAAGAGAAATTGGACCCCAGAAGTTGTTGTCCAATTTATCCCGAGTATGCTGATGCCAAATATGTGGGGGTAACCCACTGTTTGGGCGCACGGCAGAGCTCAGAAGGGAGGGAGCACCATTTGACTTTTTGAGCGCAAAATTGGCTGTCGTGTTTGGAGACCCCCTGATGTACCTAAACAGTGGAAACCCCCCAATTCTAGCTCCAACCCAACTCCAACACACCCCTAACCCTAATCCCAACCCGATCCATAATCCTAATCACTAACCCTAACGATAATCCCAACCCTTACCCCAAAACAACCCTAATGTCAACTCTAACCATAACCCTAATCAAAACCCTAAATCCAACACACCCCTAATCCTAATCTCAACACTAACCTCAAACCTAACCCTAATCCCAATACACCCCTAATCACAACCCTAACCTTAACCCTAATCCCAAACCTAACCCTAATCCCAAGCGTAACCCTAATGCCAACCCTAACCCTAATACCAACCCTAATCCAAACCCTAACCCTAATCCCAACTCTAACCCTAACTTTAGCCCCAACCCTAACCCTAAGGCTACTTTCACACTTGCGTCGTTTGGCATCCGTCGCAATCCGTCATTTTGGACAAGAAACGGATCCTGCAAATGTGCCCGCAGGATGCGTTTTTTGCCCATAGATTTGTATTGCCGACGGATCGTGACGGATGGCCACACGTCGCGTCCGTAGTGCACTGGATCAGTGTTTTGGCGGACAGTCAGCACAAAAAAACGTTCAATGTAACGTTTTTTTGTACGTCGCATCCGCCATTTCTGACCGCGCATGCGTGGCCGTAATTCCGCCCCCTCCTCCCCAGGACATAGATTGGGCAGTGGATGCGTTGAAAAACTACATCCGCTGCCCACGTTGTGCACAATTTTCACAACGTGCTTCTGTATGTCGGGCCGATGCATTGCGACGGCCCCGTACCGACGTAAGTGTGAAAGAAGCCTAACCCTAAATTTAGTGCCAACCCTAACTCTAAATTTAGCCCCAACCCTAACCCTAAATTTAGCCCTAGCCCTAACCCTAGCCCTAACCCTAGCCCTAACTCTACCCCTAACCCTACCCCTAGCCCTAACCCTACCCCTAACCCTAGCCCTAACCCTACCCCTAACCCTAGCCCTAACCCTACCCCTAACCCTAATTTTAGCCCCAACTGCTCTTCTCCTGCCGGCCGGCAGATGGAGACAGATGGCGGGCGCACTGCACATGCGCCCGCCATTTTCATTTGCCCAGAAGATGCCGGCGGCCAGGAGGAGCAGCAGGAGGATCCAGGGACACAGGTGAGTATGATAGGGTCCCCGAATTCCCCTATTTCTCTGTCCTCTGATGTGCGATCACATCAGAGGACAGAGAATTACACTTAGCTTTTTTTTTTTTTTTTTGCGGTCGCCGGTAAACAGTTAATTACCGGCGATCGCAAAACAGGGGTCGCTAAAACCGACCCCCGATCATGCTCTTTGGGGTCTCGGCTACCCCCGGCAGCTGAGACCCCAAAGATTCTCGCGGGGCCGGCCGGCGGGCGCACTGCGCATGCGCCCGCCATTTTCAAGATGGCGGCGCCCACCGGGAGCATCGGGGGAGATAGGTAAGTATTGGGGGGCTACCTGGGACCCCTTTTCTCTATCCTCCGATGTGCGATCACATCGGAGGATAGAGAAATTAAAAAGAGATCGCGTTTTTTTTTTTTTGCGGTCGCCGGTAAACAGTTAATTACCGGCGATCGCAAATGCGGGGTGGGTTAAAAAACCCCCGAATCATGTTCTCTGGGGTCTCGGCTACCCCCGGCAGCCGAGACCCCGGAGAAAATCCGACTCTGGGGGGCGCTATTTACTTTTTCCACAGCGCCGTTAATTAACGGCGCTGTGGTTTAAGTACCCTTAGCGGCCGCCGTTAAAAGGCGTATCGGCGGTCGCTAAGGGGTTAAAACAGCAACCAAAAGACATATTTCTTCAACCCATGTATCATTTTTACGGGCACCACGGTGGCTCAGTGGATAGCACTGTTGCCTTGCAGCACTGGGGTCCTGGGTTCAAATCCCACCAAGGATAACATTTGCAAGGAGTTTGTATGTTCTCCCCGTGTTTGCGTGGGTTTCCTCCGGGTTCTCCAGTTGCCTCCCACATTCCAAAGACATACTGATAGGGAACCTAGATTGTGAGCGCCAATGGGGGGACAGTACCATTAATGTCTGTAAAGCACTGTGGAATTAATGGAGCTATATAAATTAGTAAAATAAATAAATAAAATCAGTGTAAAAGCGCTAACATGACATGCCTGTAGTTTGTTTAGCAAAATCCTAATAACAGATTCGCTTTAATACAAAATTACACACCCAGAATGGAGTATGACCAATCTCACAGGAAAAGTAAACCAATAATGTAAGAATAAGCTTCACTCTAGATTCAGATGGTATCTGTTAGGGGTCGAGTTCCTGCCTCTACACAAGGGGAATCTCGGGCCACCTCCGCTGCGGTCTCCCATTCTTCTCCTGCCGCAGTGGAGCCTGCTCAGCAGAGACGTTTATCCCAGCGTCTCGCTCGGTCTGACTCTGTGCTAAGAGTTAAGGTACCTTCACACATAACGATATTGTTAACGATATCGTTGCTTTTTGTGACGTAGCAACGATATCGTTAATGAAATCGTTATGTGTGACAGCGACCAACGATCAGGCCCCTGCTGGGAGATCGTTGGTCGCTGAATAAAGTCCAGAACTTTATTTCGTCGCTGGACTCCTGCTGACATCGCTGGATCGGCGTGTGTGACACCGATCCAGCGATGTCTTCACTGGTAACCAGGGTAAACATCGGGTAACTAAGCGCAGGGCCGCGCTTAGTAACCCGATGTTTACCCTGGTTACCATCCTAAAAGTAAAAAAAAACAAACACTACATACTTACCTGCAGCCGTCTGTCCTCCAGCGCTGTGCTCTGCACTCCTCCTGTACTGGCTGTGAGCGTCGGTCAGCCGGAAAGCAGAGCGGTGACGTCACCGCTCTGCTTTCCGGCCGCTGTGCTCACAGACAGTACAGGAGGAGTGCAGAGCACAGCGCTGGAGGACAGACGGCTGTAGGTAAGTATGTAGTGTTTGGTTTTTTTTACTTTTAGGATGGTAACCAGGGTAAACATCGGGTTACTAAGCGCGGCCCTGCGCTTAGTTACCCGATGTTTACCCTGGTTACCGGCATTGTTGGTCGCTGGAGAGCTGTCTGTGTGACAGCTCTCCAGCGATCAAACAGCGACGCTGCAGCGATCCAGATCGTTGTCGGTATCGCTGCAGCGTCACTAAATGTGAAGGGGCCTTTACTGCTGCATTTCCTACTTCTGCCATTGGAGTCAGTGCTGGGCAGCGGCGAGCGGACGCTTCTGGGGCTAAGTCCTGCTTTTCACATTCTGAGCATGCCCAGAGTAAGATCTCAGTGGAGATCGAGGGTCACATGATCAGATACTGCAGCTAAGGTCCTTGTAGGTGCTGGGACTAAATCCTGCTTTGCACTCTGAGCATGCCCAGGGCAAGATCTCTCAGTGGAGATCTAGGGTCACATGCTCAGGTACTGCAGCACTCCATTGGTCCTTCTTTGAAAGGTCCTAAACGTGCTGCAGCTATTTAAAGCTCGCATGGCCATGCGCTAGTATCAAGTCATATATGTGCTTTGCGCCAGTGTGGTTATGTATGACTGTGTTCAGGGACCCGGCTGAAATAAGCCCCTAGAATACCGGCTTCTCCGGTGAGGAGATTGCATGTTGCATAACCACTGACTTCTATCAGCTTGGCAGTAAGCTTGTGCTCCTGTGAGGCTAACAGGGTGCAGTGCTTCCCTTTCACGGTTACTCTGTGGAGTAACAGAGCTAGCCTATACTGCCTAACAGTGCCGCCATTCGCTAGCAGCAGGTTCCTCCTGCACGGTGGACCCCGGGCTGCGAGCGCACCATTTATAATAAACATCTCTATTTTCTCGGTGCGTTCCGCTAGCCCTAACTGTATACTAGCGCCAGTGTATGGCTAGTAAATGGCGGATGATCAGCGTTTACAGCGGTACATCCAGCAGCTGGAGGGTAGGTTGGCGGCTCTCGAGCGCACAACCTCAGCTGTGGATGTTACCGCAGTCGCTGTTCAGGCTGCAAGTGTAGCTGCAGCCAGTTTGTCCTCTGCCACCCCTGCTCCGACTTTATCCCGTCTCCTGCTTCCAGACAAGTTTGCTGGTGACAGTAAGCAATGTCGGGGATTCGTGAGTTAGTGCTCCATACATCTTGAGCTTCTGGCTGCACATTTTCCTACGGAACGGGCGAAAGTGGGATTTATTTTATCCTTTTTGTCGGGCAGGGCGTTGGAGTGGGCAACGCCGCTATGGGAGCGCAATGATCGTGTGGTGCAGAGTTCTTCTCTCTTCCTGGACGCTCTGAAACAGGTCTTTTTGGGACCTCGTGTCACCCACGATACCGCGCTCCAATTGTTGGCAACAACCCAGGGTTCGTCCATAGTCAGCCAGTTCGCCGTCCATTTCCGGACTCTGGTCTCGGAGCTGGAGTGGCCGGATAAAGTCCTTTTTCCGGTGTTCTGGAGAGGACTGGCAGACCATGTGAAGGACGCCTTGGCCACCAGGGAGATTCCCACCACACTGGAGGAGCTTATTTCTATATCTACCCGCATCGACCTCCGTTTTAACGAGCGGAGGTTGGAGCGGGCCCAGTGTAGGCAGAGGTTTCAGCTGGCTCCCACCTTTGCCAGACCTCTAGAATCTTCCGTTCAGGTGTCCGACTCCCATGAGGCCATGGAGGTTTCTCGAGCGGGACCTAAGTCTCGGACCGCTCGAGTACCCGTGGTTTGCAGAAATTGCCAACAAGAGGGACATTATGCCAATAAATGTCCATGGCGGTTGGGTAAACGATCGCGTCTACTAACCAATGGAGGAGGTTCTCTAGACACAGCGGCGTTTTCCTCCAAGCTGTCCTTTAAGGGGAGAATCATATTAGGCTCTTACTCTCTAACAGTCGAGCTTTGTGTGGACTCCGGAGCAGAGGGGAATTTCATGTCCTCGGCTTTTGCTCTGCGCCATGCAATACCTCTGGTGATGCTCGCCAAACCGGTGACTGTTAGAGTAGTGAACGGGTCAACACTTCCATTTCAGATCAAACACCAGACTGTCCCTTTCACATTAGCTATGTCCCCATCCCACCAGGAGATAATTTCCCTTCTTGTCCTTCCCGAGGGAATGGATGAGATTCTGCTGGGAATACCCTGGCTCCGTTTCCACACCCCACATATTGAGTGGTCCTCTGGGAGGATATTGTGTTGGAGTGAATCCTGTAAGGGCAGATGTGTGAAAGTGTGCGTTCAGGTTTCCACCACTGAGATACCCGCAGATCTCTCTTCTCTTCCCAAATACTATTGGTCCTATGCAGACATCTTCTCCAAAAAGGCTGCGGAGACCCTTCCGCCTCACCGTCCCTATGACTGTCCTATAGATCTCTTGCCTGGAGCAGAACCTCCTCGGGGACATGTCTATCCCCTCTTCCGGAAACGGAGGCCATGTCCCAATACATCCAGGAGAATTTGGCGAGAGGGTTTATTACGAAGTCAGTGTCACCAGCAGGGGCAGGGTTCTTCGTGCAGAATAGGAACGGAGAATTACGTCATTGCATAGATTACAGGGGTTTTAACGCCATCACCGTTAAGAATAAGTACCCGCGCCCCTGATTTCTGAGCTTTTTGATAGGCTGCGGGGAGCTAAGGTATTTACCAAATTAGATCTGCGGGGTGCTTATAACCTGATTCGCATCCGTGAGGGGGACGAATGGAAGACGGCGTTTAACACCAGAGATGGGCACTATGAGTATCTGGTGATGCCCTTCGGGCTCTGTAATGCCCCAGCCGTTTTCCAAGACTTTGTCAAAGACATCTTCCGGGATATGCTTTCCACCTCGGTCGTAGTCTATCTGGATGATATTCTCATCTTTTCTCCAGATATTGACTCCCACCGGAGAGATGTTGGCAGAGTCTTCGACCTCTTACGGGCAAATTCTCTCTATGCAAAGTTGGAGAAGTGTATGTTTGAGCAGGAGTCTTTACCTTTCCTGGGCTATATCATCTCCGCCCAGGGATTGGCTATGGATCCTGCTAAACTACAGGCTGTGATGGACTGGCAAGAACCCCATTCTCTTAAAGCGGTGCAGCACTTTATGGGGTTCATTAATTATTACCGCCAGTTCATTCCCCACTTCTCAAATTTGGTAGCTCCCTTGGTAGCCCTCACCAAGAAGGGAGCAAATCCCAAATTGTGGTCTGAAGGGGTCTCCAGGGCCTTTTCTTCTATTAAGTCCCGTTTTGCTAGCGCTCCCATCCTACATCGTCCCGATGTTGATAAGCCGTTCTTAATGGAGGTGGATGCATCTTCCGTTGGTGCAGGAGCAGTCCTCTTCCAAAAGGATGCTCAAGGTCGGAAGCATCCGTGCTTCTTCTTCTCCAAGACCTTCACACCTGCGGAGAGGAATTATTCCATTGGGGACAGGGAGTTGCTAGCGATGATGCTGGCTTTCTCGGAATGGAGACATCTCTTGGAGGGGGCTCGTTTTCCCTTTCAAGTCTTCACGGACCACACAAATTTGTTATATCTGCAAACAGCCCATCGGCTAAATTCTCGCCAGGCCAGATGGTCCTTGTTCTTCTCCTGGTTCCACTTCACCCTTCATTATCTCGCTGGGGAGAAGAACATTCGTGCTGACGCTCTCTCTTGCTCTGTTGTGTCATCTGAGGAGGAGGGGGAGCCTCGGCTTATTGTCCCTTCAGAGAGCCTGAGAACCGTAGCGCCGGTTTCTCTAGTGTCTGTGCCTCCGGGCAACACTTTTGTGGCCATTAATTTGCGACCGAAGGTTCTCTCTTGGGCTCATTCGTCCAGGGTGGGTGGACACTTTGGGACAAAGAGGACATCTGAGCTACTGGCGAGGACGTACTGGTGGCCACATATGGTCCGGGATGTCAGAGATTATATTCAGGCGTGTGTCTCCTGCGCCAAAAATAAATCTCCTCGTCAAAGGCCAGCTGGGTTACTCTATCACTTGCCGGTGGCAGACAGGCCCTGGGAGATGGTCAGGATGGACTTTGTTGTGGGTTTACCCAAGTCTCGCAGCTGTTCCATCATTTGGGTCATCACCGATCATTTCTCAAAAATGGTGCATTTGGTGCCGCTACCACGGTTACCTTCTGCACAGGCCTTGGCAGCGTTGTTCATAAAACACATCTTCCGCCTACATGGTATGCCAGACAAAATTGTCAGTGACCGGGGCCCCCAGTTTGCGTCTCGGTTCTGTAGAGAGCTTTGTCGTCTTCTCAGCATTGAGCTAAATCTCTCTTCCCCATATTATCCCGAGACGAATGGGTTGGTAGAGAGGGCCAACCAGACCTTGGTCACATACCTGCGACATTTTGTTTCAGCCAGGCAGGATGACTGGGCATCCTTGCTATCATGGGCAGAGTTTGCACTGAACAACGCCGTAGCCGACTCCACTAGACAAACCCCATTCCTTCTCAACTATGGTCAGCATCCGCGGGTACCTGTGCCTATGCCCGTGTCTTCCGCCGACTTCAGGGTGGCAGACTGGGCTGTGGAGGCACGGGATATTTGGGACCGCACTCAGGATGCCATTCGGGCCTCCAAGGAGAGAATGAGGTCCTCCGCCGATGCACATCGGCGCCCCGCTCCGACCTTTGCTCCTGGCGACTTGGTGTGGCTCTCCGCCCATAACATCAGGCTGCGAGTTGAGTCCAGTAAGTTTGCTCCTCGCTACTTGGGCCCCTTCAAGGTCCTCGAACAGGTTAATCCTGTGGTCTATCGTTTGGCCCTTCCGCCACGCCTGGGTATCACCGACACCTTTCATGTGTCCCTCTTGAAACCCGTATATATGTCCCGGTTTTCCGAGTCATCTGCTGGGACATCGGGATCGTCTACGGACGATTACGAGGTGAATGCTATTTTGGGGTGCAAGGAGGTACGTGGCAAAAAATTTTATTTGGTGGACTGGAAGGGTTACGGCCCTGAGGATAGGTCCTGGGAGCCTGCTGAGCACATTCGGGCTCCGCAGCTCATTGCTGCCTTCAAACGTAGAGAGGCCCAAGGAGGGGAGGGCCCTAGGAGGGGGGTAATGTTAAGGGTCGAGTTCCTGCCTCTGCACAATGGGAATCTCGGGCCATCTCCGCTGCGGTCTCCCATACCGCAGTGGAGCCTGCTCAGCAGAGACGTCGATCCCAGCGTCTCGCTCGGTCTGACTCTGTGCTAAGAGTTACTGATCCATTTCCTGCTTCAGCCATTTAAGTCAGTGCTGGGCAGCGATGAGCGGACGCTTCTGGGGCTAAGTCCTGCTTTTCACATTCTGAGCATGCCCAGAGTAAGATCTCTCAGTGGAGATCGAGGGTCACATGATCAGATACTGCAGCTAAGGTCCTTGTAGGTGCTGGGACTAAATCCTGCTTTGCACTCTGATCATGCCCAGGGCAAGATTTCTCATTGGAGATCTAGGGTCCTAAACGTGCTGCAGCTATTTAAAGCTCGCAAGGCCGCAAGGCCATGCGCTAGTATCAAGTCATATATGTGCTTTGCGCCAGTGTGGTTATGTATGACTGTGTTCAGGGACCCGGCTGAAATAAGCCCCTAGAATACCGGCTTCTCCGGTGAGGAGATTGCATGTTGCATAACCACTGACTGCTATCAGCTTGGCAGTAAGCTTGTGCTCCTGTGAGGCTAACAGGGCGCAGTGCTTCCCTTTCACGGCTGCTCTGTGGAGTAACAGAGCTAGCCTATACTGCCTAACAGTGCCGCCATTCGCTAGCAGCAGGTTCCTTCTGCACGGTGGACCCCGGGCTGCGAACACACCATTTATAATAAACATCTCTATTTTCTCGGTGCGTTCCGCTAGCCCTAACAGTATCCTGTCTGCTATTACTGGTATGTCTACTGGCTGCAATATGGATTTTTTTTTCCCCTGCATGTTTTCTCACCTTTATTCCTTGATGCCAACACACAGTTGGCTTTATCTGTCCATTTGGATCTGACTATTTCCTGTTTGTATTTTTGCTTCTGACGTCTAATTAATCCCTTCTTTGTCTGTGATCAGTCTCCCTGATGCCCCTCCCTCCTGATCACACGTGGCCTATTTCATGTGCACTTAGCTGGCTTTAAATGCGGAGTCACAGGTCTGTTTTGACCGTGGTCTGTCTCTATAAGGATGGCTCTAAAAGGATAAAGCTGAAATATGCCAGAAATTAGCTAGAAGTGAACAGAAGAGTACGACTAACTACTGTTAATAAATGTATTAAACTTTTCTCTTTCCTCCACACCTACACATCATGCTGACATATGCTCTAACACAGGGGTCCCCAACTCCAGTCCTCAAGGCCCACCAACATGTCATGTTTTCAGGATTTCCTTAGTCTTGCCCAGGTAATAATTGCATCACCTGTGCAATGCAAAGGAAATCCTGAAAACATGACCTGTTGGTGGACCTTGAGGACTGGAGTTGGGGACCCCTGCTCTAACAGTTTTGGCTCCATTACTCCTCACTCTCCTTCGCTATCCACAAACAACAGCACCCTCGAGCCAAGTTATAATATTTCCATCCCTTTTGCCCCCCCACCTGACCACCTCCTCTGACCTGCTCCTCAACCTCAGATATCTCCTAATAAAAGACAAAACAAACCGCCCACTCTCCTTCTCCCACCTGCTTTGTCTCTCTCTGTTTCTGCTCACAGCTGGTTACATATCTCCCAATCCTGGACACCCACAGCTCATACCTCCCATTACCACCGCCTATCTCTCCCAACCCAATATAAACTCCTGAAATCTTGCCCACCTTAAATCAGTGCCCTTGACGCCCACCACCCTGTTCCCTCTCTCTGGATCACTATGAAATGTCCACTCCATCTGCACTAAACTCCACGTGATTCACAACCTCTTTACTTCTCGTAATCCTAGCTTTCTGGGCATCACCGAAACATGGCTGACACCCTGTGACACAGCCTCCCCTGCTGCACTATCTTACGGCGGCCTCCACTTCACCCACACTCCTCGCCCTGGCAACAGACATGGTGGAGGAGTGGGCCTTCTCCTTTCTTCCAACTGTACCTTTAACACAATCCCACCTCTACCCTGCCTTATCCTCACCTCTTTTGAAGTCCACTCTGTCCGCATCTACTCCCCCCTACAACCTCCAAATGGCCATCATATACCAACCTCCGGGCCCGACCACTGCTTTTATTGACTAATTCTCCACCTGGCTCCTTCACTTTCTGTCTGCTGACATTCCCACCATCATCATAGGTGACTTGAACATCCCCATTGACACCCACCAGTCAGCAGCCTCTAAACTCCTGTCCCTTACTTCATCTTTTGGATTTACTCAGTGGTCCTCCTCAGCCACCCACACAGACGGACATACATTAGACCTGGTCTTCATCCGTCTCTGCTCCCTATCTAACTTCACAACCTCCCCTCTCCCTGTATCTGACCACCATCTACTCACTTTCACATCCCTGTCCTCCTAACCTAAAAGGAACAACCACGGGAAGGGCAGCATCCAAAAGGAAACCCACCTATGCCAAAACATGGTATCCATCCACAGACAGCTGTTTCAGGGTATTTGCCCCTCATCAGTGTGGAGTAGGAAACTGGCTATTAGGAGCAGTGCCTGGTACAAGGACTATAAACATAAGGATGCATGACCTCGGGGAGATCAAAACATCCAACACCGCGGAGACACCATCACGTGTTTCTCAACGCAAGCAATAAATAGCCAGGTCTTTTACCGGGAAGGAACAACCACAGGAAGGGCAGCATCCAAAAGGAAAACCACCTATGCCAAAACATGGTATCCATCCACAGACAGCTGTTTTGGGGTATTTGCCCCTCATCAGTGTGGAGTAGGAAACTGACTATTAGGAGCAGTGCCTGCGTTGAGAAACACGTGATGGTGTCTCCGCGGTGTTGGATGTTTTGATCTCCCCGAGGTCATTCATCCTTATGTTTATAGTCCTTGTACCATGCACTGCTCCTAATAGCCAGTTTCTTACTCCACACTGATGAGGGGAAAATACCCCGAAACAGCTGTCTGTGGATGGATACCATGTTTTGGCATAGGTGGTTTTCCTTTTGGATGCTGCCCTTCCCGTGGTTGTTCCTTCCCGGTGAAAGACCTGGCTATTTATTGCTTGCGTTGAGAAACACGTGATGGTGTCTCCGCAGCTTTTCTACGTGCATTTGCATATTTCCCATGAGGGATCGGGGCAGTGTTCTGGATCACTGCATTGAGAAACACGTGATGGTGTCTGCGCTGTGTTGGATGTTTTGATCTCCCCGAGGTCATTCATCCTTATGTTTATTGTCGTCCTAACCTGTCACCCATGTCCAGCAACATGCACCCTACCCCCCTCCCCCCCGCAGAAACCTCGCACACCTTGACACCCACATGCTCTCTGATTCTATCCTACCACTGGCATCGATATTCCCACTCCACAACACAGACAGTGCCACTAGTTTCTACAATGCCACTCTTGCATCAGCCATTGACTCGGTCGCACCTGTCATGCATAGTAGAGTGTGACGCATCAATAGACAACCCTGGCATAACATAAGTAAAAAGCTTTGGCAAGTATCCAGATTTGCAGGAAGGCGTCGTAAGAAAACGCATTCGCAAGATGATTTAATTGCACTCAAACAAACAACACTCGCATTCAAATCAGCTCTCACCTCTGCAAAGCAGGCCTACTTTACATCCCTTGTATCTTTCTTACCCCACAACCCCAAACAGTTGTTCAACACTTTTATCTCCTTCCTCCACCCACCACTGCCACCTCCGAGTTCTCTAATCTCTGCCGAGGACTTTGCCATGCACTTGAAAAATAGGATAGACCAAACAAGGCAAGTCTTTGTTGACAAACTACCACAACCCCTTTGTATACCAGACCAATGTTCTAACCTCATAATTTCTCTCTCCAAAATCACTGAAGAGGAGATTGCTCATCTTCTCTCCAAATCACACCTCACTACGTGTGCGCTTGACCATCCCATCCCACATCCTCCCCATCCTCACCACCACACTAATCCCATCCCTAACCCATCTCTTCAACCTATCACTAACTTCTGGTACCTTCCCCTCTGCTTTCAAACATGCCACAATCACACCTATCCTCAAAAAGCCATCCCTTGACCCTAACGCTATGTCCAGCTATCGCCCCATAACTTTGCTCCCATTTGCTTCCAAACTCCTTGAGCAGCACGTCCATGCTGCACTTTCCTCTCACTTTACATCTAACTCTCTCTTTGACAACCTACAATCTGGCGTCCGTCCCCACCATTCCACTGAGACTACCCTGACCAAAATTACTAACAACCTACTTACAGCCAAAGCTAACAGACAATTTTCTATACTCCTTCTTCTAGACCTGTCCTCTGCCTTCGACACAGTTGATCACTGCCTCCTACTACAGATCCACTCTTCCTTTGGTGTCAAAGACCTTGCCCTATCTTGGATCTCTTCATACCTTACCAACCGCACATTTAGCATTTCCTACTCCTATACTACCTCTTCATCTCGCCCCCTCTCTGTTGATGTCCCTCAAGGCTCTGTCCTAGGACCCTTACTCTTCTCAATCGATACACTTGGCCTGGGACAACTCATAAAGTCCTAAGGCTTCCAGTACCATCTATATGCTAATGACAGTCAGATCTACCTCTCTGCTCTCCTGAATCCCAGAGTGTCTATCAGCCATATCTTCCTTCTTCTCCTCTCGCTTCCTCAAGCTCAATGTGGACAAATCTAAACTAATTATCTTACCTCCATCTCGCATATCTTCCCTACCTGATTCTTCAATCAAAATAAATGAAATCACACTTTCCCCTGTCCCCGAAATCCGCTGCCTTGAAGTAACCCTTGACTCTGTCCTGTCCTTCAATCCGCACATCCAAGCTCTTGCCACCTCCTGTCGCCTCCAGCTCAAAAATATTTCCAGAATCCGTCCTTTCCTTAACCCCTTCACCCCCGGAGCTTTTCTGTTTTTTTCATTTTCGTTTTTCGCTCCCCTCCTTCCCAGAGCCATAACTTTTTTATTTTTCTGTCAATTTGGCCATGTGAGGGCTTATTTTTTGCGGGACGAGATGTACTTTTGAACGATACCATTAGTTTTACCATGCCATGTAACAGAAAACGGTAAAAAAAATTCCAAGTGTGATGAAATTGCAAAAAAAGTGCAATCTCACACTTGTTTTTTGTTTGGCTTTTTTGCTAGGTTCACCAAATGCTAAAACTGACCTGCCATTATGATTCTCCAGGTCATTACGAGTTCATAGGCACCTAACATGTCTAGGTTATTTTTTATCTAAGTGGTGAAAAAAAATTCCAAAGTTTGCTAAAAAAAAAAAAAAAAAAAAATTCACGATTTTCCGATACCCGTAGCGTTTCCAATTTTCGTGATCTGGGGTCAGGTGAGGGTATATTTTTTGTGTGCCGAGCTGGTGTTTTTAATGATACCATTTTGGTGCAAATACGTTCTTTTGATCGCCCGTTATTGCATTTTAATGCAATGTCGCGGCAACCAAAAAAACGTAATTTGGGCGTTTTGATTTTTTTTTCGCTACGCCATTTAGTGGTCAGGTTAATCCTTTGTTTTTATTGCTAGATTGGGCAATTCTGAACGCGGCGATACCAAATATGTGTATGTTTGATTTTTTTTTTTTATTGTTTTATTTTGATTGGTGCGAAAGGGGGGTGATTTGAACTTTTATTTATTTATTTTTTTTTTTATATTTTTAAACACTTTTTTTTTTAATTTTGGCATGCTTCAATAGCCTCCATAGGAGGCTAGAAGCATGCACTACACGATCGCCTCTGCTACATAGAGGTGAAGCACAGATCACCTCTATGTAGCAGAAATGCAGGTGTACTTTGAATGCCGACCACAGGGTGGGGCTCAAAGCAATCGGCCATCAACAACCATAGAGGTCTCAAGCAGACCTCTGGTTGTTATGGCAATGCACCGCTGACCCCTGATCATGTGACGGGGGTCAGCGGTGCGAGAACCTCCGGCCGCGCGGTCGGGAGCGCTAGTTAAATGCCGCTGTCAGCGCTTGATGGCGGCATTTAACTAGTTAATGGGTGCGGGCGGATCGCTATTCCGCTCGTGCTCATTGCGCGCACATGTCAGCTGTACAAAACAGCTGACATGTCGCGACATTGAGGTGGGCTCACCGCCGGAGCCCACCTCAAAGCAGGGGATCTGCCAGCTGACGTACTATTCCGTCAGCTGGCAGAAAGGGGTTTCCTCACTCTACCAAAATGCTTGTGCATGCCCTAATCATCTCCCGCCTCGACTACTGCAACATCCCCCCCTGTGGCCTACCTTCTAACACTATCACACCCTCCAGTCCATCCTTAACTCTGCTGCCTGACTAATTAATCTCTCTCTTCGCTACACTCCTGCTCCCCCTCTTTGCAAATCCCTTCACTGGCTCCCATTTTCCCAGCGTATCCAGTTTGAACTGCTAACACTGATCTACAAATCCATCCATAACCTTTCTCCTCCGTATATTTCCAAACTAACCTCTCAATATCTTCCCTCACGTAATCTCCGGTCCTCCCAAGACCTCCTTCTCTCCTCCACGCTTATTCGCTCCTCACCCAATCGCCTCCAACACTTCTCCAGAATCTCCTCCATCCTCTGGAATTCTGTGCCCCAACACGTCCGGTTATCCACCACATTTGGATCCTTCAAAAGAAACCTGAAAACCCACCTCTTCAAAAAAGCTTACAACCTGTAATGACCACACGACCACCTCAACACCTCCGGAGCTACTGCAAACCCCGTCCTACTGTCTCCTTCCCCATACTCCTGTTGACTGTAAGCCCATAAGGGCAGGGTCCTCTTCCCTCTGTATCAGTCTGTCATTGTTAGTTTGTTTACTGTAAGTGATATTTGTATTTTGATGTAACCCTTTCTCATGTACAGCGCCATGGAATTAATAGTGCTATATTATTAAATAATCTAACGCATGTCTGATCCTGGCTTTTGGCACCAAATTTCTGTGTGTGAAATACTCTTATATGCTTTTTGAACTCCGAATTAATAAGATTTGTTTTTCGAGCGCTCAGGAAATCAATTCAGCACAGCCTTGTATAGTGTACTAGATACAGTGGGGAAATTAAGTATTTGAAACACTGACGAATTTGCAAATTTTCCCACCTACGAGGAATAGAGAGGTCTGTAGTTTTTATCGTAGGTACACTTTAGCTGTGAGAGACAAAAAATGAATATAAAATCCATTAAATCATTTTGTATGATTTTTTACATAATTTGAATTTTATTGGATGAAGTACCGTATTTAACAGAATATAAGACGCCGAGGACCATAAGATGCAGCGGACCATAAGACTCACCTAGGTTTTAGAGGAGCTAAAAAGAAAAAAATTTAAGCAAAAATTTGGTCAATTCTGTACTAATATCTCCCATCCTGGTATATATATGTCCCCAATCTTGGTATGCATGGCCTCCTCATTTCTATCCTGGTATGCATGGCCTCCTCATACCTATCCTGGTATGCATGGCCTCCTCATACCTAACCTGGTATGGCTCCCTCATCCCCATCCTATTATACATGGCCCCCCTCCCCATTCGAGTATCAATGGCCACCGTCAGAATAACATCCAATAAAAAAAACCATAAACCATTCTACTTACCTTCCCTGCGCTCCCTAGCAGTGTCCTGTTCTGATGCCAGCAGCTGATTTATGCTTGTAAGCATAGCATTGAGGAATACTATAGGAGAGAAAAGCGCGAATAGGGTCTTATCCCATGGATAAAATAAGGTGTACAATCAGATTGCACTCACCTGATATATCTTTACCTTAGTGCATGGAAACTCATCAGAGTTGACAGCTGCTGCAGCTCCATTGGTCAAGCCGTTGACCAAATGATTGTATTAAAACTGGAAAGAAATTTGTTTGACACCCGCGCTGCTGTGCAAATTCTGGTTCACACAATTTAAGGTTAAAGATGATGGTTTATTCACTCAACGCGTTTCGACGTCAATAGGACTTCTTCAGGAAATGCTATGTATCATCCTTTGAAGAAGTCGTCCTATTGACTTCGAAACGCGTTGAGTGAATAAACCATCATCTTTATCCTTAAATTGTGTGAATTCGGAATTTGTGCAGCAGCGCTGGTGTCATCAACAAATTTTTTTCCAGTTTTAATACTGTAAGCAGCACGTGGCAGTGACGTCATGCTCTGCTTACAAACTGAGGACAGCTGCCGGAATACTCACTGCTCTCCACACACTGGACTATGGATGTGTGGAGCAGTGAATATTCATTCTTTTTAATAGCGGGAACACGTGATCGCCCAGCATCTAAAGGAAGCCAGCGGCTGCGGCTAACAGTGTGTCTGCTATTAAAGAGAAATGAATTGAATATTCCCACGCCCATAGTCTCTCCCACCTCTCGGCGCCGGCTTCACTGCATAGAGGTGGGAGGGATTACAGGTGTAGGGAGCAGTAAATATTAATTTCTCTTTAACAGCGGGAACAGGGGTTAGACCACCACAGCCAGGTCCTGCCTTCACCCCCGACCTCCCGATCCACAGCAGGTACATCCGGACTATCAGACTCGCCCTCCATTTTCCTTCAAATTTTTGTAGGAATAAAGTGCATCTTATAGTCCAAAAAATACGGTAAGTATTTGATACAATAGAAAAATAGAACTTAATATTTGGTACAGAAACTTTGTTTGCAATTATAGAGGTCAGCCATTTCCTGTAGTTCTTGACCAAGTTTGGAAAAGTACTCCATGCAGATCTTCCCCAGATCTTTCAGGTTTCAGGGCTGTCGCTATGAAACATTAAGTTTGAGCTCCCTCCAAAGATTTTCTATTGTTTTCAGCTCTGGAGACTGGCTAGGCCACTCCAGAACCTTGAAATGCTTCTTACGGAGCCATTCCTTTGTTGCCCTGGCTGTGTGTTTCATGTCATTGTCATCCTGGAAGACCCAGCCACTACCCATTTTCAATAGCTCTTACTGAGGGAAGGAGGTTGTTGGCCAAAATCTTGCGATACGTACCCCCATCCATCCTCACTTCAATACGGTGCAATCACCTTGTCCCCTTTGCAGAAAAACAACCCCAAAGTATGATGTTTCCCCCACCATGCTTCTCTGTTGAGACAGTGTTCTTAGGATTGTACTCAACCTTCTTCTTCCTCCTAACACAGCGAGTAGAGTTGATACCAAAATTATCTGAACACATGACCTCATCCTATGCCTCCTCTGGCTCATTCAGATGGTCATTGGCGAATGTCAAACGGGCCTGGACATGTGTTGGCATGAGCAGAGGGACCTTGCATGCCCTCCTACAAGATGTTAATCCATGATGGCGTAGTGTGTTACTAACGGTAATGTTTGAGAATGTGGTCCCAGCTCTCTTTCGTCATCGACCAGGTTCTTCTGCGTAGTTCTGGGCTGATTTCTGACCTTATCAGAATGATCCTAACCCCAAGAGGCGACATCTTACATGGAGCCCCAGACCAATGAAGATTGACAGTCATGTTGTGTTTCTTCCATGTTCTAATAAATGTGCCATCAATTGCCATCTCACCAAGCTGCTTGATTGTCCTGTAGTCCACCCCAGCCTTGCGAAGGTCTACAACGTTGTAATCATAAGAAATCCAGCTCAACTAACTTGTGAACAAACTCCTTCTTTATTCACCAAGAAGTGCTCAGCAGAGGATAAAACATGAGCGTTGACAGTTACATGATATGCGACATCGACGAGTTTCTGGTGACTACCTTTAATCTTGATGTCTGACATTTTGGTGAGTAACTCTTTTTATGCTAAGTTCCAGTGAAAACACCGGTTTGTTAATTGATTAGCATAGTTACTGACGAGAAATAAAGTGAAAACATGTGCAATACATATGTAACTGTCAATGCTGATGTTGTTTTATCCTCGGCTGAGCACCTCTTGGTGAATAAAGAAGGAGTTTGTTCACAAGTTCATTGAGCTGGATTTCTCATGTTTTGATTGCCCACACTTTGACACAGCGTTCTCCCTGCTCCGAACACCTAAGGATAACTACTACGGTGAGCTGGACCATTTTCTACAACTTTGTCCCTGGTGTCCTTAGACAGCTCCTTGGTCTTGGCCATGGTGGAGAGATTGGAGTATGATTGTGTGTGAACAGGTGTCTTTTATACAGGTAACAAATTCAAACGGGTGCAATTAATACAGGTAATGAGTGCAGAGTCGGAGGGCTTCTTAAAGACAAACTGACAGATCGGTGAAAGGCAGAATTCTTTCTGATTGGTAGGTGATTAAATACAGTTGCGCTCAGAAGTTTACATACCCTGGCATAATTTTTGCTTTCTTGGCCTTTTTTCAGAGAATATGAATAACACCAAAACTTTTTCTCCACAGATGGTTAGTGGTTGGGTGAAGCTAGTAAAACTACTGTGGTTTCTCTTTTTAAATCATAATGACAACCCAAACATCCAAATGTCCCTGATCAAAAGTTCACAGATCGTGGTGATTTTGGCCTGATAACATGCACAGAAGTTGACACACATGGGTTTGAATAGCTACTAAAGGTAACATTCTCACCTGCGACCTGTTTGCTTTTAATCAGTGTGTGTGCATAAAACCTGAGTGAGTTTCTGGGATCCAGACAGACTCTTGTATCGCTCATCCAGCCACTGACATTTCTGGATTGTGAGTCATGGGAAATAGTGTCACAGACAAAGGAAGAATTTCCTCTAAAACATGATATACAGTGGGTATGGAAAGTATTCAGACCCTTTTAAATGTTTCACTCTTTGTTTCATTGCATCCATTTGGAAAGACACTCATATTTAAAGGTACTAAAGGTACTTTAAATACTTTTTCGAATGTAAGATGCAGCCACCGCCATTAGGGGCTTATCTACAGCATTCTGTAATGCCTATGATGAAAGAAACACCATTCCTACTGTTAAGCACGGAGGTGGATCTTTGATATTTTGGGCATGTGTGAGCTACAAAGTCACAGGAAACTTGGTCAAAGTTGAAGGAAAGGTGCATGCAGAACATTATCCACAAACACTGGAAGCAAATTTGCACTCACCAAGCCCGGAAGCTGCGCATGGGACGTACTTGGATGTTCCAACAGGACAACAATCCAAAACACAAGGCCAAGTCGACCTCTCATTGGCTACAGCAGAACAAAGTGAAGGTTCTGGAGTATCCATCTCAGTCTCCTGATCTCAGTTTCATTGAGCCACTCTGGGGAGATTTCAAGCACGTAGCTCATTTTAGACAGCCCAGGAATTTACAGGAACTGGAGGCTTTTTTCCAAGACGAGTGGGCAGCTTTACCATCTGAGAAAATAAAGAACCTCATCCACAACTACCACAAAAGACTTCAAGCTGTCATTGATGTTAAAGGGGGCAATACACGGTATTAAGAAATGGGGTATGTGAACTTTTGATCAGGGTCATTTGGATGTTTTGGGTTGTCATTATGATTTAACAACAGAAAACACAGGAGTTTTACAATAAATAGCTTCATCCAACCACTAAAACCATCAGTTGAGAAAAAGTTTTGGTGTTATGATTTATATTCTCTGAAAAAAAAGGCCAAGAAAGCTAAAATTCTGCCAGGGTATATAAACTTTTGAGCACAACTGTATCCTGGTTGAAAACCTCTTCCAGAGTGCTCTGGACCTCCGACTTGGCCGAAGGTTCACCTTCCAACAAGATGATGACACTAAGCACACAGCTAAAATAACAATGGAGTGGCTTCAGAACAACTCTGTGACCTTTCTTGACTGGCCCAGCCAGAGCCCTGACCTAAACCCAATTGAGCATCTCTGGAGAGACCTGAAAATGGCTGTTCACCAACATTCACCATCCAATTTGACAGAACTGGAGAGGATCTGCAAGGAAGAGTGGCATATGATCCCCAATCCAGGTGTGAAAAAATTGTTGCATCATTTCCAAGAATACTCATGGTTGTACTAGCTCAAAAGGGTGCTTATACTCAATACTGAGCAAAGGGTCTGAATATCTATGACCATGTGATATTTCAGTTTTTCTTTTTTATTACATTTGCAAATATTTCTACATTTCTGTTTTTTTCAGTCAAGATAGGGGTGCAGAGTGTACATTAATGTGAAAAAAAGAACTTTTTTGAATTTACCAAATGTCTGCATTGAAACAGAGTGAAAAAGTTAAAGGGGTCTGACTACTTTCCGTACCCACTGTATATTACATGAGTATACCCCAATAGAGTTGTAAGAAAATCTTTAGTTTCCTTTCAAGATTAACAGTTTTTGGGATACCATGCTACAAATTATTCCCACAAATATGGGCATTCTAATGATTCCGTCACTCATGGTGTCCTAAGGATGCTATGAATGACAGCTTTGCCACCTTATGGATACCTTTGCTGTTAGAATTGTGAGTGACAGGTCTACCACTGAATCTGAGGCTGAAGTGTTAGTATTGTGATTAACAGATCAGCCTTTCTATCTGGCTAGGTCTGTGGGATCTACTCCATGTGTCATCTATTCTGCGTAATTACAGGGCTGTTTAGCACTGTGATAACTGTCAAACCTTGCTAATTGTAGCTTTGCTCAAGTGGTGTGTGTGTCTGCTGTGCTCTTGAGTTGTATCGTAATCTCCGTTGATGACCTTAGAATTTTCTTTTGACCATCCATTTGACTGTTATCTGACTACGCTTTTGTCTTTTCCCTTTGTCTGTTACGAGCCCTCTTGGTACTGATCCTGAACCTCTTGGCTATACTGCCTCACAGTATGTTCATGAGTAGTGACTATTGTCACACTGAGTAGTTAGTTACTAGAGGCACAGGCATTGATTGTAAACAAAATTTGTTATTTTTCACACCCCAAAAAGTAATTTCTTAACAAATTCAGTCAAGGCCATGTTTAAAAAAATTATAATTAACTAGAACTCAACCACAATTAAATCTAATTACCGTATATATTCGAGAATAAGCCGACCCGAGTATAAGCCGACCCCCCTAATTTTGCCACAAAAAACTTAATGACTCGAGTATAAGCCTAGGGTGGAAAATGCAGCCAGCAGCTACCGGTAAATGTCAAAAGTAAAAATAGATACCAATAAAAGTAAAATTAATTGAGACATCAGTAGGTTGTGTTTTTGAATATCCATATTGAATCAGGAGCCCCATATAATGCTCCATAAAGTTTGATGGGCCCCATTAACCCTGCTGTTGTCTTCGGTCAAAAACGACTGATTTTGAACTTCAATATTTTTTTAAAATATTCAAGATGCAGTTCTGAAACTTTTGGTTGATTGACTTATCCTCATTTGAGGGGTTCTTACTATGCGTATTGTTATATAAAAATTTTTATGTTTACTTTTTGCCTCACAATTTTTTATACACTTGTACTCTTCGGTCAAAAATTACCAATAACCTTTTATAGTGATCTCCAGCCATTTTATGAGTAAAATAAAGAAGCTATAATCTCATTTTGGACTATATATTACATCTACTACTATTTATCAATTTATGTAGGTCCTTTTGGTCCATGCAGATTTACACATGCATACATTTTCTCATTACAATACTGCTGATGGATTACCTTCCAGTATAGTTATGTGCCTAATATTTTTACCCTGCTGTTCCTGTAAAATAGTTCAATTCAGTTTGACCCAGGGACTCAAAGGACAAAATGTCACATGCGACAATTTTTTTACTTCATATCAATTAGGGCAGATGTTGATAAAAAGAAAAATGACCATGTTGGGTACTATTAGAAAAAATAAGCCAGAACTGCCGCAAGGTATTCTCAGTAAGAGAGACATTTATAGTTCTATGTTTTATTTGACTAAGGATACCACAGTAGTTTCTTACGTCCCAAAGAAACACAAGCAGGTAATTCTGATGAGCACAATGCATCATGATAGTGAAATCAGTAATAGAGATGACAGAAAACCGGACATCATTTTAGAATATAATGCTACAAAAGGGGCTGTTGATACTCTAGATCAACTGATAGGCACTTACACCTGTAAGTGCAAAACAAATTGGTGGCCAATGGTGATTTTTTACAATATGCTTGATGTGTGCATTCATGCTATGGAAGGAAATAGACCAAAATTGGAACAAAAATAAATAATATATATAAGAGAAGACTTTTTATAGAGGAGTTGAGAAAATCACTGGTTAGCCCATATATTGAAGAACGAAAGGTAACACCCAGAGCTGATGGAGCGGCAGCCATTGTCCACAGGATCCAACAGCAAGATAAAGAAAGTGAACCAACAGCTTACACCAGCACTTCTACAATACCCACGGACACCACCAGCAACGCAACCAGCCTAAAACGGAAACGATGCGACTTCTGTCCAACATCAAGCAATCACAAATCAAATGTGATATGTTACAGATGTGAAAACTATTTATGCAAAAGACATGTCAATTATACCTGTGATAAATTTTGCACCGTGTGACTTATTTATCATTTTACATAAAAAAAAGACTGAACTGTTAATTTTTTTTGTTTTTTTTTTTGTTGGAAAATAATATAGTTACATTTAGTTTATTGTTATTAGTTATAGTTTACAGTTGGATGAATAATTATTTTTGTATGTGCAAATATGCAATATGCATAAATATTCCAATAAAGCCATGTTAACTGTTTTGACACAAAAAAAAATAAAAAGTAAGTTTTTCTTTCCATTTTTCATTTGTTTATAAACAACCAGGTTCACATACAATATAATACTGCAAAAATTATTCAATTAAAACACTTAAATTAGCTAAAAATCAAGACTTTATTACGTCTGGTCAAAAATGACTGGAAGATAACAAGTGTATAGTGGTAACCAGGAGAATAGCAGGGTTAAATGCTCCATATTAAAATATGCCCCATATAATCCTGCATAAAGGGTAATAAGGGCCCCATAAGATGCTCCATAGACACATTTGCCCAATATAATGCTGCACAAACGTTATGGCCCCATAAGATGCTCCATAAAGTCACTTGCCCCTTATAGTGCTGCACAAATGTTATGGCCCCATAAGATTATCCATACAGACACTTGCCCCTTATAGTGCTGCACAATCGTTATGGCCCCATAAGATGCTCCATACAGTCACTTGCCCCTTATAGTGCTGCACAATCGTTATGGTCCCATAAGATGATCCATACTGTCACTTGCCCCATTATAGTGCTGCACAATCGTTATGGCCTCATAAGATGATCCATACAGTCACTTGCCCCATTATAGTGCTGCACAATCATTATGGCTCCATAAGGCTACGTTCACATTTGCGTTTTTGGGCGCAGCGTCGTCGACGCATGCGTCATGCGCCCCTATCTTTAACATGGGGGGCGCATGGACATGCGCCGTTATGCATTTTACGACGCATGCGTCAATTTGACGCACCAGACAGGGCGCGGACGACGCTACTTGTAGCGTTTTTCCTGCGCCAAAATTGAGGACCATTACTATTTTATGTCAACGCATGCGTCAAAAAATGCAGCGTTGTGTATATGCATTGTGGGTTGTGTCGACCATGCTGCACCCAACAACGCAAATGTGAACGTAGCCTAAGATGCTCCATACAGTCACTTGTCCCATATGCTGTGGCTGCGATAAAAAAAAAAAATCACATACTCACCTCTCCGTCGCTCAGGACCCCGACACTTTCACCTGCTCCTCGTTTGCGTGTGGCTCTGTCTAGCACTGACGTTCAGCAGAGGGCGCGCACTGACCACGTCATCATGCCCTCTGACCTGAGCGTCACAGCCAGAGGATGCTGATGACGGAGCCGTACCGGAACGAGGAGAGGTAAATATCGCGCAGCGCTGCGTTCCCCCTCCCCGTATACTTACCTGCTCCTGGTGCGGTGCAGTCCCTGCTTCTCCCAGCGCTGCATATTCTTCCTGTACTGAGCGGTCACAGTTACTGCTCATTACAGTAATGAATATGCGGCTCCACCTCTATGGGAGGTGGAGCCGCTTATTCATTACTGTAATGAGCGGTACCATGTGACCGCTCAGTACAGGAAGAATATGCAGCGCTGGAAGAAGCAGGGACGTGCAAGGACCGCGCCAGGAGTAGGTGAGTATAATTAGATAGCCCCCGCTCCCCCTCCCCTGCCGACCCCTGGGTATGACTCGAGTATAAGCCGAGAGGGGGACTTTCAGCCCCAAAAAATGGGCTGAAAATCTCGGCTTATACTCGAGTATATACGGTAATAATTAGCCCCTTACCGACATATGTTGTATCGAATGTCAAAACTTGTGGTTACTTCTCGCAAATTGACGTACCGGTTTGTTCTGGCGGTTATGCGGACACAAGCTATGTCTGTACAATTACCGTGAGGAGCTCGACTTGAGCGATAGCAGAGCTCAGTCTGTAACTGCCAGGGCCAGTGCCTGTTTAACCTTCTAACTGCCGTGATCGATAGTGAGCGTCTAGGATGGGGGGTCTCTCTCTTTCTCAACCAATCAGCAACCCCACATCCTAATCTCGGGCCGTCGTTGGTTGTCATGACAACCCGGGGTCCAGTAATGACCTTTGAGTATGCCAGCTACATTTTCCAAAACGTTTTTGTTTGCAATACATCTGTCAGTGTGACACTTTGTAGTACATGAGCATTGCACAAGTGATCAGACTAGTTGAATTCCTTCAAAGGACGTAAGGGAAAAAGCCCCCCAAAAAACTTGTATATCTATTTTTTTTTAAATAGAATTGTTTTTATTGTGTAGAATCAGCAAAACGTAAAAGAAAATATAAATGTGGTATCATTGTAATTGTACTAACCTGAAGAATAAATTTGTCTTATTACTTTTACAATATGGTAAACGGAATAAAAATAAAAAAACAGTCCCTGAATTTCAATTTTCTATTCTGCCTACCAAAAAGCAGCATAGAAAGTGATACAAAAAAAATAGCGTGTCCAAAAATGGTACCAATAAAACTTCAAAAAGCAATAGATAGCTTTTTTAGATTCTACCCCCCTCCCAGCTCTTTGCTCTAACATGATCGAACTCCTAAATCAAGCCATTACTCCTAGTGAAATACGAGGAGAACTAACTATTCAGCACCTGAAAATTAATAAAAAACCAGGTCCCGACGGATTTACCGCCCTCTATTATACAAAATACGCATCGGTACTAATTCCCCACCTCACTAACTATTTTAACTCTTTAAGGGACGGTAATAAACCAGGAGGAGCCTCTTTAATGGCCGATATATCCATGATACCAAAACCCAACTCAGACCACTTACTCTGGTCTAATTATAGACCAATATCCCTTACTAACGTAGACCTTGATCCAAGAAGTATCGTTTCTCCTTGTGGAGAGTGACATCATTAGCATGTCGATGTGAGGAGACTTAAAGCCGCAATGTTCCTCTGGGAAATAAGCAAATTGTCTCTTCAGAGAGGAAGAGGACTAGAACTCTAGTGCCACCTATTGGAAGTAGCAATCCTAACAGTCAATGTCGACCCTTTACCAAGCCTTGTCACATGACACTGTGTTTCGGGGTACTGCCCCTCATCAATGCAAAGTGGAGATCTGGTTTGGCTGATTGAGAGGCGTCTGACTGGGATCCAAGAAGTATCGTTTCTCCTTGTGGAGAGTGACATGATAAGCATGTCGATGTGAGGACACTTAAAGCCGCAATGCTCCTCTGCAAATTGTCTCTTCAGAGAGGAAGAGAACTAGTTCTCTTCCTCTCTAACGTAGACCTTAAAATACTAGCTAAAATTCTATCTCAGCGTTTGAACTCAGGTTTGGGAACTCTAATACATAGAGATCAAGTAGGCTTTGTTCCTTGTGACAAGCCTCAGACAACATACGGAGTGTCTCACACCTGCTGCACCTCTGCAAACAGCGCAACATATCAAGCATGTTACTGTCACTGGATATTAACCCCTTCCCGACCCATGACGCCACGTAGGCGTCATGAAAGTCGGTGCCAATCCGACCCATGATGCCTATGTGGCGTCATGGAAAGATCGCGTCCCTGCAGATCGGGTGAAAGGGTTAACTCCCATTTCACCCGATCTGCAGGGACAGGGGGAGTGGTAGTTTAGCCCAGGGGGGGTGGCTTCATCCCCCCCCCCCCGTGGCTACGATCGCTCTGATTGGCTGTTGAAAGTGAAACTGCCAATCAGAGCGATTTGTAATATTTCACCTATTATAACGGGTGAAATATTACAATCCAGCCATGGCCGATGCTGCAATATCATCGGCCATGGCTGGAAATACTAATGTGCCCCCACCCCACCGATCGCCCCCCCAGCCCTCCGATCTGTCCGGTACACTGCCCCGCTCCCCTCCGTCCTGTGCTCCGCTCCCCCCCGTGCTCTTGTCCGCTCACCCCCGTGCTCCAATCACCCCCCCGTGCTCCAATCACCCCCCCTGCACTCCGATCCACCCCCCCGTGCTCCGTTCCACCCCCCTGTGCGCCATGCCACCCCCCCGTGCTCCGTTCCACCCCCCCGTGCTCTGTTCCACCCCTCCCGCGTTCCGATCCACCCCCCATGCTCCGATCCCCCCCCCCGTGCTCCCCCCACCCCATCATACTTACCGATCCTGCCGGGGTCCGTCCGTTTTCTCCCTGGGGGCCGCCATCTTCCAAAATGGCGGGCGCATGCGCAGTGCGCCCGCCGAATCTGCCGGCCGGCAGATTCGTTCAAAGTGCATGTTGATCACTGAGATATAATCTATCTCAGTGATCAAAATAAAAAAATGATAAATGACCCCCCCCCTTTGTCACCCCCATAGGTAGGGACAATAAAAAAATAAAGAATTTTTTTTTTTCCACTAATGTTAGAATAGGGGTAGGGTTAGGGCTAGGGTTAGGGTTAGAGCTAGGGTTAGGGCTAGGGTTAGGGTTTTGGTATGTGCACACGTATTCTGGTCCTCTGCGGATTTTTCCGCTGCGGATTTGATAAATCCGCAGTGCTAAACCGCTGCGGATTTATGGCGGATTTACCATGTTTTTTCTGCGCATTTCACTGCGGTTTTACAACTGCGGTTTTCTATTGGAGCAGTTGTAAAACCGCTGCGGAATCCGCAGAAAGAAGAGACATGCTGCGGAATGTAAACTGCTGCGTTTCCGTGCAGTTTTTCTGCAGCATGTGTACAGCGATTTTTGTTTCCCATAGGTTTACATTGAACTGTAAACTCATGGGAAACCGCTGCGGATCCGCAGCGTTTTCCACAGCGTGTGCACATACCTTCAGAATTAGGCTATGTGCACACGGTGTGGATTTGGCTGCGGATCCGCAGCGGATTGGCCGCTGCGGATTCGCAGCAGTGTTCCATCAGGTTTACAGTACCAAGTAAGCCTATGGAAAACCAAATCCGCTGTGCCCATGGTGCGGAAAATACCGTGCGGAATCCGCAGATGAAATCCGCACAAAAAACACTGGAAATCCGCGGAAAATCCGCAGGTAAAACGCAGTGCCTTTTACCCGCGGATTTTTCAAAAATGGTGCTGAAAATTCTCACACGAATCCGCAACGTGGGCACATAGCCTTAGGGTTAGGGTTGGAATTAGGGTTGTGGTTAGGGTTGTGATTAGGGTTATGGCTACAGTTGGGATTAGGGGTGTGTTGGGGTTAGTGTTGGAGGTAGAATTGAGGGGTTTCCACTGTTTAGGCACATCAGGGGTCTCCAAACGCAACATGGCGCCACCATTGATTCCATCCAATCTTGTATTCAAAAAGTCAAATGGTGCTCCCTTAATTCCGAGCCCCGACATGTGCCCAAACAGTGGTTTACCCCCACATATGGGGTACCAGCATACTCAGGATAAACTGCGCAACAATTACTGGGGTCCAATTTCTCCTGTTACCCTTGTGAAAATAAAAAAAATGCTTGCTAAAACATAATTTTTGAGGAAAGAAAAATGATTTTTTATTTTCACGGCTCTGCGTTGCAAACGTCTGTGAAGCACTTGGGGGTTCAAAGTCCTCACCACACATCTAGATTAGCTCCTTTGGGGGTCTAGTTTCCAAAATGGGGTCATTTGTGGGGGATCTCCAATGTTTAGGCATACAGGGGGCTCTCCAAACGTGACATGGTGTCCGCTAATGATTGGAGCTAATTTTCCATTTAAAAAGCCAAATGGCGTGCCTTCCCTTCCGAGCCCTGCCGTGCGCCCAAACAGTGGTTTACCCCCACATATGGGGTATCATCATACTCAGGACAAACTGGACAAGAACATTTGGGGTCCAAATTCTCCTATTACCCTTGGCAAAATAGGAAATTCCAGGCTAAAAAATCATTTTTGAGGAAAGAAAAATTATTTTTTATTTTCATGGCTCTGCGTTATAAACTTCTGTGAAGCACCTGGGGGTTTAAAGTGCTCAATATGCATCTAGATAAGTTCCTTGGGGGGTCTAGTTTCCAAAATGGGGTCACTTGTGGGGGAGCTCCAATGTTTAGGCACACAGGGGCTCTCCAAACGCGACATGGTGTCCGCTAACGATGGAGATAATTTTTCATTCAAAAAGTCAAATGGCGCTCCTTCCCTTCCGAGCCTTACCATGTGCCCAAACAGTGGTTTACCCCCACATGTGAGGTATTGGTGTACTCAGGAGAAATTGCCCAACAAATTTTAGGATCCATTTTATCCTGTTGCCCATGTGAAAATGAAAAAATTGAGGCTAAAATAATTGTTTTGTGAAAAAAAAGTACTTTTTCATTTTTACGGATCAATTTGTGAAGCACCTGGGGGTTCAAAGTGCTCACTATGCATCTAGATAAGTTCCTTGGGGCGTCTAGTTTCCAAAATGGGGTCACTTGTGGGGGAGCTCTAATTTTTAGGCACACGGGAGCTCTCCAAACGTGACATGGTGTCCGCTAAAGAGTGGAGCCAATTTTTCATTCAAAAAGTCAAATGGCGCTCCTTCCCTTCCAAGCCCTGCCGTGCGCCCAAACAGTGGTTTACCCCAACATATGAGGTATCAGTGTACTCAGGACAAATTGGACAACAACTTTCGTGGTTCAGTTTCTCCTTTTACCATTGGGAAAATAAAAAAATTGTTGCTAAAAGATAATTTTTGTGACTAAAAAGTTAAATGTTCATTTTTTCCTTCCATGTTGCTTCTGCTGCTGTGATGTACCTGAAGGGTTAATAAACTTCTTGAATGTGGTTTTGAGTACCTTGAGGGGTGCATTTTTTAGAATGGTGTCACTTTTGGGTATTTTCAGCCATATAGACCCCTCAAACTGACTTCAAATGTGAGGTGGTCCCTAAAAAAAATGGTTTTGTAAATTTCGTTGTAAAAATGAGAAATCGCTGGTCAAATTTTAACCCTTAACTTCCTAGCAAAAAAAAATTTTGTTTCCAAAATTGTGCTGATGTAAAGTATACATGTGGGAAATGTTATTTATTAACTATTTTGTGTCACATAACTCTCTGGTTTAACAGAATAAAAATTCAAAATGTGAAAATTGTGAAATTTTCAAAATTTTCGCCAAATTTCCGTTTTTATCACAAATAAACGCAGAATTTATTGACCTAAATTTACCACTAACATGAAGCCCAATATGTCACGAAAAAACAATCTCAGAACCGCTAGGATCCGTTGAAGCGTTCCTGAGTTATTACCTCATAAAGGGACACTGGTCAGAATTGCAAAAAACGGCAAGGTCTTTAAGGTCAAAATAGGCTGGGTCATGAAGGGGTTAAAAAAAGCCTTTCACTCCATTTCTTAGCCTTATCTGTTTGCTGTCTTGCGGAAGTGGAAGTTCCCTGACCACTTTCTTTGTTGGATTCACGCTCTTTCACTCTTTACAGCTCCCCATCCGCTTACGTACGCTACAATGGCTTTTCTTCTGCCCTTTTCCCCATTAGTAGAGGCACTCTGCAAGGATGCCCTCTTTCGCCCTTATTATTCCTCTTGGCATTCGAACCATTGGCTATTCATCTTCGCCTCAACTCTAATATAGAGGGTGTAAAAATAGCATCAGTTTCTCACAAGCTCTTTTTGTTCGCCGATGATATGCTACTTCTTCTATCAACCCCTCAGACATCCTAGCCGACCCTACTTCAAACGCTTAGTAATTTTAAATCTATCTCCGGTCTACAGGTTAATTCTTCAAAATCTTATGCCATGAATATATCCCTCCCTTCACCTATTGTTTCACAGCTCCAACATGACTTTCCATTTCAATGGGCCACTTACCATCTTGATTACCTAGGGGTGAAACGGCTGCCAGTTTAGACTCCCTTTATGCAGCCAATTATCCTCACATGCTCCGCAAACGCCGTCTACTACTTCAGTCATGGGAGAAGCTACATCTCTCCTGGCTCGGCCGGGTACGTGCACTAAAGATGACCATTCTCCCCAAATTACTTTACTTATTTTGTGTCTTGCCAGTCCCTGTCCCTTCACATTACTTCAAAATAGCACAACGATTAGTGGATGCTTTTGTTTGGAGAGGTGGCCTCCCCAGGGTTAATAGAGCTACCCTCTACCATCACCGTTTGAAAGGAGGCTTGGGAGTTCCCAATCTTTCTAAATATTACCATGCAGCCCAATTGGCGCAACTGACCCTATATCATGCCTACTCCGAACCCCCACTGTGGCTATCTCTAGAGGCCCCTGTATTTTACTCAGGTACCCTCGACACACTACTATGGATTCTCCCACCACAGCGTAAACACATCTCGAATCCTATTATAACACACTCTCTTAGGATTTGGGACTCGTTGAAATATTCCTTGCAGCTAATCTCACCATTTTTACCCCTCGCCTCCCTTTGGGGCAATCTCCAGTTTCCCCCAGGCATGGAATCCCTTAAGAACTTTCGTTTATGGATTGCTGCAGGGATAACCAGAGTCCCTTATCTTTTTAACGTCGACGGGATTAATCCATTCTCGTCCTGAGTGAAAAATATAATTTCCCCCCTGGAGAGCTATTTCGCTATCTACAACTTAAAAACTTTGTCAACTCATTGCTAAATAATTCTACCCCTTCCTACTCCTTTACTCCCTTCGAACAAAAATGCCGTCAAAATCCACATGCTCCAGGTACTATATCTCTCCTCTACTCACATATCAACTCCTCTCATAGTCGCTGCTTAAAATACACTTCTCGCTGGGAGTCCGACATTGGTTCCACCTTGACAGATTCGGAGTGGTCCCAAATTTGGTCCTCCTCTACTGGAGGAATATTAAATACCCTTAAGCTGGAAACTAACTATAAGGTGTTAACCCGATGTTACCTGACCCCAGCCAGAGTGGCTAAGGCAGTCTCCAACTACTCTCCAAATTTCTTTAGAGGGTGCAATTCCGCAGGAGATATGTTCCATACATGGTGGCTATGCCCGATTGTACGTAGATTTTGGATCAGAATCTACCATTTGGTTTACTCTATAAAAAATATAAACCTTAAAAAAAACCTTGGGAGGGCTTACTAAACAAACGCATCCCCAACATCCCTAAACACACTCAAACCCTCATTGCATTCATATTCCTGGCAGCCAAACAAACCATAGCTTTGGCATGAAAAAAAACAAATTTAGATTTTGCTGCCGTTAAAACACGCCTTTCTTGATATATGATCAACGAAAAATTATCTGCCATACTTACAAAGTCGGTAAATTTGAGAAAATATGGCCTCTCTGGGCGGAGTACGCCAACCACACCCCCTTTGCCACACCTGTTTTTCATCTAACCAACCCAGATCCCCCTGATTCTGATTGAATCATTAACTATAATTGGACACAACATATTCCCCTCCTCGGGCTTTCCACCTCCCCTCCCTTGCCTCCTACCCTGTTGTCAGTTTGTCTGTTTGTTTGTCAACCGTTTACATGCTCTCTTATGCATATTGCAAATACAGCTCTGTATTGAGATTTGCTATCACCTTATTTGTAAAATGTAAACTTTCAATAAAAATTTATTGTTTAAAAAAAAAAAAAAAGCAATCGATAGGGTTTCATTAAAATATAACTTTAATATGCATGTAAAAATCTAGGTGTATTCTCACACATCCGACTAGATAATTCAAACCTCAGAAACGGTTAATAAAAAAGCATAACCATAACCTCTGACATAGGTAAGGTTCTCTACTGGTGTTCACACATATACTGTATATCCCTTAAATCGTATGCCCACCAGAATACCATAATGTGCACATATGTTACAGAGTCTCCACCTGGCTTAAACAGAATATCAAAAGCACAAAACTGCACACTGTAAACAACTAATAACAGGGCAGACACAGATAACAGACATAAAATTATGACAAAACATAGTCTGTCATATGCATAAAAGGAACGGTCTCGCCCACTTATTCTCGTCATTATTCATATTTTCCGGTCTTTCAATGTCCTGGGTGGGTTATGCCAGGTTGCCTAATGTATTGCCTTCTGACGCATTTCATCTCATGACAGATTCAACAGGGGGAGTCTGTTATGATGAGGTAATTCAGTACCACAATGGACATAGAGGTCAGAGCACATACAGTGACCTGACAATAACCCAAAAACATAGAACGAGCTCTGAGACGTGGGAACTCTGCTGACCGCAATCCCTAATCCTCTCCAACCACACTAGAGGCAGCCGTGGATTGCGCCTAACGCTCCCTATGCAACTCGGCACAGCCTGAGAAACTAGCTAACCTGAAGAAAGAAAATAAGCCTACCTTGCCTCAGAGAAATACCCCAAAGGAAAAGGCAGCCCCCACATATAATGACTGTGAGTTAAGATGAAAAGACAAACGTAGAGATGAAATAGATTTAGCAAAGTGAGGCACGACTTTCTGAACAGAGCGAGGATAGGAAAGGTAACTTTGCGGTCAACACAAAACCCTACAAACAACCACGCAAAGGGGGCAAAAAGACCCTCTGTACCGACTAACGGCACGGAGGTACACCCTCTGCGTCCCAGAGCTTCCAGCAAGCAAGAAAAAACAAATAAGCAAGCTGGACAGAAAAAAACAGCAAACAAAATAACAAAAGCGGAACTTAGCTATGCAGAGCAGCAGGCCACAGGAACGATCCAGGAGGAAACAAGTCCAATACTAGAACATTGACTGGAGGCCAGGATCAAAGCACTAGGTGGAGTTAAATAGAGCAGCACCTAACGACTTCACCACATCACCTGAGGAAGGAAACTCAGAAGCCGCAGTACCACTCTCCTCCACCAACGGAAGCTCATAGAGAGAATCAGCCGAAGTACCACTTGTGACCACAGGAGGGAGCTCTGCCACAGAATTCACAACAGGAGTCATCTTGTGGAGTGTGGTACCAGCCCGGCTGCTGCCTATAGGGATATGAGACGTGTCTCTATTTATAATTACTGCACACGACGTTGTTGGCCCAGTGGTGTCATTGGCATGTGACATTACATCTGGCTATTGCTTATCACTTCCGGGGAATGGAATGCATGTCCCGACTGCCTATGCTCACTGTGACATGCATGTGTCACTTTCTGTTGAAGTAGTGGCTGTGGACCAACTTTTCTTTCAATGCCCTTCCTATATGTTATTTGTGGGAAGTCCTCAATCTTATCACCAATCTCAAAATCCATGTGTTGCGGCTGTGAAACAGCAGTGAGACATGCAACTGTGGCTACTGAAACATAGTATTAGAGCACTCCGAAGATGCTCCATTACCACTCGATCATGTTCATATAGCACTTTATCTGATCACACTCGCTATCCTTGTCACCATTCGATGAAGCTGCTTGAAAGAAAGCCAAAGATGTGTAAAGCTGTCGTGAACGTAAAAAGAGGGTATCCTTTAAGAAGGGTGTTCTCTAACTTTTGACTAGGCCTGAATATCTAAAGTGTGTGTATGTATGTATATATATATATATATATATATATATATATATATATATATATGTCAAAATTGGAACAGCATCACGTACTACCGCAGTTGTCGTGCAGCGCTTTCCCAACCAATGTTCAAATGGCCTCCAATAATAGAGATAAAAAAAGGAAAACA